>NW_020455754.1:9217341-9332763 GCF_003342845.1 Nothoprocta perdicaria
GCGGGGAGCAGCCCCGGAGCGGCGGGCGCTGCAGGCGCCGCCGCTTCGTTAGGCGCCTCTTACATAAGCCCGGGTTAAAGGCAGACGCGCCTTTAAACTTATTTTCCGCCCCTTTTCTCTGCCCCCAAGCTGGGCCGCGGGGCTGCGTCCCGGGCTCGGTCCTCAGCGGGCCGTTAACGACCCGCGTGCGGCGGCCCACGGAGCCTCGCGTCGCGGGAGCGTTGGGAAACTGAGAGAAAGAAGTGTTTTTTTTCTTTTTTCCAAAGACCCGAAGAGATGTTTGGTACTTACAGACTTCTGTGGTTTTAATTAACGTTATACTGCAGTTAGGTTTTGCAGCAGGCTTGTTCAAGTAAGAGGGAGCAACTTGTAGTGGTTCCGTAGCTGGGTTTATACCTGTTGATATGTTGCTATCAGTGAGGGCTTCTGCATTTTAAATCTAAACGTGCCTTAGAAAGGGGCGTCAGCTTTGAAGTGCCTTTGGAAATGTGAGTAAGAGAATGGGAGATGAGGGAGACTTTTCTGTGCAGACTTTGTCTCCTCTCCCCCTGCTGCTCTCTGTCACTGGTGTCCTTATCCAGTTCATCTAGGAAGAGTAAACCTGTTATAAATACACACACACATGTATGTGTTTATATTATGTGTCCTTTTTTTCCACTGCCAGTGGTGGGATTTTAGCTCCAGGTTTAAAAACCTTGCTGAATAGTTAGCCTTCCTCGTCACTGACACGGCACCGTAACCACAACAGCGCCGGGAATGTATTCCTGACGGCTGCAGCCTGTTTCTTTCACGAGCGTTTGACTAGAAGACATCCAGAGGACAGATCTGGTTAATAAGAAGCTGCCATTTGAATAGGTGCTTTTTAGAGAAGTGACTGTTTAATGCAGTGCAAACTGCAATGCAGCTGCTCTCAACTTTCTTTATTCTGTGAAACAGGTTTCCTGCTTCACTTGAATCTTCTTTTTTTTCCGTCTTTCATGGACTGCAGGTTGAAAACAACTCCTGTAAATGCTTGCAGGGTCACTGTATGTAATGTACTGAATTAGCTTTGGGATTCTTCTTTCAGTCTTGAATCATTTTAATTCCATCTTGGTGTTATCAATATGTAGAAGTACGTTTGCTGGCCATGCTGTGAATGAATCTTTGCCCTTTTGTGCTGGTTCTGGTTGGAAGCTGTAACTCGAAACATATGTTTTTGCATTGAAATATGTGTCCTTTCCAAAGATTCCTCTATAGGAGAAGCGTGGAGTTTGTGTCCTTAAAACAGGAGTGATGAATCAAAGTACTTCACGTAGGAGAATAAGAGCTCAGAGTTTGGCTTTTGAGCAACGGAAAAGTTGCTTCTTCCCGAGGGGTCTGGCCCCAAAGTAGCCTCCCTGCCATAGGCCCTGGGGAGACCTGCAGCCCCTCGGCACCGAGCTCCCCGTGAACGGCTGTGTCCGAGACAACCGTGTCCTGGTGCTTCCCCACGGCGTGCAGCCCAAGGAGGAGTTAGGGCTCAGCCTGCTGCTCCCCTGTACGTTTTACGGAGAAGCTGGATACTCAGCGCTGTGAATTCCAAGGGATGACAAAATACATAAATTTTGCACGTTATCATGTGCATGAAATCCCTCTTTGGGTTGTGTACTAAGAACTTGTTCTGTTTTCTAAATGAATTACTTGGTTTTTGTACAGGTTCTTCAGGCTTCTCTGAGGTTCATTTCCCTTTACCCAGCTTTATCTTTGTTACAAGAAAGTGCTTCATTAGTCCAGGAAGAAATACAATCTAGGCTTTCCAAAAAAAACAGCTGTTAACTTGATGCCCAACTTGCTCAAAACCTGTACTTTTTCCCCCCCCTTTGAGAATCTTTGCCCAAGATAAGAAGAAAGGCCAAGATTCTGTCTTGACTCTCCAGCAGCATTTTCCTACTAACATCTTCTAATGTATGAAGTTTCACACCAAGGCTGCAAAAGTGACTATTTATCGAAAACATTGATACTTGGGAGTCTTCAGCTTGCAGTAACTTATGCTTGCAGGTGATTCCCTTTCTAGTGGATACCTCAGCTAATCTCTGGTTTAAGTTCTGTCACCTGCTGAGCTTCCTATGCCTTTTGCTTCAAGAGCCCTCGAGTTGGTGCATGCAGGGGATGTTGTGAATCCCCTTGGTGCCTCTGTGGTCTTTGGTGTGCAGCTCCGCGTGCGTCTGGCCGTCCCTGCAGCCGCTGTACGTGCAGAGCTGTGTTGCTCTTCCTCCCCATCCGTGGCCCTCAGGTAGCTGCTGTCACGCCAGGGAACTGGTAGTTCACTTTGTCCTTTTGCCTGATCCTCACCACACTCAGACATATATTTCTGAATGCTACTTAAATTTTGAGATACTGTAATTTGTAAGAGCTTCTCGATATTTCTTTTGAGTATTGAGGCTTCCTTAAGTCTGACCATTAGCATTTGCAGCCTCTCTGTTTCACTACCCAAATATTAGGCTTTCCTTGGAATTGCTCTGTGAGATGAGGCCATGAGAAAGGTGCTCCCTCTCACAATATCCTTCACCTGGGAAGGGATGTCCCAGGTTTTACTGCTTCATTCCTGAACTAGCTTAAATTCCCTTCTGTGGCCCTGTGCTGGTCCGGTGTGCAGGGCCACAGAAGGGAATTTAATCTGTTGATCTTGAAGCTGTTTTGTTTTGTGTTGGATCACAAATGTTCTTAAGACCCATGAGAGAGACGATAGTGCTCTATGTCTAAAGAAGACCCTTTAAGAAGACTGGTGTTTAGGTCAGCTGCCCAAGGGGAAGGTAAGGCAGTTTCTTTTCCTATTTGAGGAAACATTTGACTATGCATTTTACTCTGGTCAATGGTATCTCTCTGTCATATGGATAGTGAAAGCAAAAATTTGAAAGTCTGTCAGAGGCTTTTCCAGGATCCCTAGGGCAGTTGTTCTGTAAGCCTTGAGGAGGGAGTGTCCTCTGGAAAACTGGGTGTCTTTGCTCTTGTTACTGTGGAGCTAATGAAGTTTTGTCTGTTCCTTGCTCTGCGTACACATGATTCATTTGTGACTGATGCTGGTCTAACACAGAAGCTTACCCTGAGGAAGAGTCCGCAGTTTCCTTAGAAAATCTACTCTGGTGTTTCACTATTCCTACCCTTACTGGTGGATTTTGTTCGTTCTTCCTCCCTTTTCTGGTTCCCCTGTCAGAATTCTGATCAAAATCTTCATAGCATGTTGCTAATTTGTCACATCCATCATGCACATGGAGAACAGGTTATTTCATTCCTACTTTCTTTAGTCTTCTGTGCACTTGAAAATTATGTTCCTCATGTCCTCTTCCCCTGGAGAGATAGCTTCAGTTAATTTGACACTTTTAGTTCTCTTCTTAGCTTTTAATCAGGCTCCTTTTTGTCCTCTGGGCTCTTTGCATTTAGCCCAGGTCTCTGTAAAAGTTCAGTTGAAGTCGTGAGAGCAGAAGTATTTGGGAAGTGTTCAAGAGAGGTTGACTTCAGAAAGCAGAATCACAAATGGTGTTTCTTTTTGCATACAGTTTCATAGTGAGTCTCTGACAGTGGTGGTTAACAAATCAGCCTCTCCCCAAATATCCTAGTGCATATGGTTGCAACTTTTTGTTATTTCAGTACATGTGGGACTAAGGGGAGTCACCTGGCCCTGCTGAGGAGCTAAAGCCCGGCTTGAAATGTGACATTTGGGAACTTGTTTGAGGGAAGATGTGGGACCTGCAGAAACTGCAGGAGCTACTGGGGTTGATTTGTTCCAAAACTCCTCTTGCAGTTTTAATTGTCTTGCATGTTGCTTCCTGGGCCCTTGACGTTTGTACGTTTCTAGTGTTGCTTTTATCTGTCTTTGGGAGGAATTGTTTATGGTTTTACTATAATGCAGAAAATGCAGTCCTAGCCCCTACCAGTAATTCAATAGTACAAAACAATCTTTTCATAAGTAGAGAAAGGCACTGGATTTGGGGGGTGTTTTCCTATTTTTTAAAACAGCTGTTAGCTACTTCTTTTGGGGTATTTAACTAGAGACTCAAACTTGCTTGAAGCTCTCAAGGCTGTAGTGGCAATACACCAAATTGAAAGAATAGTTACTTATGCTCACTTGAAAATATGTGGAACTTTCAATATTGTGCATTTTCTAACTTATCTGTCTAGAATGAGAGAGAAATTGAACATTTATTTTTCTTTTTCTTTAAGGTCTTGAAAACTTTACGAGGTCCGTGAGATAAAACTACATGACACTACACCATGAGTGACAGTAAATGTGATAGTCAATTTTACAGTGTTCAAGTTGCAGATTCAACATTCACTGTACTAAAACGTTACCAGCAATTGAAGCCCATAGGATCAGGGGCACAAGGCATTGTTTGGTGAGTAAAAAATTACTTTTTTAAACATAAATGCTCTAAATTCAAATGAAACTTGAATGTGTTTCTGATAGAGGTATCAGGTTATCAAATACTGATGATAATCTCTGTCTCTTGCCACAGGGATGTGGAATATATAGATTTTGAAATATGTTTGCTGTAGTTTATGAGCTTTTTTCTTTTGTTTTTAGGGGAGAATAATACTTGGATGACTGCCTGATTTAAGATGGTCAACATATTTTCTTTTTGTTAACCGCTTTATTTTTGTTTCTAGTTCTCCCATTCCCTGTGTAGTCTGATATTCCAGTGTGAGGCATAAGATGGTGAGAGATTCTGGGTTTCACTCATTTCTTCATCGTGGCCCCTTTCTTCCCCCCTTTTTATTCCCGATCACTCCTGTCCGTTTCTAGGAGCCATCAGTGCAGCGTCTTGCCCTTAGCTGGCAGGACGAGGCAAGTCAGTGTCACTGTCACTCCATGGATTAACCCGGCAGGGATGCTGTATGACGGGTTGGGCTGGCCACCTCACCCGTGGTGTCACCTCAGCTCTGTGTCCAGCCTCCACTGGCCCAGGACGTGAGAGTCGTTTAGTGTCATCCTGAACCTTAGTCCCTTGTGTGGCACCACACCTCTGGGCCAGCTCAAGGTAAACATTTTCAAATGTTCTCTACACTGCAGCTGTCTGCTCTCCCCAACTTAGTGCCAGCCCGTGTTTTGTTGGGCAGAATTGATTGGTACCAGCAGAAATGGTTATTGATGCAGTTTCACAGCTCACAAGGGAGCAGAGAGTGTGAGAAGCCCCTCAGTGAGTGACTTCATGTGACTTGATCACAACGTAGTGGCTGTTTCTGCTTTAAACATAGTCTGCAGTTTCAATTCTTCTGTAAATGCTGCAGAATGAGTGGGGTGACTCATAGGCTATGAGCAACTTTTTGTGCATCACGCCATGAGCCCATGTCCTTTTTTTCCAGTTTTTATAACCTTTAAAAACTGATTTACAGATACGAGAAAAAGTGTATTTTCCTGGGAATATAACTTTTTATTTTTAAACGATTCTGATATTCCTATTTCCCCACTAATAGATGTGGAATAAGCAAAATTAGAACACCCTATCTCATTCCTTTTTAACTGGTTGAGTGATGAGTGTGTAGGCACACTAAGTCTTGGCTATTAGTGTTTGGGTGAGAATTAATGTAGTGCTAATATTTTCCTGCTGCAAATATTCTTAACATTATATTAGTTCTAGAGGGCATCCAGGAGGTCAGCTTGCTTGTGATTTCTCCTTCTTTCACTGCAAGTATATAACTTGTTTTCTGTCTTGAGCTAAGCTTGCTCTTCAGCAAGAAGTTAGGGTAGTGTTAAGGTCAGTGTTTTGGAAAGAAAGGGTGATTTGATGAATTTGGGCGCACTATTTAAGGAACAGCAGAATATAAAACATTTCATCAATTTTTATCTTTGAAGTATCTGAAAGCCTTCATGTTTGGTGAGGAATTTCTCATGCCAAGTGTGTCACTTCAGTTAGTCTGGATGTTGTTTTTTGGTCAAAATATTAATGTGAAACTTGCATCTTCTCTTCTGTGAAGAGTTGGTATTAAGTTGATGTTTTTCTTTGATATCAAAATACATATTAAAAAAGATTTTTTTTTTTCCAAGTAGATATGAAAGAGCAGTGATGGAGGTAATAAGTGAAAGAGCTAGGAAGATGGAAAAAAAAAGTTTGGTTGCTGTATGGAGGGTATTTCTAACATGCACTCTGCCATGAACTGGGAGAGAAATTGTATATAAAATATAAATGATCAATTTCTCTCCCAGTTTATGGCAGAGTGCATGTTAGAAATACCCTCCATAATATACTTTGTATATAAAATATAAATGGTCAAAGTATATTTTTGAGCAGAACTTCCCCCTTTATTCCTAAGTATTAATGTATTTGTCATAATATATTTAGTATTGAATAATCACTTGCACAGAATTATTCTCTTAAAAAAATTTCCCCTTAAACTTCCTGGCATTTTATTTCTTTTCTCATCTTTGATCTCCTTGGATTTCCTAGTCAATGGTAGTCTCTCAGCAAATTTTTGTCATGCAGTGCAGCAAAACCACAATGTTTTAAATGAAGAGAGCATGTCTGCACTCTGATGGTTGTACTTGCAAGAGTATTTGCTGCTTTTGCAGACTCTTCAGACGGTGGAGAAAGGGTCAATGGTTTTGAATGCTGAAATAGTTAATGGACTTCCTGTTAGTAGCCAAGGTGGTAATGGGGTAGCATCTGCTGTTATTAAATCTATACCTGATACAGTTGCCTATAATTGTGATTAGAAAAAGTCTGCTCAGAATTCAAATTCTGAGGTAAGGATAGGTTTTTTTTTCTTAATAGATGAATCAGTTTAATACTGATTATCTTCATAATTTTTTCTATAAAATTGCAAAATATTTAGCAGTTAGCCCTTGATGGTGATAGATAAAGGTATATTCTGTCTTCTCTTGGTTTTTTTTTTTTTTCTTTTTTTTCTTTCTTTTCCACACTAAATGAGTGTGGGAAGTCAACTTTTCTTTTCCCCTCCTACTAGTCCAGCAGGCAGCTTCACATTTTTTCAGATGCAGCACTGAAGATATTCCCATACCATTGGGGGCCTAAACAGAAAATGAGGATTATTTTCTTCTAAACACCGTTATTGTTTAGAGCTGTAAAAGATCCTCAGGCAGGAGTCCTGCTGTGTATGGAATGGGCGCTCCACTTGTGTGCCTCTGCTGCAATAGAAGAAAAAAAATCCTTCGGAAATAGTGAATGACTCTAAGGCAGCAATGGTATCTTTTTCCTCCTGCACCCCAAAACTTTCAGAATATTCCAAAGTATTCAGATTATGCAGCTGAGATGCTTTTTAATTCCAAATATATTAAAAGATTAATGTTTTTCTTAGATTCTTTTTTAAGGTGTGTCTTGAGTCGGTGGATGTGGTTATATGGAAGGGTTAGAGAAGACTTCAGCTAAGAGTGTTATTGGCTTCTGTTTAACTTGTTTCTGTTTTACAGAGTGTGTAGGTTCCTTTCTAAATGAAAAACAGACCGTGTTAATATAACCAGGTTGTTTATTTTCCAAATGAAAAATAGAAGGTGTTAAAGTAATCAGCTCTGGAATATGCACTGTTTCAAAGTGGATTTCTTTCCTCACTCCCGTCTCCCACGTGCCCCTCCTCTCTGCAAAACAAATTTCTTCTTACCTTGTTTGTATTTGAAACCTTCTAGTGCTGCGTTTGATACAGTCCTTGGGATAAATGTTGCTGTCAAGAAGCTGAGTCGCCCTTTTCAGAACCAAACCCACGCGAAGAGAGCTTACAGAGAACTCGTTCTGTTAAAATGTGTCAATCACAAAAACGTAAGTGTGGCTTTGTCTCTTCCATGAGCGTGAGGTGTCTATAAGGGTCTTGTTTTACTGTCCTATCTACCGTTAGCAATCAAAGCAGTGGAAAAAAGTGGCAGGAAGAACAGGGCAGCTTAGTGGTGAAACACAGTTCCTCGCAGCGTGTGGTGACATTGGTGGTGGGGCGTTGGGTGGCGTTGGAGGAGGAAGTGCCGGCAGGAGGCGGCTGTTGGAGCAGCAGGGATGCGGGCTGCCCCTCAGCACAGACCTCCTGGCGCTGCCCCTGCTGCAGAGCATCCTGCCCAGTGGCCTGTCCTGCCCAGCGGGGCAGAGGCTTTGTGTGTGGGTTTGACTCTTCTCGCTGCACTGTGGTTAAATGTCCTGAGCTCCAGCGAGATCTCTCTTTATTAAAACACCAGTGTTTAACTGGCAGACACAGAGGAAGATGGAACGGAATTGTCTGACATTTCATCTGTAAACAGAAGTGAAAGCGCTGTGCTGCTTGCTGCTTTTTGACCTTTTTAAAATATAAGGCTTTATAATGTCAGTACTTGGATGTTCAAATGCAGAATGTTTAAATGAGAGAGTATAAAGATAATGTGACTGCATTGCATTCTAGTGTTAATGTGAACTGGAAACCCAGAGTCCTCAGCATGCAGTCCCAATGATCCACGCGCTTCGTGGAGTCTGTTGATTGTTTATGGTTGATTTAAGTAAGCTTTTGTTAAAATACTGAAGCAGCTGAATAACTGCATTGTTCTCCTTAAAATTACTACTTTGCTCTAATTTTAGTAGTTCTGGAAATAGTACATAATCATCTAAGATGAATGGGATGGCATGGAACACTTCTGTCTATGTGCTCTTGCCCACCACAGGCTTTCAAATAACAGATTCTCACGCACAGATGTTGAAAAAAGAGAATATATTTTGGGCAGTGGAGAGGGAGACAGTTATAACTTATAAAATCAGCTGGCCTTGTCTGCCTCGTCCATGCTACAATTTTGAACCTTTTTTTCAGCATGGGTTAAGCAAAAGTGAATACAACTTAATAATATTTAATCAACAATGTGCATGTGATTTTTAATAATATTTTCTACAATATTGATTTCTTTAGTGCAAATTAATGTTCTTATGTTTATTTTTACTTTATAGATCATTAGTCTATTAAATGTATTTACACCACAGAAGTCACTAGAAGAGTTTCAGGATGTGTAAGTACTAACTTCTTGGTGTAATTCTCTTGACAAATGCTGTTGGAGGATGGTAGCAGCTTTTATTAAACATCACTCATACTAGGCTTAAATGTGATTTCTTAATTTTTGTAATTATTTTCTCTTATGTTTTAGATATTTGGTTATGGAGCTCATGGATGCAAATTTGTGCCAGGTTATTCATATGGAATTGGATCACGAAAGAATGTCTTACCTTCTCTACCAGATGCTGTGCGGTATCAAACATCTCCACTCAGCTGGTATCATCCACAGAGTAGGTACTATTAAATCACTAATAATACTCTTTATGAAGACACGTGTTCTTATGAAACTGCTGGAAGGTGAAAGCTGTTTCTTAAAAGTCTGTATTACATTTTTTTCTGTATTACTGAAGACTTTTTAGTTCAACCTTGAGGAGGTACAATGTAAATGAAACTGAAAACAGGCTACCTCTATTGACAGTAGGACGTCATTTATAGCAATTTTTGTCAGTAATATAATTTAACTAATGCTAAATCAATTAAAAGAAGCATGAGCAACAGCAGACATTTCAAAAACATTCTCTATAATTTGAAAGAAACTAAAGCAAAACAAAAAGACCTTTGAAGTTTTGGGGGAAATTTGTGATTAGATGAAAGATTTGGTTTTGAAAAGAAGGCAGGAGTAGGAAAGGGACAGAGCTGGGGTAGCATAGGAGAAATGGGACAGCAGCAGAGTCTGTGAGCTTGAGCTAATGTACGTGGCTCTCGCATCTGTTGTTAATTTGGCATATTGGAAGTCACATGCCCAGTGTTATGGCAAGATGAGGTAACAACAAATTTCCCTATGAACTGCTGCAAATGATTATTCTGTTATTAAAAGATTAACTTCTGGGTGGAGCATTAGAATCAACAGTTTATCTGATGCTTCATGGAGTTTAAATGTACATTTTCACATATGGAAATTCCTTTATTAAATTGCATGGGGGCGTGTGTACATATATATATATATATATATAGTTGACATATGCTTGAGGAAGATACTAAAGCATCTGAAGAATACTGTGGAATTTACCATGGTAAAATACTTGGGCTATCTGCTTGTATGTGTGTTATTCAGCTTCTTGTAATAATTTCTGAATAATAACACTTGAAAAACTATTTTTTTCAACATACATTGTATTCTTTTGGGCAGAGTAATGACTTTTTCCATGGGTATAAGCTCTTAAGATATTTTATCATTCTCCTTGCTCATTGATAGCTTTATACTTTTGCTACATCATAGCAAATGGCTTATCTCTCATTAACAAATGCATTTGTTGAAGCTTTATGTATTAGTTTCTACCCTTTCCTGCACATATCTGGCTAATTGACACCCTGTGTCCTATATTCTGCTGTTAGTAGGGCACAGATACTAAATACAACAAAGTGCTTCACTCTGCAGCTATTACTCATACCCAAATTGGGTCTGCTAAATGTGTTAATGCAGATTTTCTGTAAGCAGATTTCTGTGTATATGCCTGATGTGTTCATACAATATTTAACTGACTACATTGTCAGTGCTTACATGGAAAATTATGCCTAGACAGGCAAGTTTGATTGCAGTTTTCCATGAAATTTTGAATACTTAGCAATGAAACGTTAACTTTTTTTGTGTATATCTGTAGCAACCTGCAGATAGATTAGAGCCATTAAGTTATTCGTGTGAGATGAACTGACATATGAACTGGCATGTATTGACTCTGGAGGTGGGGTATATTTTTCAAAATGTTGAGACTTTTGTTAACTGAAATAATTTGCTTTTAGGATTTGAAACCCAGCAACATAGTAGTAAAATCAGATTGTACACTCAAAATCCTTGATTTTGGTCTGGCAAGAACAGCGTGTACCAATTTTATGATGACACCGTATGTAGTAACACGGTATTACAGAGCCCCAGAGGTTATCCTTGGAATGGGATATAAAGAGAATGGTAAGTTGCTGGACTAACATCTTAAATCTTTTGTCTAAAGCACATCTGTCCTAGAACATAAGTCTCGAAGATGGGTGGCTGGTTCCCTTCTTTTCCATCCCCCCACTCCTCAGTGTGTTATTAAAACGTAAATCAGGATATTGGAAAAAATGAGAATTACACTCCTGATGTTTTTGGAGTGTATTAATACATTTCTGCTCTGTGTACATCTCTTCATTTGTACTGTTCTTTCTCACACTGTCCTTATTTCTTTGCTTGTGTTGTCCTGTTGCCATGTTTTCTATCTGATGAGAAAATGTTTGAGACGGTTCCACTCAATGACTGCTAAAACATATAAGCATCCATATGATTAACGTGACTTGTTCTGAAGCACCTTCTCCCCATCTGTCCCCTTCTATGTCTTGGGTCACTTTATTCAAATCTATTTCAGATCCCTAGGACAGACCGTGTTTTATGTTCTCTTAAGTGTGTATAGCACTTAAAGCAACTTAGTATTCCATTATTAAAAACAACAACGAGACTATATTGAATACCAGGGAAACCAAGGACAAGAGGTTGTCCTTGAACAACGTTACTGGGGTCTGACCTCCTGTTTTTATTAGTTGTAGAGTAATACGCTGCCTCCTTTTTACTAATTCTAACCTGTTATACCTATTTGCTCCTTCACTAAATGCTAGGGTTTGGGAAGGGCATACTATATATTTTTATACTTTTTACATATATATTTTATATATAAAGTATGTGTATGTTTAACTCTGGCTTTGTAATACAAGAGACTCTGGACCTTGCTGAGCCACTGATCAGGACAACTTACATTGATGAACAGGGCGGCTGGGGTTTGCTAAGTGCAAATGTGGATCAGAACTTTAGTAGAGGCTGCTCTGGATGGGACAAAAATAATTTATCTGCAGGACTGTGGATGTGCAATGTGAGCTTACAGATCAAGCTAACTCTGGTATTTAAAAAATCTTTAATCTTTTGTCCTTGTTGCACCTAACAAATGGTAGTGGATATCTGGTCTGTTGGGTGCATTATGGCAGAAATGGTCCTCCATAAAGTCCTGTTCCCAGGAAGAGATTGTATCCTTCATGGTGGTTTCAGAAATCTAAATATTTGTTGTGTTTTACAAAATGCTAATAACAGAGCTTTCATAAGAGTCAGTTGGTGTTGATGTGGTTGAAATTTCATGTTAGTAGTTTGGTTTTCCACATTGTTGTGTTTTACTGTAGATGCTAGACATTTTTGTTTTGTTTTTTGCCTCACTTTTGTTCATGATACTTCATAATTTGATCATTTCATTTTTACTTTCAGTTGATATCTGGTCAGTTGGGTGCATCATGGGAGAATTGGTGAAAGGTTGTGTGATATTCCAAGGCACTGATCGTATCCTTCCCTAGTCATCCTTGAATTCCATTCCACTTCCAACAGGAACATAATTATTTTGATCTGTTTAGGTAAAAAAGCATAAAGATACCCTTGCAATCATGGTTTAGTACATCTGCTGTAATATTTGGAATTAGTGTCATTAACCAAATTGTTGAGCGTCCCATTTAATTCTCTCTGATTGTATTTCATGTAATTTGTACTGGTTGAATCTGTAGAATTTATAGTAAGATCTTCAGCTTTTGTAGCTTTAAGAGGATCCTGCTAGACTTAAGCTATAAATAGCAGTAAGTATATGTTCTTAGTTCTTACTATTATTCTTTGTAGGTAAGTGTTATAAGCCAAAGCCTAAAGTTATTTTTTACAAATGCATGGATTTTGCTTCCCGTTTGTTTGAACAGTAACTTGGTTTTTATTGTACAGTTTTCTGAGTTTCAAACAGATTTCTTTTTTCTTGCTTATTAGCATTTGCTGGACAGTAGTGTCCCAACTGTAAAAACATTGCATGAGATATTTTTTTATTATTAATATTTTTTAATATTAAAAGAAAAACTTTTCTTTTGAAGCTCTTTTCATTTTATGAAAATTTTATTTTAGTCTTTTTTAGAAGACTATCATTCTTCTTTCCCTCTTCCCCCTCCAAATTTATCTTCAGAAAATTGTGTTTTCCTGTACAGTAAGAAATGTAGGAAATTACTGTGAAACATACATATGCCTTCATACATATTATAAATCTGAAATATCAGTAGCACATTACTGAATCAGAAACAAGTCTTTGCCTTGTGTTAAGTGAACAGAAACAATCATTTGATAAATTTTTTTAATATATTTGGTGTATATCAAAAAACTTAGAAAACAAATCAAAACAGCTGAGTAGCTTTGCAATTACAAACACCACTTCTTCATCCTGCATAAGAAAGAAAAATCTTGCAAGGGAATGTGATAGAAGTAGATGTTCAATACCAATAAATAAATTGAATCCAGAAGATGTTATTAAACCACAATTGGCAGCCTTTGGCTCTAGGTTTTAAGACACAACAGATAGTTTTGGTCCAGCGTTTTCAGGCAAACAGCATTTTTGCTCATTGGCCAGCAAAACTTTGGGCACACCACTTAAATTTCTGGGGTGAGTTCACAAAATCTTGTCGCACTTACCTAGGTCTTTTAGTAATGGACTTTCAAATTTGAATGCCAAATTTCATGACACTAATCTTCAGCAGTCAATCATGCATTACTTAGTAAAACAAATGATTAGTTCAGTCTTTTTGTTCTTCCACCTTTCTTCATTTCTATACTTATTGTTTTATCTTCTAAAGCCTTCAGACCAACCTAACACAATTCTTCATGTATGTTGTGTCTTTCACCTGCATGTTAGCATGAGATCCCTTTATGAACACACAGAGGAAATTTTGTTCATACTTGTTAGATATGCAGGTCAGCACTTACAGTTCTGTAGGGGTTAGTGAAGCTCCAGCAGTCTGGATTTCAATTTCATAACTATGTTATCAGTAGGAGTGCATTACTGTAGTGTTTTATTTATTAATTGTCTGCTCTAAAATGTGGATTTTGGTTCTCTTTAATGCCAAACACTGACAGCTGTATATGTTGTTGAAACCTCTGAATTGGTGTTGGTCACAAAGGTTTATTTTTCTGTTTTTTAAAAAAAAAAAAAAGGGCTATAATTTGAGTTGACTAACCACACTGCTGGTACCCAAAAATCTAAGCTAGTGGTGATCTCGCAGAAGTCAGTTTTCCAGGTAGGAACAAAATTTCCTGATGTGTGTTAAAAGGTTTATTTGTATGTGCCTTGTTTTAGCATGAGAGTTTAATACTTGACCTTTTTTATTGAGATTTTAATATGTCTTTTTCATTGCAATATATTAAATAAGCAAATGTAACTTTCAGAGATTTCAATACAAAGATTTAATGTTTAGCATGAAGCAAGGAATATGCATATATTTTTAGTTGTATTTTTGGCATGTTAAACAGAATTAAAAACACTTCTATCATCAATACATTTTAAATGCATCTTAGCTGAACGTGCAGCAAGTTTGTGATCTTTTTGTTGTAGAATCTGTCTATATGAATAGGTTGGTTAGAATAAAATGCTTTAGATTGTGGATTTAAATGTGGAATGTTAGCCAGGAGGATGGTCAGACTCTGGTGTATTCTTTTAATCAGAACAACTGTAAGCTGTAAGTCTGAGTAAGCTTGCATTGTACTAGTATTCCTGGTAATCTTCTCTCTGTTTTGTTAACCTGATGAGTCAGAGCAAGCTTAGGGATCTAAACCACATTTATTATGTGTAAAGCAAATGCTCAGATGAGAAGGAGCAGTCCAGGAAACACATGAAAAAGTATTTTCTGAGTATAATTCCTGCAAAATACTTGAAGTCTGAATTTAAGGACAGAACAATCTTTGAATCTTGCCACAACTGATGCACTTGAAATCACACACAAAAAAAAAAACCTCAAATTGGGATTTCTTGTTCAGCATTACTAATTTATTGAAGTTTCTGATTGTTAACATAGTTTTCAATTTAAAAAAAAATATCGAATTTCTTTAGGGAATATGCAGAAGAGTTCTTTACACTGAGGATAAAAAGCCCCTAGGTAAATATTATGTTATGTTTCTTTCCCTACCTTCAGGAATCGTCCTTGTGAAGGCACTCTGTGTGCTTCCAAGGGCTCCAAGGCAGACTCTTTCGTTTTGTTTTCAGAGTCTCCCTCGAACAAAGGTCTTTTGTTGTGGATACAATTGCTCCATAAAGACTTCATTAAGACTCTTTAAAGTACTGCATTCAAAACTGGCTGACAGATATTAATGAGCAACAGATTTGAAAATGATGCATTGGGCAGCACTTCTACCCCATTTTACATTAATTGCATAACAAAACCTGACTTTGATACTTTGATATCAGTCTAAGGTTTTTGCATGGCAGCTCAGCTCAGAATACAGTTGCTTTTGGAGTGAAGTTTGTATCCCTGTCCTTTGTTCAAGTTTTCACTTTTCAGGTTTCAATAAATGTTCTTGTATAGACTTCAAAAACTGCAGCTGTTTTTTCCTAAAGATGTGGTGCAGATATTGATCAATGGAATAAAGTTATTGAACAGCTAGGAACGCCATCAGCAGACTTTATGAAGAAACTACAGCCCACAGTGAGGAATTACGTAGAAAACAGGCCAAAATATCCTGGTATTAAATTTGAAGAGCTCTTCCCAGACTGGATATTTCCATCGGAATCTGATCGTGACAAGTTAAAAAGTAAGGAGGGGGGAGGGTCTTATGTTTTTAAAGATATTCCCTTTAAATGTCTACGTTACACTTGCAAGAGGTGTCAGCACTAAAGGTGGCAACCTGTAGCATATCCTGAGATGTCATAAAGAATTACACTAATAGTAGTCATTGAATACAGAATTATTTCCCAGTTATTAAAATTGTGTTTTTTTCACACAAAAGTCAAGCAAATGTCACCAAAACTGTGTAACTACGTATCACA
The DNA here is from genome assembly GCF_003342845.1 of Nothoprocta perdicaria. NCBI lineage: Eukaryota > Metazoa > Chordata > Aves > Tinamiformes > Tinamidae > Nothoprocta > Nothoprocta perdicaria. The sequence goes on from NW_020455754.1 coordinate 9,233,094, forward strand.
TTAACTCTTCTGTAAAGAAAAAGTAATTTGATTGTACTTTTATTGTATTAGACTGTGCTTTTAAAAGCCTTTTTTTATTCAGTCTTTCGTGGTCAAACTGTGACCTATGTGGCAACAGAACTGTTAACAATTGAGGTTGATTTGCAGGCTCTGTTTGGTGTTAATATAAAATTTACATTAAAAGACTGACATTACTCTTAAAATACAACCCCCACAACCCTGCACTCCCTGCCCTTTGTGTTTTTATATACATGTGTAACAGTGTAGGAGAGATTGGGTCTGTGGGCCTGCCCTTTCAAGGTGTGTGCTCATGGTTTTAGCAAGATGTGGACCACACAGCTCAATTAAATGAGTGCTCAAGGGGAGTTATTTGATACTATAAGATTAATCACTAACTTAATGTCACTGACAAACAATCTTGTTGAAAAGCTTCCTTACTGAAGCAATCTCTTGCATTGCATGTTGCCCATTGCTAATCTGTTTTCTGTGTCAGACTTCAACGTTTACAACTCGTTCTTTTTCTAGCCAGTCAAGCTAGAGACTTATTATCAAAAATGCTTGTAGTAGATCCAGACAAGAGAATTTCTGTAGATGAAGCCTTACGTCATCCTTATATCACTGTCTGGTATGATCCAGCTGAAGCAGAAGCTGTAAGTTTCCATTTATTTAAAATTAATTTTAAGGTATCAGTGTGGGTGGGTGCTTCCCCCCTGCTCCTGCCCCATCAGTGAAGGTTCAGGAGCGGAACCACAAGCTAGTAAGGTAGAATTCATACAGTTCCTAATTTGCTGTTCCCTTTAGAGGAGGAAGAGTTGCCTATGGTAAAATCTAGTGCTTTTTGCCAAGTGGGCTTTCTCTGCAATCACATCAGGCATTTACATTGACTCTTAAACAAATTTTCAGCAGAGATAGAACTTAATCTGTGGAGCTGTAAAACGACTGTGACTTTGAGCTGTGGGCGAGCAGACTGCCAAAGATGAAAGTAACAAAATTCTGAGAAAATCGTTTTTTTCGTGCTGTGATTGATCGTGTTTGTCTGACATTGTAAGTACGCTACAGACTTTGGGTTTTTTTGTAGCCTCCACCTCAAATATATGACGCACAATTGGAAGAAAGAGAACATGCAATTGAAGAATGGAAAGGTAAGAAGTGGGGATTGATTTTACCAAAAGAATAAATAGCATTGAGGTATTACTGTCAATTACACCTATAGTTTTAGTCAAAGTTTCAGTACAAGAGTGATAGACACTTCCGCTTACTGGGAAAGTCACTAATCATTCTTTAATTTTTTAAGAAATAGCTTTATGATTTGAGGTATCGATTCTGATGAATATTAAGGGCATGTCTGCGCAGGTACACTTCAGCTTAGGTTGGATTAAGTCAAAGTGTAAAAGAGTTAAATCTGATTACTGTAGTGAATGCTTTACTCAGAATTAAAGGGTTCTAAGCTATTTAAACATTATGGAAGTTTGTTTCTCCAAATTATATCAAGATTGACGTATATTTAGACTAGCTACTGTGAGTTAACTGTAGCTGTAAGTAAAAGTGCCCATGGGAGTCTGTCGTAGGAAACGTGTTTCCTCTGGACAGAGGTGAGTTAGCCCCCTTGAGTGTTCCCTACTCTGGACAAATGAAACAGTACTGGATGGTCCTGTAACTTTAATGCTGTGATATTTTGATAATTGTATTTTAGAACTAATCCTTCTTGTGAATAGGAGTTGTTCTTGCCATACATAACATGAGTTGCTAGTGTAATCCACGTAAAATTTCAAAACTGTTGTGGAAATCTCCATGGATGTTTTCAGAATAGAGACGTTTGTTGATACTGTATTCTGAAATGTAGGTGTTATCACTACTTTTCTTAAAAAAAAGTGCTCTTCAGTTTTCTCTTTACAGTTACTTTCAGTGTACCTCTGACATGAGTTTCTTTGTTTATATTAATATGATTGACTATTTTGTTTATAAAATTTTTGTACATGTTGAGTGTGCAGAGCATTCTGTGGTCTTACAGTGATCTTTCTCTTACTCCGTCTCTTCAGAATTAATATACAAAGAAGTAATGGATTGGGAAGAAAGAAGCAAGAATGGTGTGGTAAAAGATCAGCCCTCAGGTTAGTCATTGTTTCAACAGTTGGCTTCTATAACTGTGATACACAGGGTTGGTCGGTTGTGTTACTGAAATGAAGAAATCACAGTTAATTCAGGTAGGCGAAAGTTTTGTTGTTCAGTGCTATTCATTCTGATCAGTCTTTGAAATGTGAAGCAGTTTTACATTCTTAGGAAATAAATTATAGGAGAGCTTCTTTAAGAAATCTTGTGTGTCTAATGCACTGCATTGTATATTCACTGCCTTTTCCCCCAAAGGATTCAGTCATCAAATGAGATATCTGGCATCAACTGTTAAATAAACATCTTTTATGCTGAATGCTTATTGTGTGGCTCTGTATGAATGTGTCCATTTTATGTAGGGTTTAGCATCTGTTGACCTCCTTATTTTATAAGCAGCTTATAGCATGAAGTATTTGTCCTTCACTGAATTCTTGATGTTTGCTGTTCTCTTGGTTCAGTATTTAGAATATAGTATGGTCTCTTGTGAGCTGTAGCTATTAGATCTCTCAGTATTCAGATAATTGTTCATCGGGCAACACAATTACATCTGTATTTAAGTATACACATTTTTACGTATGTATGTACACACAGAAATATACACACACATATATGTGCACAGATATTGTCCCTCTAGAGGGAGAAAAATATATAAATAGGAGTCTCTTAATATCCTAGTCAGGTTTTGAGTTCTAAGGAACTTCATGTTTGTTGTTTCAGTAATTTATTTCACAAGAACTTCAGTGGAGAAAAGTGGTCAGTGCCTGAAAGCAGGGTTATTTTTACTTGTAATATTGTCTTGCCTCAGATTTTATTATGTTTGGTTTACTTAGCACAGATGCAGCAGTGAATAGCAACACCAGTCCTTCCCAGTCATCATCTATCAATGACATTTCATCCATGTCAACAGAGCAAACATTGGCTTCAGATACAGACAGCAGCCTCGATGCCTTGACAGGACCCCTTGAAGGATGCCGATGATCAGCCAGGATTGCAGACTTAACTTTGGAAAAGAACTCTTGCTTCCATTGGGCCTGAATTGCTTGTAAGTTAATGGAACCAAGTAAAAAAAACTCCATGTTCTGCATGTTTTACTGAAGTAATGCCTGTATTTTTTACTCAGTTGTTAAAACTGCCTGCTTAATGTTGTAGAATGAAAGCAAACCAACATCTAAAGAACAAAAAATCTAAATTTAGATACTGTTAAAGGCTTTTCTGTGTTCCAGCCCATTTCAGGTGAGCAGTTACGATAGACCTATAGCTAATAACTCCTCTTGAGTGGGTTTGTGACTTTACAGGCCCAACTGGTAGGCTTCTGTGATGCAAATGGTTGTTTACATTTTTAGTACAGTATTGCTCATCAGTAGATTTTCTTGAATGTATAGTCTCTATGAAGTATGTTTAAATGTGACTGCAGCAATTTGCTTTAAATACTGGAGTGTTACACGTGAGTGTTAACTCATATTGAGCACTCAGTACTGTATTTAAAGGGCAGTTACTCTTCCACATAGCACTTTTTTATTGAGCCCTTTCTGTCTTCACTTCCCAATGATTCTGTCTGTCTTCTTGTAGAAGAGATGAACATGAACTTTAAAGAACATAGCCATCACTTCATATTTCACTTATGAATATGTGTATGTGTCTTTTGACTCCTTTTCATTATTAAAAAATGGAAGGGAGATGAAGTGGCTTAACTCAATCTTAAGAGACTTTTGTTGAGTGACGTATCTGTGAGGCAGTGCCTGTTAGAAGAGGAGAGAGTGCTAAATTGATCTGTACCTTTCTGGCTTGTGAGACTGGTCCTTTAACAGAAGAAAAAAGGGAAATGAAATCTGTCATGCTCCTCGTTTCATTGCTCAGTGCAAACTCTGCTAAAAGGGCAGACAAATTGGAGAGACTTGCAGCCGAAGTGGCTTGAAAGACACCTGCAAAGTCTTTACAGTTTCCTTCATGGGCACATTCTACCTAGTGAGTTTAAGACACAGTATGATAGTAGTTTTGAGTAATTTGTCAGCTAAGCTTATTTGTCAGACTATTTACTTAATATTGCTTAAAGCTATTCCCAACCTAGGGAAAGTTCTTATATACTGGGGGAGGAAAACATACTCTGTTTTCCTAAAGACAGTGTCAGAGGACAGGAGGGAGCTATTTGCTGTTTCACTAAAGGCCTATCTCTGCAGTCCTCAGAATCAGATAATACAAATATTCCCTGTAGCATTGCACGATATTTTGAATTCTTAGATGTGTTTGCAGTAGTGTAGGGCTGAAATTACCAAATACTCCACATCTGTGCATTGTCCATGTTCGCTTTGGAGCATACAGATGTATAGAACATTTTGCTAAAGGATCTTGTGAGTGCGTGTGTGTGTGTGTGTGTGTGAGAATAAACAATATTACTATAATAGCAAGGAAGAGATAACCGAGATGAGGTAAAGCACCACTTTAAAGGCACTGTTGATCTAGATGCTGTTGACTTGAATATTTCACACTCTGTAAAAGAAAGGAGAATGTACTTGTAATTCCTGGCCTTAAGATTTGAAAAACAGTAGCCTCAGTATAAACATTGCTTTTAGATTAGAATTGTACCCATATGTTTTTAAAAAACTTAATTTTTTATAGCAAATACTTGGTTTTAGAACTTAATGTCCCAGAAAGTAAAAACCGTCATTGTATCAAGTACTCTAATAACATCAGAATTGTTATCTGGCATCTTGGAATTTTTAGCCCTGCTTAACTGTACTGCAGGAATTTGGTTTATCTTCAGATGCTGGTGATGTATGTGAAATGATTTTAGTGCATTTTGTCACTGGAACAAACATTTAGTGCTGTCTGTTACAGTAGTACATGTCAGGCTGTTTTTTTCTTTTAATTCTTGTTATTTGTGTGAGCTAAAACTCAAGACACCTATTCAAAACAAACATGAGTAAGTTTGGATCAGCTGTAATTTGCCTTAGACCTTTGCAGGCTAGCAAAAGACACAGACACTGTAGAATGAAACGGTGAAAAAACTATGAATAGTAGAAATAGAAAAAAACTTTGGAATATATTAACATGGACAATCAGCAAAGCATAGTTACCTTTTTGAGATAAAACTGTTAGTTATCAGTGACATGGTGGTGCTAAAGGCATCGTACTTTATAAGGGGGTGATGTTTCTGACAATGAGTGCTCAGCACTACTTTTGGTGATCCAAAATTTTTAAGTTGTTTTTTCTTTTGATTTTGTTTTGTAAAGAATCTTGTTGCAAAATAGTAGAATACAGCATTTTACACACTTCATTTTATACTCCTGTGAAAGAATTTTTATTCTCTATAGGAGTGTGAGGGGCTGCAGTCCTGAGCAGCCGATCAAATCTGCTGCTCCAGCAACTGCAGAGCAAACGCGTTCATGATCCTGCCGTGATAAAGGACTAGACCATTAGTAACTTGCTTTCTGCCAGCTTTGTTCTAGGCTGTAATCCAGTAATTACTGGATTTTACTTTTCAAGATTCTTAGGGAGTGGAAGTGGGGAGGCCGAGTAGCTCTTTCTATTAATCACTCTGTTTCCTCACATTTTGGATGCACAGAGTTGAATTTTTGATATCAATTCATATCAATCAGCTCAATTTCATTTGAGCTGATGTGAACATGGAAGTTGGACCAGATGCCCACCAGATCTTTTCCAACCTAAGTTATTCTGTGATTCAAAATTGTCCTTTTTGTTTTTTGCTACATAACTGATTTTATTTTAGTTGAAACTGACATTGGACCTTCTCTTAGTATATAACTTGACCTTGGAGTTAAAACAGCTGTGGGATTGGCTGAATTCCCTTGTAAATCTTACTGTAGGAAAAGCAGTCTCTTTTTTTATGTATTCTTGCTATGGCATTCATTGAAGCTTCAGGTTTTTATACAACTGTTGCTGTCTTGGAAGCATGCATGAAATGAAAAAAATAAAAAACTGTGAATATTGTGGTTTTGATTCCAGTATAAGTTTTTTTAATTGCTAATAAACTGAATCAATGTCCAGCTCTCGATATGCAGGATGTACACAGAAAAATGCATGCGGAGGAGACGCATGCTGAAGTTCCCACACTATTTGAGTGTGCACATATAGACTGTAAATGCACTGCATGCAGATTTTATACATTAGTTGTGTTCCTGACTGCCAGTTAAGTTCAGTGCCCCATTTTGTGAAATGGTCTTTAATGCAGTAAGAACCTCATCACTGGTAGAAAACAAAGTGCACATGTAATTTGACAATGGTTTAAAAGCTGAGTTTGGTGTGCAATAGAATCACTTTTCTTCCTAATGTTAAATCGTGCTTGTAAAGTGATACCATTGACTATTTTTTTGCACTTTGTCATTTATAAATATTTATATGTATTTAAAGATTAAGAATGTGTGTGTATGTGTATATACATATATATATATATATAAAAAAATGCTTAGTTCTGTAAACATGAATGTTACTTTTCTGTATGAGGCTGTATAGTGTTAACACTATTGCAGTATACATGACTTATGAAATATATGATTAAAAATGTGAGGGTCAGCATAGATGCAATCTGTATTCTTAACTGCTCACCTGAAAAAGAGGGCTCTGTGGCTATTAACCAGATTATTTACCTGAATCATTATATTAAATATGAACACTGAGTAGCTGCATGGCATTGCAGAAATGGAGTATGTTCTAAAAAGTTCATTTCATCTGTGTTCGTATCACTTTTCCTCAAAAAAAAAAAAAAAGAAACTTTACGAAGCCAGCCACTTTAAAATCTGTATTAGAAGCCTGCAGGTTTACTTTGAGGAAATACTGTGATATGAAAGGTTTGTTTTTTATTGAAAATGATGAAATGTAAGAAACCAATGTTAAAATAAGGCTTTGTCTGCACAGATCAGTTAAAATAAACTAGTCTAACGACTGGAAACTAAAGCAAACAGCCTTGGAAATTTTCTATTGTGCTTCTGATAAGGGATTATGTTTCCTTATCAAAAGAATTTCTAGTTAAGTTTGAGTTTTAACTTTTATTAACCAGTTGGTTGCCAAGTTTCACAAACTGTTAGGGACCAGAGTGCTTTGGGGTTTTCTGTCTTTTTAAGTCCTAACAGAGTACACATGTGTTTATGCAAAATCAAGTTAAAAAAGCAATTCCACATATTTTTCTTTCCTAAAGGAAGGACCTTAAATACTAAACCATAAAGCAAAAATCTTTTTTTTTTCTGAATTTGATTGTATTTGGCTTAAAAAAAATAGTAATTTTATGAATGAAGGAGGTTTTAAACATTGCAAATGCATCCTGAGACTCCGAGAACAGAGCGAAGGGCCCTTCCTTGGCAGGAGCGCTGCCTGGTCTGTGTGTGCTGGAAAGTTCAGATCTTTAAGTGCAGACAAATCTTTACTGAACCCTTGGGATACAGGTTCAGTCTTGCAGCAATACAGGTTGTGTGGAGTGTTTCACTGGGATTGTGACACTGGACATGGAAGTACTTTAAGCTGAACAGCCTTCGTATATTCGACGTATGTCCTATGGATTCTATCGGGGCTTGATGCTAAAACTTAGTGATACTATGTCCTGGGAGCCAAATTCTTTTCTGGGATGCCAATTGCTGTAATTCCTGCTCAAAACTGGTTTTGATCCAGGGATGCCTGTGCCCGGATACAGAATTTGGACTTTGGGTTCCCAAAGATGAATCCCTGACTCCAGTAACTTCTTTCCTTTTCCATGGTGTATTTGCCTTTTATGTGTTGAAGTTTGACAGGAAAAAAGAGCTACTTTGGCTGACTATTTAACATATATTTTAGTTTGTCTATTACGTAAGTAATAGCGATGCTCTAAAGCTTATTACATAGCTTATTAAATCAGTTTTATTTTTGTCCACTCCGCATGCTAAAGGTGTCTGGAGTTAAAAGGTTTCAAGTGAATGACCTTTTCTCATATTAATGTTGGATAAAAGTGGAGGGACAAACGCTGTTTCCATTTGTGTTCTACTAAAAAGACTATTTTTGTAGCAAAAACTTCAATTGTTAAATTTCAATCCCACAGTCTTGCTTTGTGCACATGAATATACTTGGGTCCGCTATTTCAAACAGTATATGTATAACAAGTCAAGTATAAAATTAAAATAATAAAATGCACTCTTCTGAAATTTCTTATTGAAAATATGACAATTTATTTTGGTTCGGTATGAGAATTCAATACAAAATAGAGAAAATACATTTAGCTATTAAGTTTTTTATTTCTGGATGCTGCTGCTTGTTTTTTGAGAAGGTGCTTGCAGTTTTGCACAACAGAAAGCAACTTAATGGGTTTGAATCACTTTAGGATTCTTCTAAATGCAACCCTCTTATGGTTGAACAGAAGGACATTAAAATCATCTAACATGTTTAATTTTGGTTGGGCTCTTTGTAATTCCGTTTGATTTAATCAGCACATTATATTTAAAACTGTTTTCAGAGATTTGGAATTAAATATAAATACACAGTAAGAGATTTTCTGAGAAACATCTCTATTCAGATGCCTGTGGGATGATTTGAGTAGCGATGTGACTGCCTGGCCATCTGTTAGAGGAAGATACAGCAAAGTTTCTCTGCCACGATAGCCAAGTCAGCTGGGAGCATTTGGATTTTTCTTCAAACAAAGTATTTTATTAACTATTTCCTATGTTTCCCAAGTTTGTGTATGTTATGGTGAGGCCAGAATAAGATCGGGGCTCTGCTGTAATAGGTGCTATGTGAATGGCACAAGAAGTCACTGTCCCTGCTCTAAAATACCTGATACTGAACCCCTGACCCTTCCTGCGACTTAATCCATGTGTCTTTGTTCTCAGGATGGGTCCCTTAATTCAACACCAACCTTTAATTCAACCCGTAATAACCTTAACCTTTAATTCAACCTTCAACACACAGCCCTTAATTCAACACAAGCAGGGGAGAAAGTAATCAAGTTATCACTGACGAACTGCATTTTATGTTCACCACCTGAATCAGGAGTCTTTCGCTCTTCACTGATGGGAAAGCTAATTAATGCTTGTGAGCGTATTTAGTTCTGTTGTCTTCTAGTGGAAAAACTGCTTTTGAAAGAACAAAAGTGTCATTAGCTTTTCTGTAAATTCAGGTGCATAAATTGGTGCTAATTTTTTAAAAGAAAACAGATGGTTAGCAGCGTCTTTGTTTTTTGATATATCTATTTTCTTAAATGGTGGCAAAACAAACTTTATAAGGTAATTAATGTGGGTCTTCAGTTTCATCAGATGAAAATGCCCAGGTTTTTCTACAGTAGAATGGTTAACCTTCCACAGCAGTTCCTGCTGCTTTGGAGCTCCTGCTTTCAGATGTGTTACCAATAAAATGAACACAGAGGTAGCAATACACGACTACCTGTCCTTTCTTTATAAGAGGTAACATTTCTTTACAGGTGTTTTAGCAGGTTAGTGTAATCAAGATATCAGATTAAATCCCGTAGATGTAAAGTTTATCTGGTTATTACCTTTGGAAAGATTATATGAATTTTCAGGCCTTTTCAAGAGGGAATAACATATAACTAACTTCTCATACAAGTATAAGTGTTGATACTTGGGAAGACATCCTGTAGTATGTTCTAGAAGACATTTTATAAAGATTATAGGAGTCCAAGTCATTTGTTTTATCTCAGCCCTTAAATAGTGCCCCCAGGGCTATCTGTTCCTCAAGAATTTCTTTTGCAGTATCACTAAGTTTTCACCCCTCTCAAAGTGCTTCGTGCATCTTGTCTGGGCCCTCTTCTCTGCATTCTGTTTACCGAATGTCGCAAAAAGTAGCATCAAGCCCTATTACTTGTTATAATGTTGAGTTTATGGCCTTAATTTCACTCACTTATAGTATGGTGTATAATTTCAGAAGGAAGATGTGCTTTGAAGTCTAAATATATGGATATATGTGGCCTCTGCCTATGAAATTAGGCTTTGATTGTCATATCTCATCCTCAATGCTTGTGCAATAGGAACATGTTCCCTTTAGTGCAGTGGCTGTTTTACGTGATGCTGGACTTTGTCTTTCAGGACCTGATTTTTCAGGACTAAAAAGTATTTTTCTTTTCTTTTTTTTTTTTTAACAGCAATCACGCTTCCTTCATTTTGGTCTATTTTTTTTTTAATGGAAAGCAGAAATTTCATCAAGAAAGCTGTCAGTAACTAATTCTGAAGTACTAGCTACAGTTGCATTCTGAACTGTTCTGTTGTTTTCCAAAAATCTTGTCATGAAACACCAATACTAAAGCCACTGTAAAATTACAAATAAATATGTATACTTGAACAATGTGAACAGTCTCTTTCATTTACTACAGCAGTAGGATTTCTATTTCTTTGTCTTGTGCTGAAGTAGAACTTGTCTAATGGAAAGGGTGAATGGGTTTAGTTATCGTAAAAGTAACCAAAAGGTTAAGTATTATTATGAAAAATTGATAAATGTTAGGGGATTGGTTGGAGCTCCTTTCTCAATCAACTGGAAAACTTGGACATTCAACATATTATTTTGAAGCAAATTTTATTGCAAAGTAATAAATGTATTTTGACGTATGCTTGTTATAGCGCAGAAACTTGCTAGGTGTGCCAGAAATTTGACAGATCAGTATTCACATTCATCTACCATAACAGTATCATAGGTAAATTTTTCAGAGTTCCTCATAAGATTTATATGTATTTTTATGGTATGCCTTTTCTTTATATTTGCTCCAGGCTTTTGATGTGACAGGGCCGGTTTAGAAAGGTAAGAAAGGTAAGAATCAAAAACAAGATCCACGTAATTTTTGAGGAAAGTGAAACTTCAGGAGAAGTAGAATGTTTTTCATAGGAATGGATTCCTGAAAGACACAAAGTGAAGGGAAGAGTGGAAAAAGGAAATGGAGAAGAGAATTTTAAGAGTTCAAATGGAGTTCAAAGACTGCCCTGTGTGAAGGTAAGACAATAAATCAGTCATGGTTCAGTGATGCACTTCTGGAGCCTGGAGCTGCTTCGCTCCCTGGAACCTGTGGGGTGAGATGGCATTTTCTGATTCACTCACATCTGCTTGCTCTCTCCTCCCTGGGAAAGAAGGAAAACAGTCTGCAAGGTCAGCCTCTATCTGGCTGCTCACCGAGACATTCAGTGAGCAAGCGGTCGGTTACTGTTACGTTTAATCTTTCTGAAGAGCTAATAATAAATCACGTGTTTGTTTTTCTCATACAAAGTATAACTGTGCATTCAGTTCACGTGCTTGTTTGAACAGCAGGTTTGGGTGTGCAGAAGTTCAGCATGAATGCTGACATTCAGACTTATGGAATAGTGTTTTTGCAGATTTTGAAAGATTTTTCCAGTTATAGGACAAAGCATCCCTGGCATTAGCAGGGCAATGCAGAGAATTTCTAGACTTCAAGAATCTCAACAAGACCCTATCAACTGCTTGCTCAGTTAGTAGTTAACAACCTAGTTTTTACTTAGGGGGTTCTTTCTTCACCCCTGCTATGGCAGTAAGTACAATCAAAACACAGCTCTCCCTGTTCTGTGTTCTAGCTCAATTTATAAACTCATCAGTTTGCTCTGTTACTTCCATTTGTTGATTTCCCCAAAGGTATCAAAAAAATCTTCCATTTCCTTCTGGAGCATTTCATTTCTTCTCTCTGCGTCTTCCTTCGCCCGCTCCGCATTCTGTATTTTCATCTCCACCAGGCTGTAGCACTTGCGCTGCTCTCCCAGCTTTGAATGCAGCTCCTCAATCTCACGCTGCAGTTCTCTGTTCCTCTGCTCCAGGCTGTTTGAGACACAGACATTGTAAAATCAGCGGGTATTTTCCTTTCCTAAAAGCAAAATTGAAATAACTTTTTTCTTTTCTTAAAGCTAGTGAGTTTTTTGGGTGTGTTCTCACAAATAGGAGTACTTGGTGTCCCAGGGCAGGCTGCAGAGCATGCCCCTTGTTGCTGTGTTAACCCTTGTTTAGAAGGGAGGACATCCGTACAACAGACTGGCTTCGTGTGCATCAGGTGATGCTGGCACCAGCTTTGTTCTCCCGTGCAGACGCCCTCAAGTAACAGGAGCCCAGTGTGAGAAGGAGCTTCAGCCTCACACACTGATGCACACTCCTAAATTGGAGGGTGCCCCATCCCGGCGCCCCTGGGGTGCTGGACGGCAGCTCCTCACTGTGAATTGAGCGCAGCTCCTTGCTGAGAATGGGCTTCAGTGATGCAGCTCTGCGTACGGCCGCGTTAGCTCCCAAACTCATACGTGCCCTGCTCCACACCAGAGCCCTTCAGCAACAGGCTTCCTTTTCCGATTTATGGTGCAGGATATATGAGGATAGAAAACCTGTGCACTTAGCCGTGGTTATTTATTCTAAATTAGCATAAATAAGAAACCCTGAGGAACCCGACTTGAGCTGCAAGGGGGAAACCTAAAAAGTGTACGGTAAAAAGACTGGGGGCAGGAAAGGACAGGAAGAGTTCATTTACTAAGCAGAAATGCTTAGTAAGGAAAATACTCTTTAAAGCTATTAAAGATTTAATCTGTGTTTTTTTTTTTTTTTTCCTCCCCACAACCTAGTGTACATGTCATGAAGCTGTAAGGACAGAGTTGTTAAACGATGTACGTAAAGGTATATTGCAGTTTAATCAATAGACAATTAGCATGACTTACCTGTCACAGGTAATTTATGATACTGTGTTGTTAAAGGAATTAACTTTTCAATATAATTAAAAAAACAACACTGTTTGGAAACTGGAGCCTGAAAATACTGTCTTTCTTGCTTTGATAAAAAGCTATACTGAAGTATTTATTTGATTACCAATTTTTTGAAATTCGGAAAACACTTATGAAAAGTTTCTTCAGAGTTGTTAAAAGTCATGATGTAAAACTTGTAAGGAATATTTTTGACTTAATATTAGCACTGTTACGAACCTGCATGCTTTTGCACAGGGAAATTCTTAATATTGGATTAGTGCAAAAGGAGAAATGCATAATAGACCGAGGCTTCTAGGAAACAAATCTGCAGAGTCCTGTGGAAAAAAACCCTTGTACAGAGTCTTTCTATCCCCTTGCAAGAAAAGGCATTCCCGTAGCTGAAAGCCTGCCAGCCTAATCCTGTCACACGGCATCCCAAGCAGCCTTCACCGGTACGTGGGTTGCGCTGCAGCAGCAGCAGCCGTAGATGCTGATCCTGGCCCCTGTGGTGGGGCTAAAAACAGCCCCCGTGGCACAGCGGTGCCTTCCCTGCAGTGCCACAGTCCGGTGGAGCCTTTACCTTGCGATGTGAGACTCGTCCTCTGCCTTCTGCCCGGCCAGCATCGCCTTCGCGCTGGCCCGGCGGTGCTGCGGCGAAGCCGGCCTGGCTGGCGAGTCCCTGCAGGAGGGGAGGCTGTCGCCCTTCTCCGCTCGGACGTGTCCCACCTTTTCCTGAGCTCCCAAAACTGGGCTCCCCGCCGTGTCTGCTTCCTGGGAGTCTTCTGCGTGGGTAAGTCCTGTCAAAGACTGTGAAGGAGAGTTTTCTTCGAGCATAGCTTAGCAGAGGGAGCCCGCTGAGCGTGCCCAGCTGGTACCATTCGTGCCCTGCAGGCTTTGCCAGGCTCAATTCCTTCTCTGTTCTACAAGAGAACTTGGTTTTGGGCTTGTCTCTCTGTCTTGTCACAGACTGTGCAGAGTTTTCTTCCTCACCACAGCTGCTTGAAGCTTTCAAATACTTGGAAATAGTCCATTTTGCTGGAGCCTGGATCTTGTTTCAGGCTCCGGCTTGCTCTGTGGACGCAGCGGGTGGCTCCCGAGCTGCTGGGCCGCTCTGCTGCCCACTTACCTTTCCCGTCATGGCTGGTTTATTCTTATCTCCAGGAACTGCTGCTATTTGCCTACCCTTTTCAGTGTAGCTTGACTGACATCTGTGGATGGCCCGTTTTATAGCAGTTTAGTAGTTGCAGGAGGTGGAAAAAGGAAGGATTGGGGAATTCTGTGGCGCGAGGCTTGTCCCTCGGCCGCTCGGAGGGGACGGCAGCATCTGCAGGGCTCCCTGTGCTCCACTTTGCACTGATTAGGAGAGGGGCACATGGAATCTGTTGGGGCTGCCCTGTATTTAGCCAGTCAGGCATGAGCAAAATGGAATAAATATATCTCCTTGTGCCACCTTATCTCTATTGTCATCAGTTGTGTGCATTTTAAAGGAAGCAAATGGCCCTAGCTAAATGAGGCAGCTTGATTTCTTTTGTCCTCACGTTTTAAGGACAAGAACCTGGAAGGTAAGGAGAGAGAGGGCTCTTTTCATCCAGTTACATTTCAGCTCCTGTTGGAAAAAAAAAACATTTGACGTGAATAAATAAGAAGTGTTTATTTTAACTGCCTCTTTTCACAAGGGAATCAAGTACAGTACAGAGAGAACTGGAATGCAACTAATAGAAGAGCAAAACACACATGCATATAAAAATAGATAGTTTGAAATAATGTAGAAACTTCTAATTTTCCTGTATACCCCATCTTCTTAAAGTACTATACCAATGGAAGATGGGAAGAAATCTATAAATTCTATTTTGCGAAAGTAAAATAATCTGAATTATCTACACACACACACACACACACACACACACACACACATGCTCAAGCACGTTACAGTGCTGCTAATCTAAAACTTCTACTCCAGAACAAAATATTCCTGGAATATTGATGTCTGCTTCACATGAGTTCTGTGTCTATTAATAATCCAACAGATGGCTGTGTTTTCTGATGAGTTGGGTTCTGGGTGCTTTGATTAATCTGTTTTCCGCCCYGTCCCTTACAAGAGAAACAGCAACTGTGGAGCTTGGCAGCTGCTGCTCCGGGAACGCGACAGCCTCTTCCCACGGCAGCTCCCGGCGCCGTTCCTGTCGGCCGCCCTGGTGCCATGGGGAGCGATCCTGGCGCAGCCGCTCCTGCTGTGCAGGTGCCCTGTGTCCCTGCGCTCCAGGAGCAGCGCGGGAGCCGGCCGCCCCGGCCCCAGCAACCCTCGTGCTCCAAGGAAACGCTGGTGGGATGAATCAGGGAACTAACGGGGTGCAGAAGATTCAGTGCTGTTTTTAAGGCGGCACTGGGTTGTGTTGTGCGCTGCTGGATTCAAGCAGCACAAGCGCATCCCGGAGCCACGCTGCTGCCCCCAGGCTCCCCCGGGATGTCCTTTGCCTGGATCAGGTTTTCCATAGGGGGCCAGAGGCCTGTGAGCTTGAGAAGGAGCTGGCTGTGCTCTCGTGCCTTTAGCTCCAGGACTGCCTGTTGGCACGAGGAAGGCACATAATTCTTTCTGACCTTTCATCACTGTGTGCAAAGGGCAGCACCCCCCGCAGCTGTGATCAGTTGTGCAGTAATACAACGGAAAATCAGACTAATCCCTTGAGTTCGGTGCACTTCAGACAGCTTTCTGCAGGGAAACCAGCAGAGAGGCCGCGCTTGCCAGCCTTCCTCCTGCGCGCTCAATGCCAGGGCCTGGGATCCTTCGGACAATCTTGTAACAGCTTTTTCATAGGATGGTTCTTGATGTCTGAGCTTCAGGATGAGGGTTCAGGGCGCTTCAGAGTGTAGAAATAAGATACAGCAGCTGGCATCTGCTGTCCTTTCACCTTTCCCATGGCTTTTCTAGGGCAATTCCTCGTACTAATTTCCTTGACAAATTTAACATCGATAATGAACGGGTTTTCTTTTCTTTTCTTTTCTTTTCTTTTCTTTTCTTTTCTTTTCTTTTCTTTTCTTTTCTTTTCTTTTCTTTTCTTTTCTTTTCTTTTCTTTTCNTTCTTTTCTTTTCTTTTCTTTTCTTTTCTTTTCTTTTCTTTTCTTTTCTTTTCTTTTCTTTTCTTTTCTTTTCTTTTCTTTTCTTTTCTTTTCGACACAGGAAAACCCCTATTCCAGACTTCAGGCTTGCAGGGAGCTGGGATGTTTTGACAAATGGCTTCTTATTTTGGCCTGACTTTGGATGGAACTTGTGACTCTCTGGAATGACCTGGCCTTGGAGCGCAGCACCGCTGCCATGTGCCGTTAAAACTTCATAGTTCCTGCAGGCAAGTTGTGGGATTCGGCCTCCCTCAGCTCTGGTCTTAGGCCAGCTGCCTGTTTCTGTGCATCGGTTCTGATCTCGGAGAGAGAACACAGTATGCTCAGTTCATATTTTGTAAGGTAACGCTGACGCTGAGCACAGAGAGGCTACGACTGTTCCAAAAAGAAGGTCAGATTACCCAAGCATCTGCACATTAGAGATTATCAGATAAAAGCTCGTAACTTCTTGTCTCGAGAGCTGATGGTAATTGAGCTCTGTTCCTGTAAACCACATTTATCAGCACTTTCTGCTCTTGAGCCTGGTGGTAGAGACAAGTTGCTGGCAAGGGCGAAACCACAGGAACCTGCAGCCGGCTGCACCTTACGGAAGAGGCGTGGGGCATCCCCCCTTCCCGGCCACAGCTCCACGGGAGGTGTCTGGAAGCATCCGTGTGCGGAGGATGCGGAGAGCCAAGTGCTGCGCAGTCTGCTGGAGAGGAGCGAAAACCAGAGTGCTGGGGAAGGGAATTCCTAAAACCAGCACAGCCGGCCCTGAGCTCGCGCCCTCAACTCTAATTATTTATTGTGCTGGATGTGCTGAATAAATGGAAACAGGTAAAATCTTCTCTCCCTACCTGCAGAGAGGAGACCCTCTTGGGTCTTGGCTCAAGGCGATAAATCAGTCTTGGCTTTTTGATGAGCTCTAGTTCAGGCGTGTGGCAACCTCACTGGTCTACATTTCTTTAAACTTTTGGCTGAAGCTCCCTATTGTCAAATATCACTTTTTTTTTTTTTTTTCTTTTTGTACATAAGAAAAAAAAACACAAAATAATGAAACACATCCCTTAATCACTTGATTCATCAGTTGAAATCCAATTAAATTGTTTATATGTGATACTTACAAGATGTTGCCATCTACTAGAGGAGGAGAAAGGATATGCGATTAGCTGCTGTAAAAGTTTCATCTTTTGAAGGTTTGGGGCTTGTCAGGAATGCTGTATGTTGCCCTGTTTCCACAACCCACTGCTTTTGCCTGTGGAAAACACAACCGTAGCCACAGGGCAGGTGTTTTTGAGCCACGTTGCTGTAAAATAAGGCCAGGTCCTCCCTCCTGCCCCTGCAGCAGGAGCAGGGCAGCCGGGCGCGTTGGCTCGGCCGGCCGCCCGGCCTGGCTCTGCCGCAGCCTCCGCAGCCGCTTCCCTGGCGCCTGGAGCCGAGCCGAGACGGGCTGGGGGGAGCCGAGGGCCTTGGGCTGCTGCCGGGGCCAGGACCCTCCCGAGTGCCAGGGCCCCGTGTCGCCAGCGGGCGGGAATGGGCGGGAATGGGAGGCCGCGGCCCTGCAGCGCGGAGCTGAAGCCCCGCTAGGTGTCAGGGCTGGGCCGGGATGGGGCCGGGAGCCGGGAACGCCGCGGGAAGCACGGCAGGATCACCGCAAGCTCCGCGACAAATGCCCTATAAAAGAAAAGTAGTAATTGAGTTTTCATCACTTAAGGCAGGACGGTTGAGGGGGGCTGTTTAAAAGGTCCTCCTAGCAGGAGAGGGCGGTGTGTGCTGTGCCTCAAGGAACATGGATTCGGGATGAGCTTATTTTAAAAGGGAAGCAGTAGGGCTATTGCGCTGAGTGCAGGGAAGGAGGATTTTTTTATTTCGTTTTTTGATTGTTTTCAGGGGAGACACGTGGCAGAACAGCAGCTTTATGAACGGAGCTGATGTCCAGCCCGGGTGCTGCTGGCGCCGTCGTGCAGCCACCCGCTGCGGCCTGTCTCACGGGTAGCAATAATTAGCCTGAGGTATGAGGAAATGCCTTGCGCCCTACGGCTTGCTCGGTGAATCAAAGCGTGGCTGGTGCCAGTTCCTCCTTGTTTTTAAGGTCCAGCGTAGGGTGCTGTTCGCGGAACGGTAGCGTTCGAAGGCGCGTGTCGCGGTGGTGCAGCCGCGTGCAAGGTGCAGCTCGCATCATCTCCCCATCTGCAAAGGTGCAGCCTCCTTAGGAGCTACTTACACAGGGTGCCAGTTTTACGCTTTACAGGTGGATTTCTGCCTCGGAATGGTCTTTGCTGCTGCATATCGATCATGGCAATTTCCCTGCTTTGAACACTTGCCAGATTCACAGTGTGTAACTGCCGGCGATCTCAGCTGCCGCCACCCTCAAGGACGCGTGGGGCCGCTGGCCGCGGCACCCGGCCCGGGCAGCTGCTGCACAAGAGCAACTTTATCCTCCAGACAAGGTCTCATTGTGGCCTCCAGCTCGGCTCTGCGCGAGCGGGAGAGCAGAGGACGCCGGCGCTTCTGCCATCTGCGTGACAGTGGCTGATTCATAGACCAGATTCCTGCGACAAGCGGCGGCGTGTGTTGGCGGCCAGGACGCCGCCAGTGCCGTCTGTGCCGCAGGGACGATGATGAACTGGAGCCACAACATGTGCAGCTTGTGCATCGCTCCTGAACAAAAGGAGCTTTGCTAAATAAATGCAAATAACTTTATTAAAGCCTCTTTAGTGCTCCCCAACCTTATTGGCTTTTGTCTTTGTTTACCTGTTTGCTTTCAGTTTCAATTGTAGGAATTCCATTATGGCAGAAAACATTTCACTGTAAATATGTGTTTAATAAAACTCTCTCACCCTTGATTTTGCTCGATGCAGTAGCTCATATTGTGATAGACCAGGAAAAACTGCTTAGGAACACATTGAAATTGCCTTTCTCATGGATTTTGTTTTCAGTTAGACACAGTTTTAATGCAATTTCCCACTTAATTTTTAATCTGCACATCTAAAAGGAAGGATTAAAAAAATATACATCTGGTATTGTTCAAACTATTTCAGTGTTAAAGGCAAGTTAACTCTCTTTGGCTTGGAAGCCACTTCTCAACCACTCATAGGGAGTGGTCTGATAACTCCAGGACTTGTAGTTTGGGTTAACATTAATGGGAGCTACCGATTCTTCAGTCTATTACTTAGTTTTAAGGACTTTTTTTTTTCAGAATCTTTTCCAGGTGTGTTTCCATGTTGGATTTTTGTCTGTACTTAAGAATAAGGCTTTGCCTTTCAAAACAGCAAGAAAGTGGAGAGCTATTGGAATACCTCTAGAAACTATCCTTTTAACAAATGTTTGCTGCTCTGCTTAAAGTGAGCTGTCGTGTTTATCTGCATTCTGAATGGTGTCTATAAACACAGCAGCTGTCTGCATGCAAACGGAGCTTTCCTGCAGCGCATAATATGAAAAGAATCTTATTACTAGTTTAAAAAAAAGAGCAAGAAAGACTCAAGAAGCTCAAATGATGCCAGCTTTCTATCAGCTGTAATGATAGTCTAGATATCTAGGAGAGTCATCAGGTTAATGAGATGTATGTTTTGCAACTACAGCTTTAAGTTTCTTGTGCTCGCTTTTCCTCGCTCCGTTTTCCTGCAGGAATAGGCATAATCTTGCAGTGTTCTAGCTTTCCTTTCTCATGCCTGTGCGCCTGCAAATCAGTAACTGGGAGGAAGCAGGAACTCTGTCATACTTTTTGCTGACTTCTTTCCCTCCTCTAATGCTCACTTGTGACCTTTTCCATGGACCACAGCCTTAGGGACACCAAGATGTATCTCGCTAGCACAAATGCAAGCCAGGGCCTAGTCCTTGGGTGAGCAAGTTCCCAAACTGTTGTGGCTCATGCAGAGCTGGTGCAAACAGGACAGGACATCCCAGCCTGAAGGACATTTCCCTGTAAGATGGGCGTAACCAGCTCCTCTCAAGTCTGTCTGCTGTTGTGCAGAACAAGGCTCCTTGAGCCAGCCGTGAAGGAAAAATTCATCCCAGCTGCTCCACTCTGTGCCCATTCTCAGAAAAGAAACACCAAAATGCCATGGGAGAGGCTGTGTTCAGGGTATCTCCTGGCCTATTTGGAAACACAAAATGTCAGGAATTTCCCAGAAATTCTATACTCTTTGACTTTCTAGTTGAACTGTCTAGAACTTCCTGCGACAGAAAACTTGAGGGTGTGCTGCATTACCATAAACTCCAAAGCTAGTCCTTTCTTCGTTTGTTTTTCATCACAGCTATAATTTATTTGGTGCTTCTGGTTTCTTGGCTTTTTTTTGTTTGTTTGTTTGTTTGTTTTGTTGACAAAGTCATGTTGAAGATTATGCTGAGCTTGTACTCAGATGTGTGTTGTTTATATACTAGGAAGAGGGTGGAGAAAAGCAAGAGAAAATAATTGAAAAGCTTGACTAAAAGTAGCATTCCTTTGCTGGCATTTTCTGGTGATGTGGCAAAATTTACCAGTCTCCAAGCAAAAATACTGAAGAAAAATATTCTTCTGTTTTTCCTCTTTCTTGTTCTTCTCAACTTTACTAGTTCTGCCAGGATACTTAGATTTTAGCCCTATATGGCTCCAAATTTGGGGTATACGTTGTCTTGCAGCTTTAGTGCTACAAAAGGTGGTGATGTTCCAGGAGCACTGAATTCCCAATATACCACAACTTCGAATGGACACTGATAGCTTTTATGCCACTACCTCTGCATTTCACTCACCATTAACCTTGACGGTGGTGCGTAGCGCTGGCCCGCATGCACAATTGACTATTAATTAATTTCTTGCAGCAGCTTTCTGATTTGCACATAGACGACTGAAAGTTGTTCCTGGTGCCTTGTGGAAACGCCGCTGGTCTCTGGCCTCTCCTCTGTCCGTCCATGAGTCTGTCCAGGGCTGTGGCTCCTGCAGCTGAGGAGACACCTCTCTGAGAAACCCGTTACTGGTCTTTGCTAATTAGGGATAACAGCAACCCCCAGAATGAGTTTCCTGAGGAAAAAGGTGTCATTTTTCTGTAGCACTTCAGGCTGCAGAGGAAAACCCTGGTGGTTTCAAAGATCATTTTGAGGCAGGAAAATGAAAGCGAGTGCTTGACTGCTAAGGCTGCTATTCCAGCGGGGCTCTCCTGTGCAATAAAACTGTGTTTTCTACATAAAACATTTTTTCCCCCTCACTTTTCTACTCATCAAAAAGAAAAAAAAAAAGAAGGAAAATACCCATGGTAGGCCCTCAAATTATCTTGCTTTTCCCTAAACGTCACTTGAACGAGCGGCCATAGTGCTGAGTCATTACCAGCCATTTGCATCTACTGTAACAACAGGGAAAAAGATAAAAAATCAATGTAGGGATCAATAAGGAGCTCTTTGCTCCAGGTCTCTTGCCCAGAGCTTATCATTAGGAGAGACTCACCGAGCAGAGTACTATTAATTAGAGGAAGCATTTGTAATTCAAAGGAAATGACTGGCCATTGCAGAAACTGTTTTCTAGCTGAGTGTCTCACGTTTTGCTGCTGGGCTCTTACAAGGCTTGGCTAAAGTAGATGCTTTTGCCCTTTTTTAAACCTGGCAGCCACTGTTTTTTGAAACCGGGAGGTTGTAGCAGGCCCCAGGCCCCACCAGCCATTTCCTGTCACCATGGCTGCCATGAGGCCGTGGCCACCATTTTGGGGCCATGTGGCCATGGCCGCCATTTTGGGGCCATGTGGCCGCCAATTTGGGGCCAGGTGCCTGGCCCAGTGCTGGGTCCCAACCGTGGTTGTCTGCTCTGAATCAAGGTCAGTGAAGGTGACATTTCATTCATAAATGCAGGGCCTAAAGGATTTATTTATTTATTAAGCATTTGGGGAGAGTTCTAATAAATTCAAAACCCTGGAGAGTGCGCACGGTCTTGCCTGGGCTGGCTGGGTGCAAACCTGGCTCTTGGCAGTGTGTTGGCTTTATTGTCTGTGGTTGTGTATTTGCTTTAATTAAAAACATGCACTTTGACCACATTTGAGATACTCAGTTTCTCCTCTACATCATGATAAAGTACATCCCAAGCAGTTTTTTCTTTTATTTTTTTTAACTTGTTATTACTACTGTGAAATTGTTTATAAGCCCCAGGGAGAACGAGGGAAAAAAAACTCTTTAAAACCAACAATTATTCTTAGTAAAATATTCTAAATAATTCATTTCTTATTGGCTGCAGTGTGCTATTAAATGCCTTTTAGCTACTACTCATATAAACTCTTAAAGCTCTGGTTCAAAGCCAAGCTCAGGTTAATGATACAGCAAGCTCTGGAGGAAGCTCAGCGCCGTTGAGAAAGCGATGCCTGAACATGGCCCCGAGGAGGCCGCCAACGCCTGGTGGTGCCACGGTCACCGCCATAGCCGGGGATGGTGCCAGCAGCGCGGGGGTGACATTCCCTGGCTAAATGGCTGATCCCTGCCAGAGGCAACATCCTGACTCTTACACTGCGTGTGCACATATATCTATATACAAATATATCTGTATGTTGAAGAGCTGCTCCTCTGCTTTGGTTGACTCAGAGTAGTCCTTGCTCTTGCCAGATAAAGGGTCCCTCCTGCCAACGCTTCCAGCAGGGACTTCTGCTTGCCCAGTCACTGACTCTGTGTTTGGGAGGTTAAGTAAGTGCCCAGTGGTTTGCTCTGCTGAGGATTTGAAGTGTGTGTTTTTTGCTTTGCCCAGCGGTGTAACTGCATGAAGAGGCAGGTGTGGGTGTGGGAGGCAGCTGGGGAATCCAGAGCTTTGCTGGTGGCTCTGCGCTTGGTTTTAGCTGCTTTCTTAGGATTTCTGTTAGGAAATCTGTTGGGATTTCTGCCCTCTCCAAGCCTTCTCTTTCTACCCAGAGCTCTGGAGAACCTTTGTGCTTGGTGTAATGCTCTCACAACCAGAGCCACCAAGATTTAAGAACAAAGACAACTTCCTTTAATATTCAGAAGGGCAGGCAGTGGATCGCAGTATCGCAGCATCCCTATTAACGTTCTTCTCCATCCGCCTGTTTGCGATGCGTGCATGCTGAAAATAAGCGAGTGCCGTCAACAGGCTGCACTAAATGCAGTGTGAAAGATTCTCTGTCTCTGTAGCGTGAAGTTATTCTTTGTGTTTTGTTTTTGTTTTAATCATGTGCCTGCCCACCTCGGTTGTGTATTTGTTTCCACTTGGTTTGCTCTCGGCAGTTTCCTTTTCCTGCATGTGGTTAAACCCCAGACTCTGATGCAGATATGGTTTTGCTTAACGTACAACAGCTCTCTTGGCTGCTTCCATTCACTGTCCTTCTGGGGAGACACCTGAAAAGTGAAGTGGTGGCCGGCCCAGAACGGGACAGGAGCCTCTGGACCCAGGCACATCGGACCTTCCAGCTGAGCAGCTGATTCTCCTCCTGTTGGAAGCCTTTTCCCAGCCAGGGGTGGGGAAGGATGAAGGATGCCAAGCTCTGGGGCCAGCTACATGGCTATAAGCACAGAGCCCAGCCCACCTCAACCCCTTCCTCGCTTTGGGGGAGCATCCCTTTGCAGGGCACATCCCAGGCATCTGCCTAAAGAAGTATGAGATAAGAGGTGCACTTTTAGGAGCCTCTGTGCACATCAGATTGCAAGGCTGCTTTCATTAACAAATTAGGCAGAGTTTGATTAGTTTCTGCAGTCTCTAGGATGTTTCCAATAGAATGGCTAGGAAGATCAATTAAAGGTTTTCTTTTTTAATATTGTTATCAGTTGAAAAATGAACATTGTTCAGTCACTGGGCTATTTATTTTGTTATTTCAAGTGTAAAATAGACCACATTATGACTTATAACACAGACCGACTTGCAGGGATGATTCAGCTTAGTTTTCAAGAAACATTATTTTGTTCATAGACCTGAAAAATATTCATCCCAGCAGCTGGCTTTGATCCAGAAGCATGCTTGCTCTGGGTCACTGGGATCTCTTCCTTCAGGCTCAATTAAAAGTATGGGATTTACAGGATCAGGGTCGCAGTATCGTGCAGAAACCAGTGGACATGACGTAAGGTCTTTTTTCCCTGGAGGTCTGAAAGTGTTTCACAAACAGTGACCTTCACCATATCTCTTGGAGATAAGATAAATAGTAATATCCTCATTTTACAGATGACTAAACAGCACAGAGTGTTTAAATGGCTTCCCCAAGGTCAAAGAAGACAGTGGTGGAGCTGGGAATAGAGCCCTATTGTGCTGAATCCCAGCGCTTCCCATAATAGCTGTGAGCAGGCCGTGCCTTTCAGCGGAGTGTGATGGTGTGGTGTGGAATTTAAATGGATCTCAATTTCATATACAGCAAATGCCTGGATATAAACTGGGTTTGGGAGCAAATCTTTTATCTGGCCATTTTTAAGGACTTTTTCATTTAAAATTGCACTCAGCAGAAATCAGGCTCTTGGAAATTGGAAAATAAGCTGCCTCCTGAATGACAGCTATGAGGGAACAGTCGAGTTATGGGATTAATTTGTTTGATTAAATCTTTAAAGAGTTTACTCTGCAGAGTGCAGACAGGCCTGCAGATTACTACAGGCACAGTGGTGGGCAAAGGAGTTATTTAGATAGAGCCAGTGCTCAATCTTTCATTTTTCCTAGTTCATAATTACTAACAAGAGCAGAACCATAGATGAAGCTTTGGAATTAATTACTGTACTTTTTTTTCTTCAGTGATGATAAAAAGAGTGAGTGCAAGTGACTCAATGAAAATCCAAGTGTCTCCTTCAGCCCCAGCATCCTGACATTTAGGATTTACACATCCATGTAAATCACCTCACTGTGAGTGATCTGCTCCCAGGATTTTGCTCCAAGAGGAACCATACTTTATTGGAAAGGAACTTCAGTGTTGGGCAACATAAATTGTGCCCAAATCAGACTCCTTGCAGGGTATTTAAAGATGCTCGGCTCATATTTCTATAGCACTGCTGAAGTAAGGACCCAAGGCAGCCATTTACCAAACTTGTGGGCCAGAAATATTGACATCTGACCCTGTCTTTAAAACACAAGTGTTTACTATAGCCATGGTATTTAGAGGTACCTCCTAAAGCTCTTACAGATATTTCAGGATTTCCACTGTAATTTATTGCTGGGGAGAAGAGGCATAGCAGAACCGCGCTGCCGGCAAAAGTCTGGCTCCGTGTTCTCAGTTTAAGAGCAAGCCATTTAGAAAAATCTGTCACCTTGTTTCAATTCTGTTTTAAATCACAAGTACAAACATAAAGGATTTTCAAATGTGGTTTCATTATTTCTGTAGCTTATTTAAACTTTTAAAGAGGAAATTCTATGGCCTATGTGACTGTTTTATCTAATGATCTGCCCCTTCCCTTGGGCAAGTTGGTCCATTCTTGCTACCTCCTTACTGAATGAATTCCCTTTGGCAATAACACTATAGGCAGTGGGATTTAGGTACCTAGTAGGACCTCCGAAGAGGGGCTGGGTAAGTTTGTTGCAGCGGGGTTTGCCTACCAGGCCCAGCTCAGGACTTGCCAGGAAGATGGCAAGAAGCTTCTGGTTAGCACTGGGTCCTGGGCGACCTTTGTTCTTTGTAGGAGTTTTGCAACGTTCAGCATATGCGTTTCCTAATCCTGACCGTTTCACAAGTGAGAGGGAAATGCCATCCTGTCCCTAGCAGGTCCTGTCCCCGCAGACCCCCAGCCTGATGAGGACACAGCAGGTCCCTGCTTGTCTGAAGGGAGATGGCTGAAAACACTCCAGCAACGTGGCTTTTACCTTCTGAAAGATTAAAGCAATTGCTGAATGTACACATTCCGCATAGAAACTGGATTCACTGACGTTTATGGTCATGTTAATGAGCTCCATTTTCATTAGGGCTAAAAGAGTGAAATGTTCCCATTTGTCTTCATATTTCTGCTGAGCCTTCAGTTAAGCTGCCTCATTTGTAGGCAGCCGTTTATACAGCTCATGAAGAGTGGTGTCTGTGTAGTGGGCTATTTGTTGCTGCTGTCCGATAATATGAGCACATTTATTTAAATCAATAGTAATGAATTTTTTTTTTCTCCTTCTTTTGCTCTATGGTACGCAACTCAGCGGAGTACAGCAACAGAATGAGAAGGCAGTTGACTTTATGTAATGATTTTCGATGCAACAGTTAATTTTCGGTCTGTGAATTGCAAGGCAGTGTCTGTCTCAGAAAGGGGAAAAGAATGAACTGTTTACACAGTGGTTAACTTTATTTTCTCCCCAGGAAAGTGGGGTTGAATCTTATGGAGGAAAAAAGTCTTAATGATGGGGCAAGGTTGCTGCTAGTCAGGGGCAAACTCCTAGATAACATTCCCTGTGATATCTTTGAGATGAGAACTGGGGAACAGCAGATGGAGCAAGAAGGAAAAGACTGGAAGGCTTTAGATGTATTTTCTGAAGATGAAGGCCTGCAGTCTCTAAAACATACACCCCTTACAAGGGCTAGACCCTCCTCAGTGAGGCCCAGCACCTTCTGCCAGCCCTGAAGGGCCTCATCCCCAAGCAGGGCTCTGCTCCCAGCTGAGCGCAGCATTGCGGGGCAGGATGAGGCCTCCAGAGCTTCAGCACTAAGGGCCTTCCAAGGCCTGGGCCAGCAGCTGCCCCAAAGGCCACCTGTGTCCTTCACGTAGCTCCCTCCCAGCTGCAGCATGAGCCGGGCTGGGCCCGTGCCTGGGGAGGCAGCTACAAACGAGGAACAGCTCTGCTGAAATCAATTGCACTAACACGGAGTGAAGCTGGAGGCAGGCGCTGTACATACCATGTGATTAAACTATTGCTCTTCTCTTGATTGTGATTTTTGAGCAGCTGATGTGAATACTGATACTGCGTGAAGCCAGAGAGAGCCCAGGAACTTCGGACTGCGTTGGAGAGCTTTGGAAGGAGGTACCAGGTGTTAAGTGTTTCTTAAAAAATCTAGCCCTTTAATCTAAGAAACTGCATGAGAGCTTTATGCGTTTAATTAAATATTTTGCTATGCACTTGTAAATCTGGGGCCAGGCTTGAAAATTGACTGCATTTATGGGGTAGGCACCTCCTGTGTATTAAACCTGACTCTGATCACAGTGTGCAAATGGGAGGCAGGAGTTTTCCTCTGGTTTGCGTGTCTGCAGGTTTTGTGGGAAAAGGTTGGAGCTGAGATGTGCTACACCTGTTGCACGGGATGACTCCTCTCCCCTCATGCCCCTAGTCCTCGGGATGTGTGACAGCAGCACCAGCACCACTGCATGGGTTGTATCAGGACCCAAGGAAAAGGAAAACCTGCCCTGCTCGTACCTTGGCATCAACCAGGAACAGGGCAGGGGCAGGCACTTTCTCACTTTTCTGGGAATTCCTCCCTCTCCGTGTTTGTTTTAACTCTTTGGGCTTGTTCCTGCAAGTGTGAGGTGTGTCCTGCACTGGGGCTGGACTGGGGTCCCTGCCACCTGGGCTTGCAGGTGCCTGGCTTGTTCCTGCATTGGAGATCCTCAGGCTCAGTTAGAGACGTACAGTAAGTACAGAGCACCTGGAGGTGCTGCTGTGCATCCTGACTACTGTTAGTGATGCAGTTTCTATGATCTCAGAGCCTCTTGGGTTTCTTTAACTCCTTCTGATTGTTTAGACACAGCCCCTCACTTATCATGTAGGTTGGCAAAGGGGACTTTGGTCACTGCCTTTGAGGGCTACTGGCTTTGGCTGCTGGCTGTGGCCCTGTCCTCAGTTTGGTGCTCTGGGTACCCAGGACTCTGTGAGCCTTCACTCACCAGCACAAATGGCAGCTTTGCTGATCTCCATGAGCTGTTCGTGCTGATGCAGCTGGGCTGGGGATGAATCTGGACAAAGTCTGATGTCAGAGATGTGTTTTGTTCCATAGTATCTATTTTATCAGCCTGGGTACAGCCTCGTTTCCCTCCGGGAGCCTTGACCACACACAGTCTTCGTGGGTGTTGACCTCTAGGGCTCAACTTGTTTGGTTTGAGGTCACAAATTTGACAATGTAGACATTTCAGAGGAGTTTGCAATGATGCTGAAGCACAGGATGCTCTGCCTAGGGTGTGTTAATGAGGGAGGTTAATGAGCATCGCTCTCATTTTATTGGCAGTTAATTCCATTTTTGCTTCTTGAACTCTTGTTTTCTTTCATGGACGCTGGTCTGTTCTAAATCATTAACCTGACAGCCAGCGGAGAGTAGCCTTTATGTTGTCTCCAAAACAACAAAGTCTTTTATATGAAAATGCGTGGAAGAAGAATACTGATAGTTTGTACAGTTCTTAAGGGTGCTCTGTTTTTAGCCACTGAATAAACCGGGACTTTTTCTTCATCACGTCACTCATATGTTATTCAGGCAGGTACCAGGAAAGGAACAAGACCTTGAATTACTAAAGCTATAGATCAAGGTCAATTGGATTCTGCTCCTCGCTAATATATTCAACAAATGATAATTTGTTTATGCCACAAAACAGCAAAGCAGTGAATGAAAGAGAAATATGGTTGTAAAAGTAGTGTGTGTCTGTGTAGGGAGACAGAGAAGGCCCTTTAAGGGGCAAAGGGTCTTGCCTCCATCCTGCAGGATGTGGCATGGCTGGGCTTGGGAAAGCTGCCGCTGTAAATGTCAAAGTGCAGATGTGATCTGTGGGCTGTCATGACAAGGTCTTTGCCTTTTTCGGGCTGAGTTTGCACCCAAGTTCTGATTTATAAAGACAGTGCTTGATTGCGATGTCCTGAAACTGTTCTAACACGTACCCTGCTGGAGTTGTGCCACTGCTTCACCTGGTTTCACCCCGGTGCCGTTTCCTCGGGCCAAAACCATTGCTGGTTTTGTTGTGCACAGTAGTGGAAGGCGGCAGAGCTTAGCTTTGCTGTCTTGTGCCAAGGAAGAGCTTCTGATGTAATGATTTCAGTTTGCACTAGCATAAGATGTAGGTGAATCGGTGCTTAGGAACAAGTAGACATAAGGAAGTGGGAGCAACGGGCTTTAGAGCAAAGGGTCTGCATATCTTTCTGTGCCTACACAATCCTAGAAGTCTGGCATTAAATCCTGGGTGCATCCAGCCTTCCTTCGATGCTCTTGCAGGGCTC
The DNA here is from genome assembly GCF_003342845.1 of Nothoprocta perdicaria. Classification (NCBI taxonomy): domain Eukaryota; kingdom Metazoa; phylum Chordata; class Aves; order Tinamiformes; family Tinamidae; genus Nothoprocta; species Nothoprocta perdicaria. The sequence continues at coordinate 9,261,978 of NW_020455754.1, forward strand.
TGCAGCGGTGTTCTGGCCTGACAGCGTGACACTGAGAGCGCGGTGCTGAGCACCCCTGATGTTCACTGCCTGCTGTGAAACCCCTCGCAGTGCTCGAGCGTGCAGCAGGAATCCCCCAGATCACCAGCAATGTATTCACAGCAAGCTCCCAACCCAGGCATTCCCTCAGGGCTTTTTCCTGCGTGGGGAAGCAGGAGTCTTCCCAATTTCATCAATGGGGGAGTGCTGAACCTGGGTGCAGAGAGTGTGGAAGTTCATGCAACTTTGGAAATCAAAACCAAGCACATTTCTCACTATTGTTGCCAAAATGACAATACCAGGATGAATCCATAGGCTCTTTCCTGCAGCCAGGGAGAGACCCCAAGTTCACATCAGTGGCTCTGAGAGTGGGTTGGTCCAGCTCTAATTTTGTGGCAAGTCTTTGCAGAGCAGATGAGTTCCTGTAAAGCAAATGGCCATGCACTGTAACTTAGGTGTATTTCTCTTTGTATTATTCTTATTCCAGAAGCAGTTTAGATTCCTGTTATATTCCTCAGTTGCAGGCACGTGCAGGAAGTATTCTTGAGAGAGACAACTCCTGCTTTACAAAGGAACAACATCTGGGAGGGGACAGAATGCCTCAGCAAGGATATTTAAGCTCTTTTTCAAAGTGCCTTTACCGCTTTCCAGATTGCCCCACCAGCTGCATGCAACAGCCCACCCTGCCCAGAGCTGTGCTGAAGAGGGTCTGGGACCATTAACCACCTAAGTGAGTCCAGACCCATCTAGTGTGTTTAAGATAGTGTCTCTGCTATTCTCCTGTCTGTGATAGCCCCCTGGACTGCAGGAAAACACTGTCCTAATGACTGAGAAATTCTTGGTCTAGTTAATTCTTTCATCTTGCACGTAGCAGAGAGTAAAGAGCCTGCAGAGGTATCTCCATTAATGAAAAAGAGGTGTCTGGAAATTCAAAAACTCCTCACCCTGCATTTAACATGCAAGGTGGTTGCCGCCTGCTGCTGAGAAAAGTAGAGGCAAATTCAGCTCTTCAGGGAACCAAGTGTGTTCAGGGGCTAACAGATTTCTGGGCTGTTGGTTTCTTCTCTGGTTGGAGAAAGGGTGGTGTTTGCATTGCCAGGGCTGGTACAATGAAATCAGGAAAATGAACCAGATAAAACCACCAAAACTAGAAGATTTTTCATCTAACAACAGAATAATTTGAGGAGTAAAATGAACTTGAAGTATTTTGTCCTTGTTTGCAATTTTGAGAGTATAAAACCACCCTTCTACCTTTCTCATTATTGCAACATAAGTATTTAGTAAGGCATTAATCTTGCTTGTCAGTAATAACATGCAAATTGAACACCTGCTCTAGGAATCTGTAGTGCTCTGTTCCTTTAGATGGTATTGACATGTCAGATATTTGGACTTTAATTCAGAAAAATGGTGCCATTTTCATTTATCTCTCCTAATGAAGAATGAAGGTGTGCACTGATACAGGGCTGTCCACAGCAGTGCAGCTAAAAGTGAGAAACAATGCTTAATGTAGCCACTAAATTACATGTGACATCTCATTTGAAGATAAACAGCCTGAAGGCATATGTCCAAGTGGCGTTGATGAAATTTGTAAATGTTCCTCACAAATCTGATTTAAGCAGCAATTGGGCAGTGAGGGGGCTGTGCCAGCCGGGCTGCTGTCTGGGCAGCAGAAGGCACTGCCTCGTGCTGCATTTCCACCTGCGCAGGTAATTGGGACCATCGGGAAGAAACGAAGTTGCTGTTTGATTTAGTTTAGTTTTCTGCGCCTCGCGCGGCCTAGTCACTGCACACACAGAGCAACAAGAAGCAGGGCTTCAATTTCTCTGAAGTTCCCAACCTAAACATCTGGGAGTATGGAAAAGCCATACGTGGAGAGGTGAGCAGCAGGCACTATTAAGTCATTCCCCTCGGAAGTCTTATGATTAGTCACATTTAATAGGATTTCTTCACAAGTTCTTGAGCTGCACAGTTGTGCTAGCATTTGACCAAGTTCCTTCATGGCCACCTATTACCAACTGCAGGCAACCCCCATACATTCACTAAATGTTTCTTTCCATCTCCCTGATAAATGTCAGGCTCAATCTATAAAGCCACTCAGAGAATTTCCTGGTATGGGGTCACTTGGCATTCAGCACTTGGAAAGATCACATACTTCTACTTGTTCAGTCTTGATTTTGATCAAGAGAAGAGCTGATGTCATTTCAGCATTCCTAAAGCTCCCCCTCCCTGTCAGCTTTTTTTAGAGTATAAAGCAGTTTGACACAACAGGCTGTGCTTTGTTGATTCTTATTTTTGCATGTCGCAATGTGAGAATATCCATAATAAACACAGGCTGGGGTTGCTTCTAGAGAATCTACAGCTATTTCAAAAAGATCCCATTCCTCTGACAACATTTGGGATTTTCCTTATTAAAAATAATTTTTAAAAAAGATTAATTCCTCTTCACATAAAATATTTAAAACATTTTGATGTTTCTCTGATTTAATAAATAGTTCGCACTCCCAAGGCTCTTTCCAGCTGAGAATTTGAGTGCTTCGCAATCCTTTCCGGTGCTTGGCCTTGCAACTTGCCTCTAGCAAAGAGAGTTCTTAATTTGCTTGGTACCTCTAGACGACGAGCAAGTGTCAGCCCCAAGCCCCTCGCGCTCTAATCGCGGCTGGCACGGGCTTCCCGCGCTGTCTCTCGAGCCGCAGGCGAGTCAGGCGCTTCCACACCCGCCAAGTCTCTGGTGTGCCGGGCGCTTCGTGACGGAGGCGCCGTCTGCTAGAAGCTGGACTCGCTCCACCAGCCGGTCACTGAGCAGTTACTGGGTAGTGCTGAGGTGGGCTCCTAGCCAGCCTTGCTTATTTTCACCACCGAAGTATCTGGATATTTCACGGTCTTTACTTTTTTTTGAGTCCCCCCAGGCCATGAGAAATAGAGCTTTGCTGTAATAATGTCCTTTCTCCAGCTGGGACGCGAGGCCTGGGGAGACGAGGGGCAGGCTGCGGATGCCCGAGGCGGAGTGGAACGTGTGCAGACCTGCTTGCCTCGGCCCGCCTCTGCTTGCTCGTTAAGGACTCTCTCAACTGTGCAGCCCTACAACGAGACTCATTTAGCAAATCATGTCAAGTTGAGGGTTTATTGATAGGGTTTTTTGGCCTGATGGAAAAATGTCTCTTGATTAACAAGAGAAACTAGCTAGAAATAAACCCGTCTGTCCCAGAGTCTGTCCCTTCTCTTCAGTGGAGGAAACAGCGGGAGTAGAGGGTCTGCTGAGCTACTCCCATCCCGACGTTTCTGCACTTGCTTATGAGGTGTTGCCAGGCTTCACAGATGGCAACCTCTGGGATTTGGGAAGCTTCACCTTCCTTCTCCCATTACAGTGCACGTTATCTGGAAAGGGTCAGGAGTGGTAACAGCCTCCACACTGTGCAGTCAGCAACACAAGGGCAGCCTCTGCCACCCCCAGCCTGAGGGTGGACCTCCACTTGGCCTCATGGAGGACACTGATACCTATTCCACTCAGAAAAAGAAAAAACAAAAACAAAGGTAGATCTTACAAGATGATGACCAAGAGTCACTTTTACGGGCTAACAGTTTATTGGGCCCTCTGCATATTCTCTGGTTTCCGTCACTCCCAAGGATGGCAAGCCCAGCACTCCCTTTTTCCACATATTTTGGCATCTTTTAGTTCAGTTTTTAAGGCTGATAGCATCTACAAAGGTAAATTGTCAGCTCGGCTCATTCTGCTGGGGGAATGGGATGTTCGAGAGATTCGCTTATAACAAGCTGTGAGAAAAAATGGCAGTAGGGAATAGCTGCTTAATTTAAATAATGAGTGCCCCTTGTTGCCTAACAGATGGTCATTTTCTGAGAAATGCAAAGTCTCTTTGAAGGGGTCAGATTGCTTATATTTACATGGAATAATGAAGGAGAGGCACCGGTCCCAACACATGCTGTGTTTTTCACATTTTTCCAGGGGTATTCCCAGCTGTCTCTGAAGAGAGCGGATTCAGTCCTTTGCAAACCATGTGGGGATTTGGCCCTGCATTATCACATGAAGAAATCAAACAGAAATGGGAGTGTCCGTGATATTCAGGCAGCTATTATAGTGCCATTTAAGCATCTTGAGTTGTTAGAAGGAAAGCTCGATACTGATACCAGAAAGCGTTTTGGACCTGAATGTGCCCTTACTTGCGCAGAGCTGGCTGGAATCCAATATCCTGTTATCTGTACTGCAGCGGCGTCTCCGGGATTTAACATGTGGGAAGGCAGATGGGATGGTGAAGAATTTGCTAAGGGCTAGGGCAGCTTCCTACACACTTCCTATTTGCTGCATCCACATTTAGTGTAAGAACTAAAGATCGGGCACCTGATGCTGAGTTTTAGCCATTATTTATTCTACAGCTGCTGACAACACACGGAAGCCTTGCTGGGTTATATCAGAGGAGTCGGCTTTTAGGGCACAGCAGGAACTCACTGCTGTTTCATTTTGCTTTAGCTGGGACAGTAGCAGCCCCCTTTGGCATGGTGTTTGCTGAGACAGAGGAGTCTCGGGTGTCCACCCACTGCTGTGAAACATGCTGGTGCTTGATATCTTCATCATACAGAGTAGCCTGTCCCAAGCTAGTGCTGAGAGACAAAGAGTTGGTGTTTATGGCTCCTGCTCCCACGGTGACCGAAATCTTTGCTGCTCCTCATGCTCAACTATAAGGTACTTGGTTTGGTCTTCACAAGAGTGTTCAAGGATGTATAGTTGGAGTGAACTGTTGGAGGGGCTGGCTAACCATTCTCAGACCTCCATGGAGGAACTCTTAAATAAGACTTGGTAACCTTAGCATGGCTTCTCTTCAATAAATTGTATTTCAGGTTAGCATTTTAGTGCAAGTAAGCCCTCACAGTCCCACAAAGCCTTTCTTGAAATGGGAAGGAAAAGAGAGCTTAGAAACCAAAGAAACCATTAAGAAATGGCAGAGATTGTACTCATGTGGTGCCTTTTTGTTTTGCTTTTGTTAAGTTGTTCTACATGGGCCCCTTAATCTGCACCCTTTCTCAAAATGCTCTGAAGCTTGAGGCTGCCTTGTTGGGGAACACACAGGGACAACAAAGTCCAGGGCAAGGGAATTTGAGCCTGCAGGTACCAGAACCAGTCCCTTCTGAGCAACCTTGAGCAATGTAGGGGGCAGGTTTTGCCTAGCGAAGAGGCTGAACAAACAAACCTCGCAATTTGGAAAGCCACTAAAGGTGAAAGCAAGTTAGAGAAACAATCAAGAGAACTTCTTTCTTTGGTGGTGAGACATACTCCTTTAAAATTTAGTAGTTTCCTAAATCCTCACCACATGGTCTTTAAACTCCAAGCAGCAATGTGTTCAGAAGCAGCCAAGTCAATCAACACCTGCTCTTCACAGTGCACCAGCTCCTCATGGCAAAATCTGGGCTGCGTCTGGTGTCAGAAAATGGCTTGTTGTCACTTCAGTGGGGAGGGTGCCATGTCACATCTCAAAACCATTTGTTTCTTGACATGGCCCTAACATGTGTGTTCCCTGTCAAGTCTGGGAGAGTGAAAGCAAAGCTGTTTTGTGAGAGGTTTCCCCCTTTTTGGTTAATTCCTGGGAATTGTTACCTCTCCAAAGGTGTCTGCCTGCTGTTTTCTGTAGTCAGCATGCTCAGATTGGCGGAGCAAGAGGAAATTTGGGCAGCCCAGTGTACCTGCGAGGGCTTTGCTGATCTGCTGTTACTGGCCTGTGGTGTTTGCTCGAAGTCCTGTGCATTGGGAGGGAGCTCCCAAGGCCTTCAAATTACTGGACATTTTTCAACATGTTGACCTCATGTGCGTGGATCCCTGATGACATATGGAGGTATTAGCTCTGCTCTGGCAGGGAAAGGCTTATTAAAAATGCTTATTTTTGGAAGTTGTTCTTTAGCTAGCTGATGTGTGGTCAACAAAATCTGGTGATGTTTAACAGTGACTGCCACGTGGTCAGAAGGTATTTGCTGGTAGTGGGAATAAATGGAGAGAGGCTGGAGCAGCAAAGTGGTTGACAGCATGTAGCATTGACAGGGAGTGAATCCTGCAACGAAAAACAAAATAAAAGTAATTTTTAAAGGTTAGCATTCTAAAATTAGCTCCAAAGCTGTTAAAAGAAAATTGGTGATGATTTTTTTAGTAGGCCAGCGATTGATGGATGACACCAGGCACAGAAAGAAGTGCAGAACCAAAAAAGGTTTGAGCTAAGTTTCACCCCATCATCCATGCAGGCTGTATTCAGGCTCAGTGACAACTTAAGGCACCATGGTGGCATTTGGGAACAGCAGAGGAGTTGGTAACAACCAAGAACAACCCACCAGGGTGTCCCAGGATGCTCCCAAAGGACCTTTGTGCTGTCGTGGTTGTAGGCAATGAAACACGGGGCACTTTCATTACACCTCCCAGTATGAAGGAAACCTTCCTCTATCTGTGCCAGGAGAATCAGAGAGAAAATCAGTATCAAAGAGAACCTCCTACTGAAAGTGTCTGATGTTACAAAGGATAAAGAGTATCTGGCAGAGACCTAAAGGGGTGAAATCTGACAGACACTCAGCTGCTTCCAGCAGTCCAGCCTTGTAGCCTGCAGTTTGTATGCTCTGCGAGTATGATGATAATGCACTAGGGCATTTGCAGAGCATAAATTGGTGTTTTGTCTTTAGATTTTTTTTTGATTTCATGAAGAACCTGCCCTGCAGCTCCCAGATTAATTAAATGCTGTCAGTCAGCTAGAAGGGGAGCGAAGCTTCTCCTTTGCCCTTTATATGTGTTTCACAGACGCAAGTGCATAGTGCCCCTAGGATACAAACATGTTCCATTAGGCAAAATCAATAAGGCAGAAATCTCTGTGAAATTCTCCTATTATATTACAAATAGACTAAAGCCCTTGTACCTGGTATGAATGATCATTGCTTTTGCATCCAGGGTAGATACTTGTGGGAGCATTTCCATCAAATAGACATGTGCTTTTTTTCTGCAAACATTGGCTTTATTTTACTGTTACTGTTACTGAGGTTGATTTTTCATTTCTTGGACTATGGGAACAAACCTTTATTTTGTCTATGCCTATTCTGAGAAATCAGCTGATTCTTGGAGAATTTAGAGGAATTCAGGAAATCTGTTCATGAGATCATTTGCCATAGAGGACCATGTTCTTGGTGACAAATTTGGGCTCTTTCCCCAAGCAGCAAATCTCGAGTTTCTAATTTTCCCTCATTGCAGCACAGCACAAGTTTCATCTTGGGTGCAGACTTGAGGCCTTCAGCAGAAGGGTGGGAGAACAGCTCAGCCACCAGCAGGAGAACCAGCAGATGTGGAGCAAGTTACAGCAGTGCCCTAGGTGTGAACGTGCCATGACTTTGCTGTCCCTCATCTGCCGAAGCGATGCTAGGTCTGCATTTAACTCTGTTAATCTTCTAAAATCAGCATATCCGTTGCTGTGTGCAGATCTTGGCCCGTTTCTCAGCTGGAGCAAAAATCAATGGGTCTAAATTATCTTAAACCACGAGGAAGCATGTTGGTAAAGGTGAATGTTTCGGCATCAGCTGCTTTCAGGGGACCCTTAGAGGGCTGCCGTGCCTTTTGCCCTGTCCCCTGCATGTCTGCTCTGCAGCACGTGTCACGCTGGTGAGTTGTCAAAGCAGCAGATGCCACAGAGGTTTATTTTCTTAGGAGGTGCAACAAGGGAAAAATTTGCTAGGAAATCGTCGTCCTTATTAGTGTCATTTTCGCAAGAGATTACAGCCTCCTGCTGTCCCTGTGTAATGCTGGAAGGCCCAATCCTGCAAAAGTTGCTTTAATTTGAGCGTATGATATTTTTGATACTTGGGGGATGAGGCAGGGAGTAACAGAGGCAGCTGTGCAAGTGAGGTGCCTATTGGGCACTAGAAAAAGCAGGGTTGGTGTCTGGATTGCTAGAGGAAGCAGATGGGACAGTCTCCTTCTCAAGAAATCCTTAGGAAGAGCCTGGATAACATTTGTCAGAGGGGTTCCCCTTGGCTGACAGGCTGGGGAAAGGGCTAGGCCGCTTCTCCCCATCCTTCCCAGGTCTATCTGCTGGTGAGCTTGAAGCTCCTGTGTATTTCAAAAGTGCTGTGGACAAAATTATTCATTCCTTAGAGCTTTCCAGAGCTGAAATCCTTCTAACATTTCCTGGAAAAGTGGCATTTGGGGAATGCATTTTGTTTTGAGGGTCAGAGATTAACACCCTTTTCCCAAATCCATGGCAACCTGACTTCAAAATCTCTGCTTGCAAATCATTTAATCTTTCTTGGGTGCTTTCTGACCCCTTTCCAGGAATGTTCTGCTTTCTTTCCCATTCGGAACTACTAAATATACACTGTTTGGACTGCAGGCCCCACTCTATTTTTACATTTATTTCCAGCATGTTTTAACTTTTCTTCTCTCAGCAGTACAATTTGGTCTGTCCTTGAAGGCAAAGCTCTTCTGCTGCCTCCCGTGCCAGGGGCTCATGCAGCGCGGCCGCCGCTCACAAGGCATTGATTATTCTGTGTGGAAAAGTACTGGGTTAGGTTCTGCTTCACAGGACATGGGGGAAAATGGAAAAAAAAAGGGGGTAGGGAGGAAAGGAAGTCAGTTCTTCCTATAAAGAACAGCAGGCAAGCAGCTCTCTGCAGTCTCTGCCCTGTTTGCAAATAGATCACAGAAGTTTGGGGCAGAAAATAATGTGATTATGGCAGTGCAGAAACCAGAACTCCTGAGCGTTGTTTCTACTTCTGCCCCCACTTGCCGTGTGACCTTCATTAAACTATTTCTCCTCTGAGGTCTGTGGTTTGTCAGGCCCATAAGCTGGTGTGATCGTAGGCCCAGGGCACTGAGTTCCTGCTTGCAGAGTTTCCAGTTCCTGGGGGCTGAGGTGGCCAGTGGTTGCCCTGTGCAAGGCGGGAGGCAAGCGGCTGCTTGCTTCTTCTTTCTCCCTGCGTGCTAGCATTTAGCAGGGCTTTATTTGATTAGGTGCAAGGAAAACGTGCTCATTGTTTACATTACATGTATGGGGAAAAAACCAAGAAATAGGTGCTTTTACTGTTGTGGCTGTTCTTGTGTTTGGGTTGTTTCTTTCTGGACTGGTGAAGATCTAAGGGGAAAATTAAAAGGGAGCTGTGGGAATACTCAGGCAAGTGGCTGGGGAGAGATCTGGGCCGCTTGTGAGGAGGGCCTTCATTAGACTTCCATGGCTCCACTTGACCTTTGCTTGGAAGTTCACCCTTTAATGATGTTTGCAGGTCTCCGGGGTCAGGCGCAGGCTTCCGTGATGGCGAATGTTGCTGAGGAATCTCTGGGTCAGGAGCCAGCAGCACTTGCGGAGCGGTTCCCTGGCACCGGAGCAGCGCAGGTCAGTCCAGCCCCGCTCCAGCCCCTCGGGAAGGGTGGGCTTCCGTGGGCTTCCATCCCATGGCCAGCAGCTCTTACCTGTTCCCTGAACCACTGCAGAACCCCCTTCCCCCGGGGAAGGCCACCGTCCTGCCTGGCACCCTTGCTAACCAGCACACAACACAGAGCCGGCCTCACACCGCTTAGTTATTTTTCCACCAGGCATGGTCTGCACCCTCAGATAGCAACAGAGCTACAACAGGCTCTGCAAATAACACTGCTGCTTTAGAAATGGGGAGCAGAGGAATCGAAGCTCTGACTCCACTGCTGCAGAAACAGGGTCCTCAGCGCAGCGAGTTGGATGGTGCAGCAGAAGTGGGGACCTGTAGTAGGCAGCGTTGCCCCCAGTTAGGCAGGTGAAGGGGTTAAAGATGGAGCCAGCGCTTGTTCTTCCATGGCATTATCTGTATGATTGCTTTTCATATCTTGTTTACTGTGGTTAGCAGAGCAGCTATAATATAGAGTGCTAGGTGCAATAAATCTTGTCGTTGTGAACAGCACACTTTTCATCAGAGCTCGAGGAACTGCAAGGTAAGCATTCAGAGGCAATCTATAGATTTAATTATATAGAAAGTCTAACCTGGGTAGATCTCAAAAGGAAATTATAATCGTGAAGATTACGTTCTATTGGGTTTAATCTATATTGCATATATTAGCCTATTTTAGCTCTTCTAAGGACACAAATAAAGGTGCTGCCAGTGCAGAATAATTTCCATGGCTTAGTGTCAGGACTGAACAACCTAAGATGCTGGTAATTTAAGGAGCTCCGTCTCTGACAGCTGGGTATATACATCTATACTTCTGCATTTTAAGAACTTCTCTGGTGATTACTGTCATCCAAGAAATGCCATTGGGTAAAGGAAACATCTCTGATCTTATTTACTGAAAGGTAAATCTCTGACCACAAAGCAAAGCTCTGTGCATGGAAGTGAAGGGCCCAGATCGCCCTGATGTCCCCACGCTGCTCTCCAGAGCACAGTGCAGGCACCAGCAGCAGGTTGCAGCCAACAGCTCGTGTCTCAGCTGGGTGCCCATTTATTGTCAGTGAAAACCCACCACATGACCCCCACGTGAGGGCCTTGAGGACAAGAGGAGGGACATGCTGAGTGTCCCTTGGGTTGGTTTCCTTGAGAGATGCAATGGACTTGCAGTTCTAAGCAGATTTGAGGGATTGGCTTTGATTTCAGCAGCATGGGCAGGTTTAGGGCCGTTTCTCAAGCTGATGTGTAACTGGGGCTCTTCCCAAGGAGGACAAAAGTCGATGGACTGGCTGACACAAAAAGACGGTTTATCTTTGTCAGCCGAGACACAGCAGGAAGGGTTGAAGCCCCAGGCTCCTTATCTGCGGCTGCCCTGGAAGCCTCCTAACGCTCTCCTTGTTTGGGGAACCTGTTTTGGTCTTCTGAGCTCATGGGAACTGCTCGGAAGCTCGTTGGTGGGACGCTAATTTTACAGATGTGTCACTGAAGCGTTTCACTTGAACACAAGCAGTTCATTCTGTTGAGCACCCTCCTACACATGTTTAGTCAGTAGCCAGTTGCCCAATATGCCTTTAGGGGAACGTATTGCTCAGGAACGAGTTGATCCAGGAAAGAGCATTAAGACAGCGCAGCCAGGCAGAGACGTGGGGGCGCTGCCTGGGACACGTTTCTAGCCCTGGGCGCAGAGAAGGGCCCGTGGGTGTTCGCACCTGCTTCCAGTGACTCATTAGTATCTGAGTCAGGCGCCGTGTCCTGCAGCGTTGCAGACGCCAGAGGCTTTCCAGGAGTGAAGCCCCAGTCTCCTCTCACCTGCGACTAAGCGCAGGACTCAGCGGTGCCCAGGCTGCCCCGCTTGCGTCCCCAGCAAGTGGATGGGAAACGTGTTGTGGTGCTGTGCAGAGCTGGGTAGGGCAGCGCCTGCCGAGGGCAGCTCTGCAGGTCTCACCTGGTGTCCGTGCCGCTCTGTGCTGCTCCTGCTGCCATGGCAGAGCAGGGAACATGGCTCACGAGGGACACGGCTCCACATTTAGCCCGTGGATGGATAAATTGGGGCATCTCGGGATGCCTCGTACCTGCCCGCAGATCCCACGCTGTGCCTGCGTTGATTGCTCAGGCCAGGAGGAGAGGGGCTCCTGTCTCAAGCACAGGGGGTCAGTGACCCATTTGTGACATGAGGCAGAAACCGAAGCAGCTCAAATTGGGTAAAAACCCATTGATGTCACCAGGATCGTGTCTAGTCATCACACCCCTGGCCAGCTGTGTGCTGGGTCGCCTGCATTTTGGCTAACGTGAGGGTTTTCCATTGCTGATAAACACTCTCTAAGGGAAAAGAGAGAAAACTGGCATGGCTGAATTTGTCCAGTTTGTGCTGTGGAGCCACGAGCTCTCTGCCCTAGAAGAGGGCACCTCCCAGGGCACAGGCAAGGGGAACCTGAGCTGTGCATCTCCCCACTGTGCTGCAGGTCCAGGAGATCTGGCTGGGAGAGGTGAGTTCGGCCACACGGCCGGAATTCATTGTTCTGGGTTCCAGCCCTGCCTTTCCACTGTGCAAAAATCCCCTGACTCTGCAAACTGCTGCCTTTGGCCTGTGCTTCAGCTCGCCATCCTCCCTCGGAGACAGGGTCTTGCTCCTTCACACCGGTGGAAAAAGAGAGAAATAGCTGCTAGCTGTAAGTTCTCTAGTTAAGGACAAAAGCAGCATAAATACCAGATCAAAACTAAGCAGCATATTTTCTTCCATCTCACTATCATAAAGTAAACCATTAGAGACTGAAGTGTCTTCTAAAATAACTACCAGCTAGCTTCCACAGCAAAATAAAATACATGGTTTAATTAACACAAAACCATTATTTCTGTCTGTAAACAACGGTCACTGAGGATTTACTCCTGAATCAGTGGCTACAGTCTTCTCCTTGAAATATCCTTGCCGAATCTCCTGAATAATGGGCACAGGAGATTGGATCTTGCACAATTAACACGCTGAACAGTGCAAATTAAAAATAAAAGAAACTTCTGATAGCTGATTAAATTTTGAATAATGATTTCGGCTTATGCATGCTGATAATGGTGTCAAAAGCTAGGAATTCTGCTTCCAAAGCAGGCCGCCCATGAGAGCCGCGCACAGCGCGGGGCCCAAAGTTGCACTGACACTAGAAAGGTCACAGGGTGACCAGAGTTCCAGCAACCCAGCTACTCATCCAATTGGGTCTGCTTGAAATTCTTTTTTTTAGCATATTAGCATACATTTGAGTATAAACATAATCCTGGAACCTTGTTATTTTAACCATATGTGTGGTGAGATATACACCAAAATATATAATTTCTCAAATTTCTTTGGGGGGTGGTGGGGAAATCCTGGCCTCTGTTGTTTTAAGGGGAGGCGTTTGAGAATTGTTTTCCGTGCTCATCAGCATCTCATGAAAAGAGCTGACAGCGGCAGCTGTGCACACACCGACTTCTGTGCTTTTTGATCCTCCACCTGGAAGTGATTACAAGGAAAAGCAAAGGAGGATGAGCCCTCTCTGAGGCTCTTCACCTCCTGCATCTCCTGTGGCTTCTTCTGCCTCCTGGGGACAACCCAGGGCCACCTGGTGTGACTGGTGGCTCCCTGTGCAGCTGTTGGGCTGCGCTGGTGACAATGGGAGGCAGTCACTGCCTGTGGTTAGATCAGACCATGCAGGGCTGGTTTGTAAATGGAGCGTTTTGTTAGTATGAAAGGAAGGGATGGGTGTTAATTGCTCTTCAGTGGTTTGTCATTTTTCATGCCTGTTATTGATGAAGTAACAGTAACCTGAGCTAAAGCAGCAGGAGGAGAGTTGGGGATCTGAACAGCCTGAAATCAGAGGAAATCCCCTGTGTTGGATGGAAGCAGAGGTGGGCTGCGTTTTAAGCTGAGTTTTTTTTCCCAGTAAATTTGCTAATATCCAAAGGTTTCATACATTTTTCTTGGCTTCACCAAGCTCATCATTTAAAAATTTGTTCAGAAATTCAGAATATTTTTAATGCCTTCAGAATGAACCGTTTTGATTTTTTCCTTGAAGTTTCTCACTTTACGTTCTTTTCATTATGAAAACCCCACAATTTGGAGGGAAAAAAGCCAATCATTAAACCCCAAACCAAGAGCAGATCAAAATACTTCAATCAAGACAAAGGCAAGGATTGCATTTTATTCTTGAAAGTTTTTCAGCTTCTTTCTTCTGTCTTTTCCTTACAGCAGAGTTGCCTTCTTTCGGGGGGGGATTGCGAATTAAATCAATTATTTCACCTGCTGGGGCTCTGGGGCAGTGGCAATAGAGTCTGTGGATGTTAGATCCAAGGGACTAGAGCGTGGACAGAGGTTAAATGGAAAATGATGGCACTTGAGTCTGTGCTGAACACAACCAAACATCTTTGTTATCATCTTAGACCAGCTCTGGGGGGGACGGGGGGGGAAATCTTAATTACTCAAGTACTTATACATTTGATAATTCAAGTAAATTAGCAGGTGGAATGAACAATAAAGTGACAATGCTGTTCTCATAGCAGTGCTGCTGTATGCACTATTTGCAGTGCGGAGAGGAGCAGTGGGCAGGTACAGCTATTCAAGAAATGTATTAAATTTCTCACAAGTAGTAGAAAGAACCGAATCACACAGGTTACAGAGATGCATGTGGTTATGGAGAGAATTATGGCTTTTTTGATGCAGATCCATAGCAGCCTTTGGTCTGGGGGAAAGTCTAAGGGAGAACAGAGTGCCTGAGACTTGCATTTGCTGTGAATTTGCGGAAAGCTTTGCCCTTAAAGGGAATAGTGCAGCTTTGGTCTGTCTGTTTGCGCTTTGCATTGCTCAGTGATGGTGCTTAGCTCTCAGCGTGCGGCCCCGTTTGTACACGCGCTGCCAATAATCCTCTCTGTACTTCTCTCTCCCCTCTTTTCCTCCAATCTGCGCATTCCTGGCAGTTGCAGCAGGTCAGGCTGTCCAAGAGCCAATAGACATAACAACCCCATGGCCTAGCTGGCTTTAAACATAGGGAAGATAAGAGTTTTTCTTGGAGCAAGGGCTTTGCTGCTCTGCCCTAAGTAGCCCTTGTGTTTCCTATCCCAGGAATGCCCTCACTTCTCCCTGAAAGCAGAGCTGGAAAATGTTTTCTGTAAAGAGACCCAACAACAAACAGCCACAGAAATATGATTTTTTTCCTTTTTTTGCTGCTTCCATTCCCCTTACCTCTACTGTAAATCATAATTTGGCCTGACACCTGGTGCCAGCCACCTATATCACACATGTGATTAAAATTCCTCGCCCTGCCTGGGCCCATTAACCCGCTTTTCCACCCACAGCCCCAGTCAGCAGCAGGTGTCCCGTGTCCTAGGGCGAGGGGGAACTGGTGCTCGCGGAAGAACAGGCGGTACAGAAGGAATTGCATGAGCTGCTTTCACAGGGCCTGCGGGGGATCGGCCCTGCCCTTCCCAGGCTGCAGGAGGATGCGTTGGCTCCAGCGCCACTCCCGGCTCGCCTCGCTCGTCCCCTGGCACGGTAACACATGTCTGTAGGAACCAGGGCTTGGGGCCTCACTGCCTAACAAAGTGCTCTTAGGTGCCACCCATGCCCCTGGGCCTGGCACCCACTGGCTGGAGCGTTTTGGGCGGCGCAGCCAAGGAGGGGACGCGCCAGCAGGCAGCGGAGCAGCCAGCTGTGGCTGAAACGCATCCTGTGCCGTTCTGCTGCACATCCCCCAGCCACCTCAGCTTGAGGCAGGGGGGTACTGCCACAAACACCTAAAACAGAAATACCTGCACTCAAGTTCAGTGCGCTTAACCAGAGATGTCCTTAGCACCCGGTGTTTGGCTTGGCCCAATACCGTTATCGCTGCCCATGCTGGGTTGTTCATCCCTGGTGTGCCCTCTCGTTGCAGTGGGGCCGGGCTCTCCCTGCTGCTGGCTGCGCTTGGGAACAGCTGCTCAGACAGATGTGCAAGTTAAAAACACTGTAGTGAGTGGAGAACTTTGGCTGTCCAGGTTACCTGTGTTTCCCTGACCTGCTGCCTCCCTCCTTCCAGCCCTGGAACACAGGGGATGGAGACTCCAGCAGCTATGGGCACTTCTGGAGTTGTTCCTGTTCTCGGAGTGCTGCCTGCCCAGGGCTGCTGGCCGTGAGCAAGCCTTGTGCCTGCACCCTGCCTGAGAACGGGTTAAACACTGCTGTGATGGGGGTGTTGTAGGTGGTAAGGAGGTACTTTATAGGAAGACTGGGGAACAGGCATTTCGTATGGAGGTCTGGTATGGGGAAGCTTTTTCAAGCAGTGTTGGAGGAGCCACGTTGTTGCACAGCTTGTGCTGTCACAGCAGACCAGGCTCTGCTGGGCTGGGGTGGCTGCAGGGACTGGCTGAGTTCCTGAAGGATTCCCAGAAGCTGAAGGACAGATCCCGTTGGTCTCCCGGTGCCAAGGAGGGCAGCTACTGGGTGATGCCCACTCCTCACCAGGTAGCCCCGAGCCACCCTGTGCCTCTTTGCAGACGATCTGACCTCGTGTTTCTGAAAGCCCTTCTGAAAACCCACCCTGAGTCATCCCTCCTAATGCTTAGAGAGGGAATGAAGCTGCGAGGTGTGCGAGTGTCACCGTCGCCGCTGAAAGACACGGCAGAGAGCCTTGACAGAGGGACCTTCTTCCTGCCCGCCAAGCGGGTTCATCTCCTGTTCACATGTTCAGGACTTCAAAGGAAGGAGCTGAGAGGTTTCTCGGCGCCTTGACTTTGTTGTTCAACTTATCAGATGCTCATAAATTATCAACAAACGATCTCAGCTATCAAGCCTGTGAGGAGGGCTAGGTAATTATGTTTGTGGTTCAAAATGAGAGTTGTCAATTTTAATTAGGCAAAATGGAGGGCAGAGGGAATTTTTAATGGCACTACCTGAACTCTGGAACACTGCACAGAAAATAATTGTAAATGAAAAATTAATCAGGGAGTAGAAGAGGATATTCCTTTTTCTGCGACTTACTATTCCTCCTAGTCTGTTATTTTGTTCTCTTTGAAGCAGTTTTGGATGTAGCTATGCAACTGCAAGCAGGCTTGCTTTTACATTAGCAAGAAACCAGTATAAGCATAGGCCAGAGAGGGTGAGTGCTTCTTTGTATTTTTAGTGTCCAGGAATCGTTATTTTTTTGAGAGATTTGCTTGGGAATGACTTTCAGGAATAAGTCACTGGGGGTGCCGTGCGTGCCCTGCTTCCCGCCGCGCTGTC
Organism: Nothoprocta perdicaria; assembly: GCF_003342845.1. Classification (NCBI taxonomy): domain Eukaryota; kingdom Metazoa; phylum Chordata; class Aves; order Tinamiformes; family Tinamidae; genus Nothoprocta; species Nothoprocta perdicaria. The sequence goes on from NW_020455754.1 coordinate 9,278,593, forward strand.
GCCTGCAAGGCACTGGCCTTTTCTCCCCGTGCAGCTTCCTAGCTGGGAGGCTGAGGCCATCGTTTCGGCTAAAATCAAGGCACTTTCCTTTTTTAATGTCGCTGGCAGCTAGAGGGGCTGTCTGCGTGTGCTTGCAGGATTTGAAGAGCAGGCAAATGTCAGCCCGTTGCGGGGAGTATGTGTTAAGTTTTAATCAGCAGGCTGGTATCCTCTCCTGATTTATTTTCCGTCAGTTAGGCAGGATTTGCTGGGTTGTATGTGGTCTTGTGAATATTTATAGCGAGATTTTTTTTTTCTTGCCACTTCTGTGATTAAGTGGTTTAGTGCTCTGAAGGTCATGCAGAGTGAAGGTTAAAGCTGGAAAGGCTCTGTCCTTTCCTGCTGCTCTCCTCCTTAAATTAGCAGAATGACACCAGGCACGGTTGTGGCCCACCTCTGCACATCTGGTGGGAAGGATTTTTTCCTCTGCCAGTGAACAGTTTCCTTGCTTCAAGTGGGCTTAAAACCAGCAAAGCCTGATCCAAAATCTTCTCAAAACAGCAGAAAGATGTTTTAATGGGCTTAAATGTGGCCCAAAGTGAGTCAGCTGCAGCACATGAACAGCATATTCTCTAATATAATTTTATAGTAGTAAAGCTGCAGACAAGTATTTGGCAGCTGTAGTTGTTGAAATAATAGTCGTAAAAATAATAAAGAAATGCATTGATTTTTTTAATGCTATGAACTTCTATTATGGTGAGAATATGCTAAATCCCTGATTAGGAATGCCATGGGTCGCATGGTGGTGCTGGAAGGGAAGCTCCTTTAGCAGCAGCAGATTCCATGTACTCAGCCAGATCCGCAGCCCCGTTTACAGCCCCATCATGCAAAAGGAGAGCAACTTGGATCAACTAAAATTAAAATTTCCTGATTGTCTTTCAGTACCCAGGCACCCTGAGTAGGCTTCAGTGGGTCTGGAGCTGAAAGGACTGAATCTGATCTCAGTTACACTGATGAAAACGGAGCTTAACTTCATGGAGGCCTCCTGAACGCAGAAGCTGACCCCTTTGCAGAGGGACGGGGATCCAGTGGACCCTAAAAAGCCACTAAACCTTGTTCAGTCTACATGTGGGTGGGGAATGGCTCATACAAATGAGATGCAAATGTGATGTGTTAAAATGCCACTTTTCTAGTCCTGCCTTGCCCATGAAAATCTCTGCTTTCCTTCCAGTAAAGCTAAGGGGCTTGTCCCTGTCACAGGACCTGCAAAGTCTTGTGCGTGCTTCCAGGTGACTGCAAATTTGACCGTGCAACTGCAAGATTTAAGGGAGGAAACGTTCCCAGATGCCCCGTCTGCAGACACAAGTGTGGGCACTCACAGTCACTCCGCAATCCTGAGGTGCTCAGAGGTGTTTGTGTCTTGTGAGCACAGCTCCCAGCACTATCAAGGAACCTGTACCAGGAGGAGCACCGGGAGTGACTAACTGGGCAGGGTCACCCAAAACCCTTCCCATGGCTCCTCAGAAATCCCATCCTGGAAAAAGCTGCCACATTCCTACTAAAAATATCCATTTCTCTTTCTCTTGCTTCTGATTTGCAGCCATAGTTGATGGATGCTTATCAAAGGAATCTCCAGCGAGTGAGAATAGCTGCTGTGAAGCTCGTTACCGTAACGCAGGATCTTGTGCCAGCTTTTTAACTGTTTGACACTCCTGTGGTAGGCGAAAACCTGGCATGTGTGAAATGTGCTCCCAGGAGCCCTGGGTTTGCCGTTCTGTTCCTGCACATTGCAGCTGCTGGTGCTTCGAGGTTTTCTGTGGTTTGGGGCTGGGAGGTGGAAGTGAGGAAGCAAACCCATTTGCCTCTGAGGTCTGTGAAAAGAACTGTGTCCTAGACAGATCTTGGGGACATGATTAACACAGTTATTTGGCTCCTCTTCATTATCGCAGCTTGATAGAGCTAAGCCAGGCGCTGGCACAGGAAGGCGTGGCCCCTTTGTGAGCTTGTTCTCTTGTGAACTGGGAAGCTTTGGGATTCTGGCCTCTAAATTGTTTGGTGTCCCCAGGTTGTTTCCACCAGAAGCTGCCTTTGCTGAGCTGCTTCCCAAGCACACCCGCCATCCGCTTGAGGGCAACGGTGCCAGTGTCTGCAGCCTGGCAGACACTTGGCAAACTGCACATGGGATAGAGGCTGGTAATTAAAGCGCACGACACAGAAGGAGGTTTAGACATGGAGGTATCAGCTCCGAGCTGTTCAATGGGCTGGAGTAACAGCAGAAGGTACTTCAAATAATGGTTTAATTAAGCAGTATTACAGTTTTAGCCCTGCCTGGGAAAATTGTTGGCTTATTGCCTCTGAAGTCTGAAGTCTGAAAAGGGAGAACACGAAACTGCCTGGCCCAGATCGCGGCTTGCTGATGAAGGCAGCTGGAAAGGCAGCCCAGAGCGGGGCCGGCCTCGGTGAGCAGCACGCGGGCGCTGCGGGTCCCGCTGCTGCCGCGCGGCCCTGGCCTCCGCAGGAGCTTTCCCTGCCGCGGGGCTGGGGCTGCCCGGGACAGGCCCTGCCCTCTGTGCCCGGCAGGCGCCCGAGTGTGGGGCTGCTACGGGCGCCCGCTGCAATGAGCTGGGGGCAGGCGTGCACTGGGTCTGCTGTTGCCATCACGGCCCCCTCGCCACCATCCCCGGTGTGATCTAAGACTCATTAAATCAGATGGCAAGTCTCTGCTGTCCTTAATCCTTGAGACCGAGGTGACAGAGGGCAAAACCAGGCTTCATCTGCTGTGCTTTAAAAATGTTAATGAACTGCACGTGAAGCCGGGCTTCTTATGAGTGTCCGGCAGTGCCCCGTGCCCTCGGCTCGGGATGGTTAGAGGGAGAGGCCGCCACTGACCATGTCCCCAGGACAGAGCTCTCTCAAAGCAAGGACAGGGGCTGCCTTGGCTCCCCCAACATCCCTCCATTGTTAAGAGCAGGGGCTTGACTGTGCAGCAGGGGGATGTGCGGGTCACAGGCCAGGCCGCCCCGGCGCCCTGGGTGTGCGGCAGCCTCCCCGGCCCTGCTCGCGCTTTCAGCCCTCGTTAGGGAGCTTTTGCTAAGGCCCGCTGCAGAGCACCGCGAGCTCCTTCTCCCCTGTCTGTTTGCATTTGCGGGATCTGACCTACTTTTTGTTATTTGTAGCACAAAAGCCTCCCTTGTTTTCTGACGTGCAGAGAACTGTTTCGGAAGCGCTCAGTGCCCGGAAGCCTCAGCCAATTCCGATGCTGAGAGTGGCCGCGCTTGCTAGAACAAGAGAAGTGACCCCCTTTTGGAGTCGCTCTCCCTTTGGCTGTCCCTTCTGTGGGGCTCTCTGCAGGAGAGGGGACGTGGCGTGACCCCGCAAGGGTCCTCGTACCAGTGACTTTGCTCCCTCCCTGCCTCTGCTCGCCATCCTGCCGGGCAGCAGCCAGCCCCTCGGCGCCAGGGACAGCGGAGCTGCAGTGCCCCGATGGCTCTGTAGTGACAGCGAGGACAGCAACACAGGCTCTTTCCTCATGCACATATTCTTCAAAGATACTGCAGTTATCCAGGATGTTCCTACACGTCAGCAGGCTGTTAAAAATGGCTTTCATCGAGCAGTGTAGACGGGAAGCTAAGTTAAATACATTAAATTAACTGTCACAATAATCTTGCAGGACTTGATGAGCCCCAAGATTAAATGGCATGTTATTTCTTCAGCGGGCTTCTTTATCTCAGCCAAAGGGATTTACAGTAGATTCCAAATTCCATATTTTAAATGAATTGCAAATATTTTTGTGTAGACTTGCCCCATATGAAAAGGATTATTACCCAAAACAATCCCCTTGTCAGGGGCAAAGTAGGTTAAAAAGAAATAGGAATGTAAATAAATGTAAAGGCTTTACAGTGAATTCTGTTTATTTTCCCTTTTGATTCTCCTGGCTTCCTATGCAATTAAAGGGTCCAGGTCTTCATTGCAAAACAGGATCATTTCTTCTTTGTGCCATCAGTAAATATTTGGGCTGTAACTGTTTAAACATAAGCCTTAAATAATCTTTAGTTTGCTTTTTTCCCATTCTCTGGCTGAGTCCTAGTTTGAATTTCCATAGACTAAAAATACATGATTTTGTTTGAGGAGCTTAGATGATCTTGTTCGCTTTGCTGTTTGTCTATTACCAGTGAAGTCTAATCATCCTTTGATTGACATTGAGTGCCGTGGAGTTAAGCAGGGAAGCAAGATGTGTAGCATGGAGTTACTATTCCCAGCCTTGCTCCTTGGATAGGGAAGCCCACGGCTGCCACAGCGCAGTGCTGGACACACTGACATGAAGGTAGCCTCTCGAGCACTGCTGCCGTGTGCTGGGAGCAAGAACACTAAAAAGGAGTTGCAGAAGTGCCATAAGACAGAAGCCCCAGAGGGTAACGGGGCAAAGAGGGAGATTGGTAGCAGTGAATCATGAGGTTCAAAATACCCCAAATGGCCTTGGCTGCTGTTCCGCGGGGCGCCTGCCCGGCTCTGCGCTGCTCGGCAGGTAGAGGGGTTATCTCGTGTAAGGCCGTGCCCCGAGATCCTCTGTGCCAGTACCGGAGGGAGGGTGATCTCCCTCGTTACCCCTGCTTGAGCACTGGAAGGGAAGGATTGTGTCTGCCCAAAGCCCTTGTTTCAGCCTTGGATCTTATATTTATCCCTGTATTTATTTGGTGTTCTGGATTTCAGCTTCGCTTCTAAGATGCTTTGTGGTGAACAGCTGGTGAGTTGTTTAATTTATTTAAAGACCTGAAGGGTAGAGAACCAAGGACATGGAAAGAAACCTGTAGATTCCAAAGGATTTTCCCCATTTACTGAATTTCTTGATACTCATGTCAAAGTTAGAAAGTAACATTAATTACAGGTGCCTGGAAAGAGCCATAATCATGTGTCATTCATGGTGACGGGATGACATCTCCTGTTGGGATGGTTCAGCATTACCATTCGCAATCTCAAGAGCTTAGGCTACACTGATAACTATTTCTGACAACCTCTGTAGATGAATTTGACGTTTTTGATGCGTGTATGTGCAGTGGAGGTTGTATCACAGAGCAGGTGGGTGTTATGTGCCTCCCCAGGGAAAGAGCAAACAGGCACTTTCTTTTATTTCGGATAAAGGGAGAAATAAGCGCAGAAGAAGGAAGCACCGAACCTCTTCAGGGGTGCCCCATGTGCCTCCCTCAGAGCTTGTGTTGCGAGGCCCAGCACCCTGACCTGACGGGCACCCCTGAAAGCCTAAAGGTACCCCTGTGCTCCTGAAAGGCTCCTCGTGGGCTTTCTTGCTCTCAAGTGAGTTCCGCTCAGTAGAACTTTTTCTGCAAAAGAGGTAGAAAGCAGCAGCCTCCGAGAGTTGTTCTGTTGACTCTTGATATTCTTGATGCTGTGATTGCAGCTGTCATCAATATCTTGTCTGAAAGTTGTCTAAACTGAGTCCCTCAGACTGTCAGGAATGCCAGGTCCCAAGGACAGGTTCAGCACACCAAGCCTCAGCAGCTGACAAGCACCTGGCTGTGCGCTGAGGGTGGGCAGTGTCACTTAGCAGGACATCACTGCGTCACCAGCTTTTTTGGTGGGGTGTTTTTTTTCTCCCCTGTCAGATAACAGTCCCTTGGAGAGCTGCCATCTCTCATGTGCTCCTTAGCTCCAGCTTCACCATGTATCTGTGTAATGTAGGGCTGCTGCTCAGCTCGGAGCTGTGTGGGCGCCAAGGGGCTCTGCTTTCAGGGCTGTGTCCCCCCCCCCAAATGCTCCTCATTGGCAAGCGCTGTCCCCACCTTGTGCTGAAGTTAGTTCACAAGCCCTTAGTTGGTCACGGAGCTTCAGTGGAGCAGAATGGTCCTTGATCATCGTTGATTAGGGATGCATCATTTGAGGTGAGAGCCCTTTGCCCGCAGAATTAATTAACAGCGCATTGGATTAACAATAGCAGAAATGAAGAAAAAAGAAAAAAGAAACTGAAAAAATATCTCTAGCCAATGCCAAATTTGAGATAAGTAATGTAAGGGGTGTCTCCTGTGATCATCTCGCTATGGCTTGGATCAGTAGCAACGTCAGAACGAAGCCGGGAGAGCGGCCCTGAGCCCAGAGCTCCGCAGCACTGCAGCGTTCACAGCCCTTATTGTGGTTTATTACACAAGTTTCCCTGCACATCGCGAGGTTACTTGGTTGGCTAATGTACAACCAATGTCAAAACAGGTATTTTGTTAATTTTTTCTTGCTAGTGGAGAGATCAAGTAGTAACTCTTCACTGCCCCTGGGGAAGAATATTCAAAGCTGGTTCTTTAAAGGTCAGGCTTATATTAGACACTAAGAATACAGAGAGAAAAGGAGGCTTACACTCATTTTGCCCTTTGGGCAGATGTTAGACACTGCCAAGTTTGGTGTGCAGAGGTATTTTTTATGCTTCCAAGATGATGTTTGTAATCTCTGTTCTTCAGGAAATTAGTGAGAATTTCTGTTGGGTCTCAAGAAGGGATTTCTAACTAGTGTGGTTCTTTGTTTGCCCTGCTTATTTTTCTCGCCCAGTGAACCGGTCTCCTAGTGTTTGCTCTGTAATTCATTATTTGTGCCCAGCCTTCAGCTGCCTTCAGCAGACGGGTGCCCTCTGTGCAGACTTCTAGTGGGCAGCTTGCTTCTCCCAAGCACGTTGGCCTTTGTTGCTCATTAGGGCACAAAGGTGCCTGCCGCTCCCCTGTACGTACCACAGGAATGGGCAGGTTGTTTTCCAAGGTGTCCCAGGAGATGATGGGGTTGTCCCCACCGTGGGTCTTTCACCAGGAGCCAGCACATGGAGAGGGTAGGGCCAGAGCTGGTGGAGGAAGGTTTGCCTGTTCTGTAATCGGATGAAGTTGGCATCATGCTCCAGATGAAGTCCTCGCTTGATGCCCAGGCTTCTGAAACACAAAATAAATATTTCAGCCATGGGCAGTTGCCATCCAGGTGCCTTTTTGCGAGGCATCTGGGCCAGTCTTGCTGTTCCATGCACAACAGCATCCTCTGCACCTACTGCCTGCACTTCAGGGATTTAAAAGGGAGTCCAGCTACAGTCTGAACTTCCATCTTTCTCTAGATAACAATTTTCTGTTTTTTGTCTGGGAAGATAGGAAGAAATGTTTTCCCACGTTCCTGATCATTGCACAATGGGAGCACAATATACAGTGAAAGTTAAAATGATTTATAATCTAGAGTGCTCCAAAGAATAAACAAGACTGGGAATGAGAGAACCACTGGAACAGAATCTTTTGGCAGTGCATGAAAGCCCAGTAATGATCTTGGAAACCTATCGATTTGGGGAGTAGCACGAAAAGTATCCAGCTCGGACACTTTGTTCTGCTCTGGGTGGCATTGGGGGGACCACAAGGAAGGGCCGTAGATCACAGTGACTTGCAACCATTGCAGCTGGAAGCTGGTAAGAAGCAAGACCTAGCAGAGGGCCAGATGCTGTGTCCGTGCTTGTTCCAGGGTAAATAAAAGAAGAAAATGTTTCCTGCTTGTTTGAGCAGCTGCGGATCTCCAGCACATCTTCCATTTCACCATTTTCAAGCACAAAGTGGCTACGTAACTGCGTATATTTTGAGCAACGATTAATGTGTAATTTAAATACATACTTCTATTGCCAATGCAATGCTAAGAGACATACTCTGACAGCAGAATTAAAAGGGCAGCAAGTGTTCGTGGAAGGGCGACTAGCTGTGCTAGCCAGGCACACTTCTCTTGGCTCCTCTATCCGAGGCCTTTTGAGAGAGAGCTGAAAAGGAACAGAGTGAAATGCGACCGGGAAGAGCTCCTGCCATTCCAGTTTTAAGGTGTGACTGCTGTGTCACTTGCTTCCTCCTGCCTCTGTCTCAACCATTTCTGCAATAGAGGCTGTTCAAACACGTGCTGGTAGATGTGGCTGGAAATGCAGACTTGGTACCATATAGGATGCAAAGAATATTGCATAGCTTGTAGGAAGCTAAATGAATCCGTGTCAGGCTAGGACTAGAAAGGGGTGCTTTAACTTGAGCTCCCCTCTGAGCCCCGCACTGCCTCAATGTGCCGGGAGACCTGGGAGAGCTTCTAATCCAGGAGGCCTCTACACTGCATTGCCAGTGTTTTGAGGACAATTTACATTAAATCCCACAACAGTGAGCCTAAAACAGATCAGTCCTGTTTGCAAGAAGGGAACCTATGGCATGTAAGAGCACATCCTCTGTCCCCCTGGGCTCCAGCCCTGCACCGCGTTGCCTCCAGGGCACAGTGGTGCGGGGACACCTAGATCCCCTGCACAGGGAGCTGCAGATTCACCACCATGCACTTTATTTTGCTGCCCAGAGTGCCGTGGCCGGCAATCCCATGCCCCAGCTGCTGGGCTGGTGCAGGGGAGCACAAACAGGGACACGTCTGCAAGCGAAACAGGACAGGAGGGGACACCAGGTGGTTGCACCACATGTGAGTCTGAGCGCAGGCTGCACCGCTCCCTGTTAATGACTTGCTGGCTTCATTCCTCATTCATGACTTCACTTAGGCTATTCTAGTCACATACTTGCTCGTAGCTGCTTTGGCTTTTACAGATGCAATCCAGCAGATGAATAAATAACAATGAGCTCCTGCTGAAATACATTCAGGAAACACTTGATAGGAACTAATTTATTGTACTTTATTATTTAGAAAGCCAGTATGTAAACTTACCTCACACAACAGCAGATTAGCTGATGCACTCACTGTCTATTAGCTTTTGGTTGGCATCACTGAAAAGCTCAAGTATATTTTTGGAGAGGGAGTTATGTAAGAAGGACTTTTTTTTTGCCAGAAAGACAAGATATTTTCAGTGTTTCCTTACATAAAAGTATATGGAAATGGTTCTCCTTCCTCAGAACTTTAAAAGAATGGTCCCTTACCTAAGCTTCATAATAAAATGCTTACATCTTCCCTTGGTTTTGAGGAAAAACATTGCTGAAAGCTCTGGAACAAGGATCACGTCTGACAGTACCTGTTCTCTAGCACAGTCAGGCTTTTGCGCACGTGGATGAAGTGCTTCCAAGGGCTCGTCGCATCCCCCAAGAGCAGAGCATCTTCTTCTATCTCCTTGCCCTTGGCTCTAGAAGCAGAGCACATTGCCCTGAGCTGTCTGCTCCAAGACAGAAATGCAGCAAGAGGGAAACGTCTAACCGAAATGCCAGCGACCAGAGCACACAGCCTGGCAGAGCTGGGAGCGCGGGTCAGAGCAGAGAGTCGGGGTCTAGAGGGGGTCCTGTGCAGGGAGCCCTCAGCCCGGCGCCGCGCGGGCTCCCAGCAGGGCAACGTTCTCCAGTCTCGGTGCTGCCCGGGGTGCCCCCTGTGCAGGGCAGCGGCCGCAAGGCTTTGCCGGTTGAGCTGGTGCCTCCGGGAGCATCCAGGTGCGCTCGGAGGGGCAACGCACTCACTGCAGGCTGCGCTACCCGCTCACGCTGTCTGATGGAGAAGCCAGTGTGTGTCCATGCCTGGGAACAGGGAGATTGGGAGCAGCCCGGCAGCGGTTGTGCAGACACGTCTGTGCCCTGAGCAAGTGCGAGGAGAGTCCTCAGAGCCACCCGGAACCAGAGAGTGGGAAGAGCCTGCCAGAGATTTCCCTGCTCCATACTTGTCACTTCCGTCTCACAGACTCCGTGGCTCCAGATAGTCACTGCGGTGTGGTAGTAACCCCCTTTGCCAGAACCGGGGCATTTGCCATTCTAAAAAGTAGGGTTGAAGTGGCTGGACTGAAAACTGGATAAACAGCACTGTGCTGGCAGCGGCGCCGGCGTTTGTTGGTCTGGTGAACTGCATTTCCATGATATTGGAAATCTCTCTCAAACTGTCTAGGAAAGGAAAGGAAATCTCCACCAATACCTTCTATTGTGCAACTTTCTTCCTTATAGTGTCTTTGCTGTGCTCTGATTTACCTGTGAGACAAAAGAAGTAGCTCAAAATACACAGGCCCCAGTGCTGCTGATTTATACGCAGAAGCGGTTGGAGGTGTCACAGTATAAAAAAGAAAGAAATGCGCAAATATTTGCAAGGACAGAAATATGATGATATTCTCTAACAATCTTGTACCCCTGTTCTGTGGAAACAGCCCAAGCCTGAGCGTGGGTAACTCCCTCAAAATCATATGATATATCCAAGGAGTGAAGAAATAGAAATGGAAATCCATCTATCACATACAAGGAGAATATGAAAGTTGAATGTGTCGTATGCTTGAGCTCTTTTATTCATATAGTCATTTATGTTGGAGTCATCCCGGTAGTTTTCCTGCCTCTTTCACCTTCTGAAACTCTTTAGCTCAACCCAGCTCAGCTTCTGAAAGTGGGTTCTCGTTTCGGGGACCATTCCCCTTGTTTGGCTGTGTCAGTGACCCCAAACGCTCGGCTGCCTCGTATGTGACCTGCTGCAGGTTTTAGTTGCTTCTTCCCTGGCGCCGTCCCGGGCCTCCAGCAGTGTCCGCTTTCCATAGCGAGGAGGAGGAGGCGGCCGCGGCGCCCTGCGCTCCTGGGCTCCTTCCCAGGCGGCTCCGCGGGATTCGCACAGCTCCCGCCGTGCCCGGCGCTGAGGAACAGGGGGGTGCGGACACCATGCGGAAAATGGACGGTGTGAGGCAAATATAGAAGCTGCTGAGGGAAGCTTATTTCCACAAGTCCCCCCAAACCCACCAGTCTGTTACTCTTACCATAAATTTGTCCTTCAGTGTTTGTCCTCCTTGTCTCGGAGTCTGAGAGGCCCATTTCTAGCATTGCAAAGCCTCAGCTGTCATATCTGCTTTCCTCTTATTGCAAGCTCTGCACTGGAGCACCGTGCCCTTTCATATCAAATACATCATTAAAGCAGATCCCGTTTCCCATCAGAAATAAACCCCGGGCGCAGCTTCCCAAGCGTTTTCTGCAGCAGCTGAGCCAGTGGTGGAGGCGCCCACCTCTTTCTGCCATGATGCTGAAATTTGTCCCCCCCAAAACGTGTGCTCCAGTGCAGCAGAGAGGCCCTGGAGCAGTGTCGTGACCATGGGCCCCAGCTGCAGGATATGTCTGCAGCCCCCCGTGCCCGGACACGGCGAATGTTCGTTGCTGTTTCCTGCTGCAAAGGCTGCAGGCAGTGAAAACCCTGACCCGACAGCTTTCCACGTCTCTCTGACAGCCAGCTAGAAAGGCCAGCACCATTTATTTGTCTTCAATGGCAAGTAAATACATAAGCTCTCTTAGGCTTTTTCCCAAACAAAATTAACACCCTTAAGTCCAGATCAATTCAGTTTCTGCACCTTGCTATGATTAAGCAACGTGCTGTTATTTATTTAATCCTCTTTGGAAACACCAGAGCTGTGATGAACGCAAGAGCCGTGTTTATCTTCAGGCATTTCAAATTCATTACCCTCCTGTACTCACGGAAACAGACAGAGGTTTATAGCCATGGAGCAGTGAAAGCCATTGGGTGGCAGCTGGTGGCAGCTCCCTGTTCCCGGCAGCACTGCGGGCAGCGGCGCGGGCAGCGGGGTGGCCGCCTTGCGCCCGGCGCTTCCCTGCTCCCGTGCGCGCCCGAAAGGCAAACGCGCCAGGGAAGTTCAGCTGGGGGAAAGCTGCGACTGGGCGGAAGGCTGCGACATCCCAGCAACGCAACGGCTTCCCAGGGCTGGTCACTACAGCAGAGCACCAGAGCTGCTGTTGATCACATTTTCATTACTGGAGCATTTGTGAGTTCAGATGGAGTGGGGGGCCGCTGGCCTCAAACCCACCATGTGCCCAGTGCTTCCAGTCCCTCTCTGTTTGAAGGCCCAGCGCCCAGGAGACATTCACACTGTGGTAAAAAGGCCCTTTTTACCATTCCTGCTCTTTTCCCTGGGGTGAAGAGGCAGGATGAGAGGTTCAGTTCTCATCCTGCAGGGCAGCTGAGGAGAATAAAGCCCTTTTCCCCTCACATCTGATTCTGCAAAATCTTGAAGACAGAAGAAGCCATTTCTGTTTCCTCTAGCCCTGTTCAGAGTTAAGGTGCGTATCTGTACAAGATGTACATGCATGTCTATAAAAATCTTCACCTCCTCTTCCTCTCCCCCACGCACATATGAACACATTGTAGCACTTTGGATTCTTCGCTTGCTTGGTAAAAGAAGGCTCTGGAGAATGATCAGAGGTTAATGAAGAGTTCAGCCAAGGAGCAGACCTCGGCAGAGGTAGCAGTTCTTTAAGGCTTTCAAACAACTGACAGGAAACCATCAAAAAGTGTTTGTGGTCAAGGATAAAGAGAAACATCCTTTTGAACAGATCCAAGCCGGAAACCTCCGTGGTAGTTGCCTTATAGTATTATCCCTGCATGTCAAACCATGTCATTTTTATGAAGACGACTGATTTATATATGACAGCTGCAACTTTTTATTGCCCTCCAGGGTTGTAACTTCAAGATCTAAGATCCCACTAGTAGAACTGTAGTCTGCAACCCCACAGGAAATGCAGTGCAAGGAGGACTGTGCTCCCACTTCCCTGCTATCCGACCTTCATAAGGACTGCCTGGGAATGCCAGTTAGAAATCGTCTTTGCAGTGATCTTTTTAACAGGTATTTTCTGGGGTTTTCTTCATTTGAAACAGAACTCTCCTGAAAGCAAGCTTGAGCTTTCATGCCGGGGCAACTCATAAGGATATTTATTTATGTTTTGTGAGTTTTCATGTTATGAGATGAATGCTTTTGTATCATTTGTGTTACTAATGTACCAAAAACTCTGCTCACATCAATGACAGTCTTTCAAGAAAGAGGAACTGAGTGTCCAAAATCATTTTTCTAGACCACAACCTAGTCCTGCTCGAGACCAAGGGGACCTCAGGAAAGAGATCAAGGGGAGCAGCCCCAAAGCAGGGCCAGCTCGTGCCTGGGGCACATCCATGGGCTGGACAGCAAGCCAAGGCAAGGAGGCTCCTCACCTTGTAGGGGCTTTGGGCTGCGTCGTGGTACTGGTGGCCAGAGAGGCTGCGGGCTGTTTCAGAAGGGTCTTGGAGGCCGAGATTGATTCACACTCTCTGGGGTTAATTGCAAGGCAGATGTTGATGAACTGGGTAGAGACCTTAAAATCTATAAGGACTTTGTAGCAGGAGTTCCTCATAACACCTATTGTGTTACTGATCGAAATGCTACTCACAGGATACTCGTACCCTATTGATTAGTTTAGATATGTTAATGGTGTCTATATTCTAAACAGATTCTGATGTTCTGGTGGATTTTTTCCCTTGTCTTTATTTTTATTTTCCTGTCACCATAGTACTGCACATGTAAACACTCCTTATTTTAAAAATATCAAATATGAAAGCAGATTTAAAGCATTTTTGGACGTAAGCACTTGGATCAGAATAGCATATGTGGTGTTTTGACATGAGCTGAAAATATATCCAAAGGCTCCTTTCCAACATGCTGACAAAATATATAACTTAGCCTGGCGAAGGCCTGGCTCTGCGCAGAGCTCGCGGCTCCACGCAGAGAGCAGCAGAGCAGCCCCTGTGCCCAGCTGGGTTGTCCCTCCTTTGCCAAGGTGGCACCTGCTGCGGCCCTTGCAGGGGAGCGCGGGGAAGGGGGCAGGAGGCTGGGGCTGCTGCGCGGCCCCCTCGGAGCCTCCGCGGCCAAAGGGGGTCAGAGCCAGCCCCGAGGGCAGCAGCAGGGAAAGCTGTGCTGCCTGCAAAGGGACATAATTCCATGTCCCCATACCCACACATTCTACTTAAAATGTCATTCAGCGCTCGGGTCCGGTGAGGACCGGAGACAACGTGCCGCAAGATGAGGCGTTTCTGTGCTCGGCCTCAGCACAGGAGGAAGCAGCGCCCAGGGGCCGTCCTTCCCAGCCGTGACTCCTGTCCCCTTAGCCCTGCATACCTGCTTGATCCTGCATACTGCCAGGCACCAAGGAAGGAAAAGTCATCACAATTCAGCTCTTCCCATGTGCACGTGTATTCCAGGATCCCAAGGACACTGGGCTCGAGCATGTCCCACGGATGCTGCCCAGCCAGGCCTACCCTCTATCCGCCCCCAGCCAGGCAAATGTAGCTGGGCTTGGCCAGGTCCAGCTTAGCCCTTTGCCGAACACAGCTCCAGTTTTCTGCATTGAACCTCGTCCTCCCATCCCTGCTTTTAACCACGGAGCTGCGACAGTTAATGCAAAGGGGCCTATGCAGGCAAGAAATGGCCTTAAGTAGCCCCAAAACAAGAGGACACCTGCATTCAGACGTGTTTTTTCTTACAGTGCTTGGATAAAGTCCCTGCTAAGGCTTGAAAAGTGCAGAATTTAAATCACCTTGTAAGAAAAGAGATTTTCTTTTGGGACACAACAGCAGCATGAAAAAAAAAAAACAAACCCTGCTAAAAAATAGGTTGCTTTTGTTAAGCAACAATATTTCTTTGGTGTCAGAACCTGGTTCCTAATCTCAGGAATGTGTTTTCACAAGCTTTGAGGCCCCCAGCCCTGGCGATGCCAAAGGCACAAGGGCATCATGAGAAGGAAGTTAACAGAAGAGAGGGGTGGCTTTTAAAGCATTAAAGATTCTGTAATTACGCTCCTAATTCCTCCAGATGCTCTGGCAAAGCCCACTTCAAATGTTTGCCAAGCACCCTAGGACTGCTAATGGGAAGCACAGTGCAAATTGAAAGCATTAATATTATTCCTTGTATATTGTGTCTAAAATACAAAGGGCCTCACAGTCTTTAAACGTCCTTTGATAAAAAGAAATCTTCCCCTTGAGAGACCAGCTCGTTTCTCTTGGGAATTGGCTGCTCCAGGGCAGACCCACAACACTGAAGTCCGAACCGTTCCTGTCTCACCTGTTCCTCCTGAGACCGCGACTGTCCCCGCCGGGATTACCGTGCTGCTGCCGCTGCGGTGCTCGGACTTTGCTGCTGCTCCTCCTTTGTGCTGTCCTGCAGCCCAGGCTGCTGCTCCATCATTAATAAAATACAAAATATTAAAGTGATATTAGAAAGCAGGTCAGCTACTGCACTGCAGCTTCAGTTGTTGCTAATTCTCAGTCACTCAGCAAGACACACGGAGCATCTCCAGCTGGTTTCTCAGAGCAGTATCCTCGTGAGTCAAGGGGGTGGCTACATGGAGCTGCCACCCTCCTTTAGGAGGTCACCCCAGGTGCAGCCAGCCCCTCACCCGAGCCACCTCACTCCCCCACCCACAGCTGTGGTGGAGGGGACCATCCTTCCAGCTACGGAGCAGCCTTAGCTGCTAAGGAGCAGCCATCCCTCCTCTCTTTCCCTTCCTTCCCCCCGCCACCACTGCAGAATGGCTCCCACTGTAAAAGTGTGGCTTGAGGTTCTCAGAATTAGCCTTGAGGTGAACACTGCCTTCAAACAGAAAGAAAGCAATAAGAAAATAAGGAATTTGGCCTTCTATGGTCCTTTTACTGTAGAATCTGCTTGCTTCAAGTCCACTCTGAAGCTATTGAGATTTTAATGTTTTATAAACATGGGCAATTGCAGGAAGCAGCAGAACTCACAGGCTTGGCTTCTTGCAGAGAGTTCTTCTGCATTCAGAGGGACCTGCCGAGCGAATCGAACCCTCCAGTTCCAGCTGTGCCTGTGCTAAGGAGCCCAGCCTGACCCAGGTGGCTTCTGCTTCTGTAATGACTTGTTTTAAAAGTCACGTTGTGTACAAGTGGTACATGTGTGGCATGTGTGTACGCTCCTCACACAGAGAAGATGGGGGTTAAAAAAAATCCATGTGTAACATGGACGGGAGTGCAAGCTCTTGGGTAGATGAACTTCCTTGAGTGCTTTCCTGCTTGAGCTTCCAGTAAATTCATGACTTGCAGCAAGTGGAGCTTTTAATTTGCTGCTGGTTCACCCATCAGCAAGAAAGGAACCAGTTTTGTTGCATGGGGCTGCCCAGGACTCTCCACCTCTGCGGGATAAGTGTCAGCCTTCCCTGTGTTTTTAGGGCAGCCTCCTCAGCTGCAGGAGCTTTCCCTGGAGCCCGGGAGATAAATTTCGGTTTGTGCGGAGTGAAGGACAGAGCAAAGGCTCTCGGAGGCTGGAGGAGATGCGCTGCTAGCAGGGAGCAGAGGGCAGCGAGGGGGTGAGTCTGTCGTCTGCTGCAGTGGGACACGGGACCTGGGTCTGTTCCTGACATCTCACTGACTCCCTGGCCCAGTGAAAGTCATTTAGTTCAGGTTTCAACTCCCCTTCTGCAAGGGAAGAGGAATATTCCTCCTTTGTGTTGGCAGCATCAGTGGGCACTATAGTCCATATTTACTGGGACTTCTCTGAATATGTGATGCTTCTTAATCTCTTTGCCTTATGCAGCTACAGCTGAGGGATTGGTGGCCTTAGAGCTCTAAGCAGGGGGCTTTGCTGAAGAGAAGAAAGCGTCGCTGCCGAGGCAGGGAACCTCTGCTGCTCCCAGTGTGCCTGAGCGAGGGCAGGCTCGTGAGCTGACTCAGCTTTGCCAGCACTGGAATGAGGTTAGCAGGTGTTAAGCCTGTTTTGAAATGCAGCATCACTGTTACTCGATTAATAAAGGCTCAGTTCTAGTTTTTTTTAAGCTGCCTCTTTGGCCTCATGTAACTGGAATCCTGCCCGTACATTGTGTCGTTCCCTCGGGCTTTTCGCGTGCTGGAATGGAGTTTCCTTTGTGGCGTTGGCCTCGAGGGCTGCGGGCCGCACTGGCCCCAATGCAGTCACTGAGGTGATGCTGATGTCTTTGCAGAATACCTGCTCCTTACCAAACAGTAGGTCTCAAATGGTGGTTAATCCTTATATTGTCCTTTCTTGCCATCTACCCATGCTGTTTTCCCTGCGTAACTGACAGCTGCTGTGGAGCTGTTGAGCGACAGAGCTTTTGAAAGGTCCTGGTTCCGTGCCCTCTCCTCAGGCACTGCACAGAGCTGCCCAGTGCAGTGCTGACACCCAGGAGCACAAGGTAGATACGTTTCTGTGCCCATGCTGTACCCACTAGCAGGTCATGCCCTGCCACTGACTAAATTAAAAAGCCTAATCCTATCAAAATCCTAATTTGTATCAAAATGAACTGAGCTGATCAAAATTATAAGTTCATGTCAACCAGCTCTTCATTTCTGCATCTCTCTCTGAACATGAAAGCAGACAGACATACGGCCGCAGAGCCCGTTATTGCCTGAAAGTGGTAATTGCCTGTAACTGCCAGAAGTATTAGAATTATCTTAGCAAAGAGCTTTGCTTTTTCTCTCTCCCTTTGTGTCGGCATCGTTTCTTTAGTTCGTGCCGATAGGACAGCTTGTGGTCCCGTGTTTTGATGCCCACAGTCTAGCGCTGCAGCCCTGACTGGAGTGTGGCCGCTGCAGCTGGGCTGAGCCCAGCGGGGCCCGGCTCCAGCCCAAGCTCGGCCTTTTGGGAATCGGATGTCCCGAGTTGGAACCCAGTGGTAAAAACGTAGGGTAGATGAAAGGGAAACAGGCTGCACATGTGAATGAGCGCACTGCCTGTTCCTATTACTAGATTAGAATAAAGGAGGGATTTCTTGTTTGCCTGACAGATTGGAGCCCATGGAAGGTTAGGGTGTTTAAATATACCCTAAAGCTCCTGGACGTTGAAGATCAGTGCATGGTTAGTGCAGGCTCCGCATTCCTGCGGGCCAGGGGACGTGTCGGGGCCAGGGGATGGGCCCTGGTACCCCAGGCCCAGCAGCCTTGGCCTGCTTGTTCGGCGCCAGCAGCCCCTGCTGAGTTTGAGGGAGCTGAGGAGTCGAGCCTTTCAATCTATTTCTCCAATTCCTTTAATTCCAGAGAAGCAAACCAGAGCTCACTTCTCTGGCTGAGACTGATTGCTTTTTAATCATGTGCACATTTTATTATAGTTAATCAGTGTAATGCAAGAAATATGGAAAAAATGACAGAAGTACTGAAACTGATATTAGATTTTTTTTCTTTTTCTTTTTCTTTTTCTTTTTTTTTCCCCCCCTTCTTGTCTCTAAAATAGCCTAAACCACATACTTTGCAAGTGCAAAATGGCCTGTAGCCAACAGGACTTGTGGTCGGTGTAGAGTTTTAATTCCAAGAGTGGAGCTATTAATTTGACACAAATTAATCTATGCAAATTTGCACACTGCTTTAATGAAGAGACAGACATGCAATCATTTCATTACTTCTCAGGTTTTCAATTAGATTGAATTCGGTAGCTGGCCACCATCACAGTAACTGAGTTTTGCTGAAAGGTTATTTGATGAATATTTATGAATTTGGGACTCTGTTACAGCTGGGCTTAATAGCAAGTATCATACTTTCTAAGTACATGCAAATGATTCTTCAAATATCCTAATGCAGTGATTGATTTACCTTTCTTTTCTCTTGACTGCTTTATCTTTAATCCCAGTTATTACCCTGGCATTCTGGTCTGAGATAAATGACTTACTCAGGGGTAAGTGACTGCTTTATAATAATATAAAAATGGTCCTGTTTTGTGGCCACTTCAGTGCCAGCAGTGATGCTCTAAACAGCAGGGAATGTGCCAAACCCCACCAGCAGTGACAGGCCTCAAGGCTCCCGTAATACTGACGTGGGCCAAGGACAGTGCCACTGCTGCAGGTGCCAGGGATCACAGAGATGGGTTCTCTCCCCTCCCGTTTCTGTCAAGTTACTCGCCTTGCAATAGCACTTCAGGGTGAGTTCAGTTTGAAGTCTGATGCTTCTGTCTTACCAGCTCCACTGAAGCTAAACACTTATGATTAACCAGTGCCCTGGTTTAAACTGGTGCCTCTGAACCTGATCCAGCCTCCACTGAAATCAGTGGCACTAGACCAAGCTGCTATAAATAGAATCAGGAGCAAGTCCAGCGTGTCCTGTTTCTTCCTCTTCGTGGTTTCAGGCTCTTGTTCATTGTGAGGGTTCAGAACAAAAACCAAACCTGCTCAATGCACAAGATGATCATGAATTTCAGGGATTTCTTGGAGAGCTGCCTGTCCCATTTCTTATGGGTGATGCATTTTGCTTTTACTGGATGGGAGGAGTGGACAAGTATCTGTGTCCTGTTACCCAGTGCCCTGTTTTTTTGCTGAGTCAGTGGACATCTGAGGACCAAACAAATCTATTTGTTTTGTATCTCTGAATCATCTGTTACAAATAGGATTTGATTTTTAGGCTCTTGAAATCAACCTGGAAAAAGAAAATGCACAGCTGGTGCCTCGGTTGGGAGCAGGGATTTTTGTGGTGCTGTTTAGCTCCTGGAGAAATCCCTGCTGAAGTCTCAGGCCGATTCCTGACTGTTGATCACAGCCAGTTTCCGCCTTTGCCTTAGACCTGGAGTCTCTCTTTGCAGCAGTGCAGTGCAGCTGTGAAGGCCCAGGTAAGCGTGAAAGGAAGAGGACTGTGGCTTTGTGCACTTTTCAAGGCAGGGTCTTGAGGCGCACAAGACAACCCTTCGATAAGTCCCATATTTTGTCCTTTCAGTGCCAGAGCTGGAGAGGACTGGCCAGTGCAGTAAGAGCACACACAACTCTTGACGAGTTGGCAGAGACAAGTCATAACTTCAAAACTAGTATTGCTGGCACCTTCTGCTAGAGCCCTCCATGCAAATCCAACCAGTTTTGTTGCCCTTTGGTGACACCCACACATACCAGAGCTACTCACACACCACCCGGCACTGGCTCATTCTACCCGAGCTAGAGGGGTTTTGTGTTTGGAGAGCTGGAAGAGCAGGAAGTAGAAAGACAAGAGGAGGTGATAAGGAAGTGTTGACTAAGTAGGCTACATTCTTCATCTTCTATGTCAATCAGGTTGCTTTCTGCACTGGAACCAAAACGTTCAACCTTTTCATTCCTGCTGTGACTTATATCGTGTTGTACATTCCCACTGATCTCTTGGTATCCAGTGAGTTAAATATTCCTTGGGATGGAGGAGTTCGGCTGGGATGGCAGGAGGCTTCGGAAGGCTGGGAGGGTGGCAGGACAAGGAAGGTCCCCATGCTCCTGGGAGGAAGGGTCCCATCCTCCTCACCTGACAAGGAGGCTGATCGCTATTCAATTAATGGCCCAGCAAATGAAGAATATTTATAAAATCTCTACAAACTGCTTGCTCATCGAGGTCAAAAGAGCTCCTGTTCCATTCAGGCCTGTGTCTTGCACTAAACAAACATGTGCAAGTTATGTCAGGCAGGACTTCAGCTCCCCAGGAGGAAGTACAGGGGTTTCAGCACAGGGCCCGGCATCGCCCAATGAAAAGCTAATTCAATAGAGGCTCTGGGAAGGTTTCTAGCAAATGTCGTTGGTGGGGTTTGTCTATATGCTTAGGTAAATCAGGTGTGTGTGGAGGAGGCTTATCAAACTCTAGAGAAGAAATAATATTCGCAGCAAGTGGCCCACGGCTGCACCGTAACAGGGAGCCTGGGTGAAGTTAAGACTGCAGAACTTGGCTCCCTCTATTCGAGGGTTTCTGTCTCCGCCAACTCATTGTCATGATATCTGTGTGACGGAGCCTCTGGTGGCCTCCTGTCTGTTCACACGCCTCCCTGCGCTGAAGCGTGTCCTCCCTGAGCTCCTTCTTTGCCCTCACAAAAGGCGCTTTCATCCGCACCCGGAGACGGGACCGTCAGCCCGTGTGCGAGGTGCAGCCACTTGCAGCACCGTTGTGCAGCTCTGCGACGTGGCCACACCGAGCTGGAAACCTCGTCAGATGCCTTAGTGGCTTCCTGAAAATCGCCTCTCTGCAGCGCAGTGGTGACAAATGACCGTCACCAGCTCCCCCGAAGCAGGAGGGGAAATGAAAAAACTCAAATTAATTTCCCAAAGTAAGTGCAAGCTGCGCTCCCACCGGCAGCGCTGCTGCCTCGGCAGCAGGGCCGGCCCTGTGGGCCGCGCACGGGTCCCAGCACGGTTGGTGTTTTGGGAGCCTGTTTCTCTTGTCCTGGCCAAGGGGACATGACGTCCCCTGCAGTAGTGCTCCATTTCTGTGCCGCTCCTGAGCTGAGGCTGCTTGATTTGGTGTCACTTCACATTAAGTCTTTCGGCCATACTGCAAACACCCCCAAGGACAATCAGCACTTCTTACCCTTTGAGCAGTGATTGAGACCATGATCCCAGTGATGGCTCCTGTAGCAAATGCAGAGGGACCTTAAGATATGTCTGAGCACAAACACCTCCCAGTTGCAGATATGTGGGAGTCAAATTATGGCCCTGAGCAAACCTGAATGAGGAAGCAGGGACTAGTGTGGCAGCAGCTTTCTGCCCCTTTGTGCCCGTGCACGAGTTTTATAGATGCAATCCACAGTCTGGGAACAGAAAGCAAAACAGTGGGACGCTGCCTCAGCATGTGGGTTAAAATGAAACTGAGATGTCATAAATACAGAGGCAATAAAAATAAATAAAGTTAGTGGTGAGACTTCAGCCTTGCAGTGTTCTCCTAAACGCAGGGTGGCAAATGCTGTGCAGGCTTCAAAATGCCTGTCTGCTGCTGCCCCGTGCTCGGCAGCTGACTGCTGTGGGCTGTACAGTGCATGGAGAGCCTTGGTTAACTGGTTGCGATGCCCAAAACACAGATCATTAAGCTGAAAAGGTGGTGGTGAAACTCCCTGCTTGGGGTCTGTCCTGGCAGCCAGCAAAGAAATGGAAGGGAGGTGACCTCTGTCCTGGCAATACAGCAAGAGACATCAATATATTTAGTTGTGGTACAGCAAAAGCGTAATTTATAAGTTGTATTAAACTTAGTACATACTGAATCACAATAAACCTTGGCATTGAGGGCAGCCTCTTCATTTCCAAAAGAATGCAACAAAGAGTTGCTCTCCCCCTTCCTGCACCAAATCATGTACCAAAGTCCCATGATCTTAAATCTCACAGGGCTTTGAGCTGCTGCTCTGAAGTTTTGCAGGGCGCTTGGAGAAGGACACAAGAGCAGCCAGGGGGCAGAGCCAGCCCTGGCAGCCTGGAGGCACCGCTGGATGCAGCTTTCTGCTGGCTGAGAAGGGCCTTGGAGGCTCCCCTGCTGCTCCGCTCCGTGAGTGCGAAGGGAAGCGAAGCTTTGTGCAGCAGCTGGAAGCAAGCGGGATTGGGTCAGAGACTCCCACTCCAGCACTAATTATTTCTGCAGACTGGAAAGACCCATGAGATGCAGAATTTCATCCAGCTCCTCAGGGCAGACAGATGATGCTGTGAGAAATTCCTGTCTGATAGCAGTGGGTGTCATTCCCTGGACTTTGCACTTACACAGCAGCCGAGGAGCTGGCAGAAGAAAGCAGCTTCTGCTGGAGCTGAGCAGTACATGAATTTAAATAGCTGCTTTACATTAACTACTTGGTATATTAAGTACTTCATTTTCCTGCTCTGTTACCTCCACTGTAAAACAATTGCTAATGAAGACTGTGAATTCGAGTTTGGAGGAACAAAAAAGGCTTTTGACTCTATTGCAGATTGAGTCAAACCGATTCCTTGTCTAAAAACATAAACTGGAAGGAACTGCTGAGACATGCGACAGAGCGACTTAAAAGGTGTCAGTGTTATGGAGCTATTGGTCTATCCGTGCTTTGCTGCATTCAGTTTGCATGAGTTTCAGTAAGGGCCGTTTCCTCTATTTTCCAAGCTTTGTCTCTGGTTGAATTGCAAAGCTTTGGGAAGAAAGAAGCATTAGAGATGCACTTCTTAGGCCTTTATGCAGTATCTGCCACTGTAGGACTCCAATCCTAATTGAGTCTCGGATATTGCCACAATATAAATAATAAATCTTCTAAACGTGGCTGTTCAGGAAGTTGTGCACAGTGTTTGAGCCGAGTCAGGCTCATTGATGCATTTTTAATATCTCTGGTTCCACATGCAGGCTATTCTTTTTCCTTGAAGGAAAAATGCTGTCCAGGAGAGCGATACCCACCAAGGGACTTCTCTGCTGTCTTCTCTGGCTTGCCAAGCAGGTAGTTAACTTGTTTGTAATGTGGATGCAATCAAGAGCTGCCTGTCTTTGACTCACTCACTCTGGGGAGCTTCTCACGCGCGCTGGACAGCAATATCCCCTCCAGTGCTGGGGCAGAGCAGCAGGACCTGGCAGCAGCTCCATGCGTGGGGACAGTGCTGGGGTGGTGCTGCTGCTCTCTGCCACGGAGCTGGCCCTTGTGTACATGCAGCATTCCAGCCAGGCCCTTTTTCCTGCTTATCTTGTGGAATTTCGCCGTGGGAAGTCCTGTCTCACCATGGATCTGCTGCTTGTATCCTTGGTGCTCGGTCACGGTTAATGCCTCAGAAGAGGGAATCACAGAATGGTTGAGGTTGGACGGGACCTCTAGAGACCATCCAGTCCAACTCCGCTGCTCCAGCAGGGCCACCCGGAGCACATGGCACCGTGTCGCATCCAGGCAGGTCTGGAGGATCTCCGCAGAAGGAGACTCCCCAGCCTCCCTGCGCCACCTCTTCCCTAGAGCAGAGCCGCTGTCCGTGCAGTTGTGTCTCCGGCAGCCTGTGCTCCAGACACGTGTGCAGCCTGGAGCCGGGGAGCGAGTGGAGAGGCCCTGCAGCCCCTGGGGCCGCTCGCGTGGGCACCGCTGCTCCCCGGGGCAGCCTGTGCGCTGGCGCCCGCCTGGGTGATTTGCCTCTTCTGCACTCATGGGTAACTCACCTGCTATGGCTACTTGTGTTTGTTTTATTTCTAATTATACTGATTTATGTGCGAATTTTAATTAACTTCCCTCTTTTTGAGCCAACTGTATACTTAATATATCCTTACAGTCTAGCTCTTTTGCAGAGGTGGGAGTCGGGCACCAAAATGCCATTGTGGCAACAAACTGTAATTAATGAAGGGTTTGATCCTCTAATAATGCAGCTAGTGGGGAAAATCTCCCCATTTGTTTTACAGAAGGAGGTGAAAGGCTGTTCAAGGCCTCTCTTGAGCCCTGGTCTCCCAGCAGTAACTCAGTGCTCTGGTCCCCAGGCTGCCGTGTCCCCAGGGCCGGGTGCATCCTGCTGCTGTTTCAGTCTTCGAGGTGCTCAGCAGCTGCAAGGAGAGCTCTGAGCTGGCCTCCCTTGGACACTGGGAGCCTGGAGCAGCCGGGGTGAACAGTGAGTGGCTGTCAGTGCCGGGCTGCTGATGAGGAAGGCACGTGCCCTGGATGTCCCTGCTGGAGCAGGGGCTTGGACTAGATGATTTCTAGAGATTCCTTCCAACCTCAACCATTCTGTGATCCTGTGTCCTGCGAGGACCCACGCGCGATGGCCTGGAGTTGTTGAGCTGCACAGCAGGGCTCTCATTGACTTGCACTGCAGTCTTGGTTAATTCAAGTTATACGAGCCCTATGAGCTAGTTCTGATGTGATTTCAGGCTTCAGTTTGTATGATCAGTCCTCAATTTTCTAATAAATTTGGGTCAACAGTGGTCTTTCGTGGAATGATTAAGGGTGATCTGTTCTGCAGGACAAGTAGGAAAAAAGTCATTAGCGTGTGCAGAGGTCAGAGAGGGCCACGCTGGAGAACTATCTGTGTCCTGAGCGCCGGTGATTAGCACTGCATTATGATGGATCAGTGAACTATGTAAATGCTGAGCAGGTCAGGCTCTGCATCTCATAAACTGTCAGAAGTGATGAGGCTTTCTTTGAAAAGTTACCTTGCTGTGCTGCACGCTGCTGCGAGACTGGGGAAATGGGCGTTTTAACTATTGTTCATTTTTAATTCATGGCAAATTCTTTTTATGATCTTCATCCAGCGCTCGGTGTGCTGAGCATGGTGATTGTCTCTGTAAACAAAATACTTGCAGCACAAATGGGATGACAAACAGTCTGCTTAACCCCCCGCCAAAGGAAAGCAAACCTGCTAGGTGCTGCACGGAGCAATGGCAAACCAGGCAAGCGAAGGTTTCTTGTCCTGCAAGCAATGTATCTGCTTTGTGTGCGCTTGGGCTCAGCGGCAGGCAGCTCAGCTCCGGTTCTGGAGCGAAAGTCAAAGGCCACTTAGGCCCCTGTTTAACTCTCCCTTGTGCATGGGCTTCTCCATGATTTTTAAGCAGAGAGACCTCATCCTTTCGCCTGGGCTTCAGGTTTCCAGGCAGAATGATTCCCTAGACACTACTTCTCTGTGCAGAAATAGAAACTAGGGGCATCTGGCCGCTGTTGTGGATCCTTGCAAGCTGAGGCCCTGGAGCCTGGGGAGGGGGAGCCCTGCTGTAAATGCAGGGCTTTGTGTGGGCAGCTCTGATCTGCAGCATCGCACTAAAGGTCTGCAGTCCGAGCACTCTGCTAGAACAAATTGCTCTCCAAGACCTTGGTGTTTTTCATTTTACTATAATTGGACAAATGCCAAGTTTTTTTCCTTCTCTCATAGCGAGAAAACTTATCTGACCTCCGGGCTTTGCAGAGCACAGTGAGTTAGCATCATGCGAGAAGGAGCCCTTCCTGCCAGGCAGCCTACGTGCTCATTTGTGCCAGCGACGTAGGGACAAAATTCCTGCTTGTGGCACACTGTTTTTTGAAGGGCTGTGTAACGTGGGGGGATGTGATGGCAGGTTTGGTTTGATGGTCAAGAGAGCCTCTCCACTCTGAAGGGAGCATGAGCTGGAGTAAGGTGATAGTGTATAATAGCACTCAAGTGGGAAAATCTGCATGAGGAATATCGGCAGGTTCACTATTCAGTGGCTGCTGTTTACTTATTGATAGTAATCCAAGTGCTGCTTACTGTATCTTGGACTATTTTACAGTATTTTCCTCTGTGTGTGCTGAGTCTGATTTGCTGAGGAACTACATACCTTGGAGTTGTGTAGGAACAATGGATGTATTGATGAGCCTTCAGGTAAAGAAGCTCTAAGGTTTCAGTGAGAATCGCTTCTGCAAGGAGTTAGACTGGAGGGGAACATGATACAATTATGTGTGATTGCCCCGTCCTCTAACTTGCTACGCACGAAAGTGTCCTAATGTTGGTGGTTTTGTTTTATTTCTTTGTGTGCTTGGGACTTGCAAAGCACTTCAGAAATGCAGTGACCATAGGATGAGATTCTGGCTTCCGCTTGTGCATTGTGTGGAGAAGCCGAGGTCTGAAACGAAGCTGGATCACAAGGCCCGAACGTGTCACCCCGAAGCCCTGTGGACAGTGACCACAGCTGGTCCTTCAGATCGGGATGCGGCCGGACGTAGCTCTCCTCGCATCCGCGCTTGCTCTGCCAGGGCTTTCCCCACGTCTGCCGTGAAGAGAAGGTGTCGCGGGGCGCCCCGAGGAGCGGAGCACAGGCGGGTGCTGGGGCCCTGCTCGCTGCCAAGGTGGCGGCCACCAGCCTTGGGTGCTCTCAGGGCGCCGGCAGCCACCGCTTCCAGTCCTGCAGCCACCTCTCCAGCAGGCCGGGATGTGACAGCACGTGAGGAGGCCACAGGACAGTTTTGTATGAAATAACTGGTCTGAGGTACCAGTTTTTTTCCCAGGATAAGCCAGCAGAGAAAATCAGAATACTTTCTGTGATTTAACCACTGGCATCATCCACTTTCCCTGGAAGGGCCAGGGAAGACTCATCCTCCCTCTGCTCTCAGTTGCACTGTAGTTTCTGAGAGAGAAAATACTCTAGAGCTTCAACATATGGCTCTAAAATGTATGTCTCATTCCATACAAAATGCTCATGCAATTGTGTTCTGTAAAATTGCAAGTTCAAATTCTTCCCTGAAACCTCCGTCGTGGGAGACTGTGAGGGAGAAGCAGGGGAAATGGGGGCTCTTTGACGAAACTGCCCTGAGAAGTCTCTGTGCTCTGAAGAACATACAGATAACCCCCCAGCCACACTCAGCGCCTGGTCCTGGGCTCTGAACCCGGGCGGCGCTTTCCAACACCTTGAGCAGGCTTTGGATCAACCTCTGTGATGAAGAACGTACCCCTGTGAGCCCCCCTGCTGCGATGAGCTGTCCCTGTGAGCTGCTGCTCGCCAGGGCGGTTAGGGAGCCATTGCAGACAACTGCACGGGCAGAGGACGGAGTCTCATGCTGTCCTCAGTTATCAGTCTTCTCCTGTTGTAAACTCATTTGAAGGGCATGATTTCCATGTAGAATACTTTGCAGAACCAGGTCAGACATGAGGGATTCATTTTTTACCTGTCTGGTAACCTGACGGATCACGCAGTTCAGCTCTTGTGAAAGTGTCTGGCTAGATGCAGTGCTCTGAAAGCAGAGGATTAGGAACTATTTAGACAAAGCTGCAGACAGGTGTGTTAAACACAGTGATAAGAGCAGTTGCTTACGCTAGCCTTTCAGAGGGAAAATTAAACTAATGGGGAAAGCGTTACTTATTTGACTGTGAATGTGGGAATTATTACTAATTGCAAGAGTAATTCCTTGATAATGATGCTATAATGATTCCTTCTATTGCAAGTGGTAATACTGTCATTACTGCATTACTCAAACTCAAATCCACGGGGAAGCTCTGGAGGGTGAGCAGTGATTGAAAGTTCCACATTAAAATAATTACCCTCCATCTTAAATTTTAGAGTATGTGTGATATATATCTAATATTTGCAAGATTTCTTAAGGCTCTTCTTCCACAAAGATATTTCTCTTATCTGCATTGGACTCTGGTTATTTTGTTCTATACACTGGTTAATTGTTCAGGACATGTTTAAGGGTGATATTCAGAAATGAAAGTGTTTTAGCATTGTTCGAATGCTGACAATCGATAAATGAGCAGCTTATTTCTTATCTATAACATTGTGTAGGGAAAAGTGTATCGCTCCTTATCCAGGGCTCTTCTGTTTCAACTGTCTCTTTGCGATAGGATTTCAACAGCTCAGCTGAAATGTACAGTGGCAGTGTGAGGAAATATGGCATAGATAAGTGCCACAAATATTAACCTGGATCTTACTTTGATTCTCATCGCCCTGAGGAGATGCTGGGAATTTGGAAGACTGAGAGTTGGTTCTTCTGATTGCAGAGCAGAGGTGGGTTGTGGAGCTGAGCTTCCATACAGACTCCTCTGTGAATTACACCTGTCTCATCCACCCAGTGACACTTCCAGAATTTCCTAAGAAAGGTCAGGTAAGACCTTCTCCAGACAAATACTCTTTAATTTCACCCTCCACAGAGGTGAGGGACCTGCTTGACTGGATATTTTAAGTCTCTTCTGTAACACGTAGTTCTTGGGCAGCCAAGATGAAGGACTTGGTTACCAGGTGATAATATCCCTAGATGTAGCAGAGATCAGCAGGCACCACCGAAACGGAGGGAGAAAATAAGCAGCTTGTCTCTGCCCCTTGCTTTTCTCTGCGGTTCTACCTAGTAGCTGGGAACTGAGCTACTGCCCGGGCCTGCCCTTGAGCCTGTCCCTTAATGGTGGCCCTGCCAAGTGCTCCGTGTGGGACATGGCTGTGTCACCAGCCCCAGGGAGAGGGAGGGCGGCCACGGCAGCGCTGCACAGGGGTGGCCCTCGGCTGACCAAGCAGAGGGCTCCTTGGGGAGCTGCTTCTCTTGTGCTCCAGTGAGGATATTGGTCTGTCCAGCAGGTGCAGGAGCCCCTTTGACTCCTGTTAAGCTACTCTAGGACATGATGTTTAAGCCCTCTTGTGCAACACTGAAGCTCCTTAGGTGTCTGCGGTGGAACCTGAGGAATTTCCTCCTAATCGGTCACCACTCTTAACTTTGGTGACAAAATGACCCTGTTTTCTGATGGAGTTTGTCCCCTTGACTGAGGATGGGGCCTTCTCAGGAGTCTCTCCTGATAACGGGGTGCATTTTAGCCTCTATACTTCATATATCTCCTTTGTAAGAGTCCAATATTCCTTTTCTGTTTTTAAGTGGAGTACAACTTTAAGCATATTAATAATATTGGCAATTACTCAAAGAAAAACATATAATCAATGCGTGTTAGTCTGTGAGGAGATATATTTTAAAAACACAGTCTGTGCTCGCCTGGAATACATTGCTTGAGGCAAGGTGATAGCTTCAGCAGTGCCGTTTCCAAAGCCTGCGCTGTGCATTTATTTTCTCATTAGCATCTAGTTGCTATTGTATATTTTGAACAAAGGTAACCTTGCAGCAGGAACACACTCCTTGCTGTCAGGAGGAGCTGGTGATGCTGCTTCCGAGGTGCATGCATGATTGAGCAGCACAAGAAGCTCTGCAAGGCAGATAATGCTCCATACTCTGGAGCAGAAGAAAGAAAAATCTATTTTTTGGCTTTCCGTGCTCCGTGTGTGGGGGAGGGCTAATTTATGTGTGTTGTGACAAGCACTCTCAGATGGTGAGTAGACTGTTTGTCAACTCATAAATATCATCCTCCAAAATAGCGAAGATTCGACGATTTGCATTTTAGGAGGCTTTGATAAAAAATTATATTCCCTTTTAAATGAGAGGCTGCTGTCAGTGCAAATTCTTTAAAAGGGCAAAAAATGAGACTGATTTTAATAGTTCAAGGGAGCAATTTGAAATAGTGAGCCTTAACTCTTCACGGAAGCACCCATGATATAGCACAAAATGCCTGGTATTTTGCTAGTATTTAAAACATTTAGGATTTCTGCAGCCCACTCAAAGCTGGCAGTTAATACTGGCCCTGTTTGGAGGATGAAGGAGCAGACGTGCAGGGGCAGCAAGGGAGGACGTGGCAGAGCAAGGGATTGAGTCTGGGCGGTGAAGAAGGTCTTTGGCAGCCCGAGGCTCTGGGGCCGTGGGCAGATCACAGCACCTAATCTGAGCCTTGTTTTCCCTCCCCCTGCTCCCTGACACAGATCTGTTATATTTGTGTTGCTCATCTGTCTTGTTAATTTGGATTGCAGCTACTTTGGTATGGGAGCTGTCATCATAAATGATTCTGTATCAGAGTAATGGGTTTTGTCCAGCCCTGCTCGGTCGGGGTTTGACACAGTAGGACTCTACTGCCGCAATCTCTCTGCAATATAAATTATAAATGGAAACTTGTCCATCAGCAAGTATTAGTGGGAGACCTTGAGCGCTGACTCAAAGGCAAGTGGCTTCTGGTAGAAACTTCCCATGAGCTCCAAAACCTCTTATTTTTGGACACTTTTTAGCTGCAGGGCCTGCTGTCTAACACTGCCCTGGTCAAGACTTTGGCTGAATGTGTCGTCCCCGCCGCTGGTTGCACTGCCTGGCCGCACCCCAGCAGCCTCCCATAGACGAGCCGAGCAGTCCCCAGGAAGCAAAGGGAAGCACGGATGATGATCTGGGAGAGGAAACAGTGCTTATTCACTCTGCATTCTCGGTGCATTTTAAAGGCAGTCTGACATGGCTGCCCTCATGCAGAGGGCACCACGTGCTGAGCATCGCGCCTCCTCCAAACAAACCACTGAGATTTGGAGACGAGTCACAGGCTTTCGCCTCTGTGGAAAATGGGCCTCCTGAGTCCTGGGCCAGACTGACCCTAAAGGGTAGACCTCTGTCTGAATTACTGAGCTGATGTTAAACCTTTAGTAGGAGGCACTGCGTAATCATAAAGCAAAACGATGGCACTGGGATTGAAAAGAACTACTTCTGTAGTCACCTGCAGCCGTTCTAGATGAAAATGCCACATTAAATATAATGTCTGTTTCTGCTCATGAAATGTGATGGTTTTTGAACATTGTAAACTTCCACGTGTATGAAGGGGCCTCCAGCTGGTTAGAATGAAGTGCAAAGAACCATCCAAAATGTTTCTGTTTACTTCTGTAATATAAACAGCTTTATTCAGTAGTTCCTGCGTGGGGTAGGCAAGATTTCTTTCTGACAACACAAATCCACATATGGCTCAGAAAAGTGTTGGCATGCGCTTGTGTGAAGGTGACTTTTTTGTTTAAAAAAGAAACCTCAAACTGTATGACAGGCGTCTTGTTCTTTTTAAAAAAAATCCTTTTTCTTTCAAACAAATTTCTTCTGTTGTTTTTCAAAACCCAATTGAAATTAGAGAAAAAAACATTTAAAATACAGTTAATGGAAAAACCTAAATGTCGGAGCACTTTCTGAGCACTGTGCATCATTTTAATATGGGAGACATCTCTGATTTCCTGCTGGTCTCTGGTGGAGTTACTTCAATAGGATATTTGGTCTGTGGCGATGGCAGGAGTGCATTTTAGCACCATATTTCTGCAGTCTCAGATTCAAGGAAAGTAGAGAGACTGGGAGTGAGAAATGGGCCTTACGGTAACTGCAGATAACAGGGGTTGGTGCTGGCAGCCTCTCCTGGTGCTCCCTTTCCCTTCAGCATTTCACCTTTTCCTTTTTTCACCTCTGCTGCTTTCATTGCTAAGGTGAGTTGATCCTGGCAGCTAGGAGATGCTGACAGGCAAAGATGGTGTTTGGGTTGGTACTCAGGCAGAGCAGTCTTCTAAAGACATGGAGCCAGAAAATCAAGTTGATCACAATATTAAGATTTGGCTTAAAACTTGCCATCTGTTCTAAACGCCAGTCACAGTTTTACCAGGAGGTTCTCTGTATCCAAGGCAGACAGCATGCGGTGCCAGCCTCGCTTCCCTCCATCTCCTGGCAGTGAAGCCCATGGCCAAAATGGTCCAGACTGGCTCGTGGGCTTGGCAGGACTGAGAAGGTTAAACTGAGCCTTGGTCCCTCAGCCTGCTGCTGGCTCGTGGCTCTCAGCCCTAACAGGTGGATTCAGCAGTCCTGCTCATTTAGGCTGACCTATCAGTCACATCTTTGAGTGGCAGAAAATTATTTATTCAAGAGATAAGAATCTTCTAGAGTAGCCTGTGTTTTTTCCCCCATTTTTTAAGGAATTTCAGTTCTCTCCTTCTCATTCATAGAAGGATTTCAAAGGAACATTTTTCAGTCTTTTTGCAATTGCTTCATCATAGAGTCAAAGGAGAACTAAAGTTTGCTAGAGACACCCTATAAAAGTAAAGCCAGTTAAATGGGGCCTACTTTGTTGTTGGATTGGTTTGTTTTTTTTGGCTTCCTTTCAGGTGTAATAGCACTGTTCTCTGTAGAGGTTTATTTTTGCCGTTCAAACTTGTGTGCA
Organism: Nothoprocta perdicaria; assembly: GCF_003342845.1. Taxonomy (NCBI): domain Eukaryota; kingdom Metazoa; phylum Chordata; class Aves; order Tinamiformes; family Tinamidae; genus Nothoprocta; species Nothoprocta perdicaria. The sequence goes on from NW_020455754.1 coordinate 9,310,416, forward strand.
GTATGCACAAACATAACTTCCCTGCACAACTTTTCTGTGCTGAATTAAGCCTAATTTAAAAATCTAAAGTTTTTTACCCCTAAAGAATCAAGAAAACTAAATGGGGAGCTGAAAATCTGGCTTCATTTATGCAGTGGCTTCATTCCTTTCTGCAGGGCTTTGAGCCATAGGCCTGTAAGTGCAAAAGCTAACGATGTTGCACTTGAAGTGCAGGGAAAGGTCCCCTTCCTAAAAGCCAAACGGGGCTTTTTCAAGTGCCTTCTTACCACTTTGGAAGCAGGGTTTGTTCCTAGCTTAACTTCCAAGCACTGACCAAGGAGCAATGCAGGTAGCCGGCACTGGGTGGCTGGAGACCTCCAAATCCCAGGTGGGATTGGTGATGTTGAGCATGGCCGAGGCTGCGTTTTTTGGTGGCCACCTCCTAGTTGTGCTGCCCTGCACCAAGGCGGCTGGATCAGCCCCCAGGTGATTCAGTTTACCTCCAAGTTTACTAATTGCCTGCAAGTTTCTGGACCTTGTGGGGCTTTTGTGTCTTTGCCTGCCTTGTCTAATGCTTGGGGTGTAAGTGTAGACTTGTACCAGCATCTCCTGCTTATGCTGTAACCTGCTCAGCCTCCCCATGTGCTTTTTTATGCCTCGTTGTTACCACCCATCAAAGCTCTACGCAGGCAGGGACCAAATAGGCGGGTGCTGTGGCTCTGGTGCATGGCCCTGCGTGGGGCCAGGCCTGCCTCGGGCTCCTCTGCCAGGCCCCAGGGCAGCAGAGCCCTTGGCTGGTCCCTCCACTCCCTCCCAATTATTACAGGAAGCCCAAGCTTTTGCAGTGTAAATGAGCCATTTGCAAGCTGCTTGTCAAAAGGTTTCTTCTAATTCCCGATGTGCGGCTTGCGTGTTAAAGAACCTGCTCTTCATTAGGTACAGGCCGTTAGGTAGCGTGTGGGGAGCTGAACCAGCCGTGTGCCCAGTTGCTGGTGGCTCCACGTTTGGGTAATTAGAGCTCATCTCTGCCCTGAATAGCTGACAGAGCTGCAGGTCATCCGCAGGACTAGGAAGGAACTTGGTAGGATGGACTGGTTGCATGGGAAGTTCTTGACTTCTCAGGCTTTTGAGAGCTCCTACACGTGTCTGCACGGGCAGTTCTTCCTACTCACCAAGAAGTCCCAGGCTTTCCAAAATCTCCTGTCAAACAAAATAATAGTGTAGGGTTTTGATTCCATGAAGACGCCACAGGTTTTGGCCAAAGACATTTCTGGAAACTTTATTTTTCCTTGAAATTCAAATGTGGTTTCCTAGTAATCCTGTTGGAAAAAGAGGAGGAAATCTGTGTGTTGCTGAAAGCAGAGTGACTAAATGACTTCCCCCGGGTCCCACAAATGCTGCGTGGCAGCAGCCGAGTTGAACTTATCTCTCCTGAATGTTAGTGGAGCCTTAACCACAGACCAGTCTTTGGCTCTATGTAAGTTAATCCAGACTCAGTTAAGTGCTGGCTGCCCTAAGTCTCTGAAGATACAAGCCTCTAACTTGAAAAACAAATGCTGTAATCACTGAAATCATTCCAGTTTTAGAATTAATATTAAGCATTTAAAGGGGAAAAAAAAAACTGTTTTAGAGGAATGGAAGTATTTAGAGGAAGTACTTTTGAAATGACAGATGTTTATCTCAATGTGGATTATTTTTTTCCCCTTAGCCACTCAATAACTAGACTGCCGGGAAAGTTTTTCTTGAAAGCTGCTTTGACTCCTGCTTCAAATCCTTCACCTATAATTTCCTAATGAATTTAAGCTCAAGTGCACTTACAATGTAAGCGTCTGGCTAGCAAAGGGATTGAAAGCAATCATTTTCCTTCCTCCTGTCCCTCTCCAGGCACTCATTAAGAAATGTCTGAACGAGCAGAAGTGCGAAGGGACTGAAGCTTGTTAAAAACACAGAGGGGCTGCAGTCTGCGGAGAGGCAGACAAGAAAGCGAGGCAGGAATCTGAAAAAACTTCCTTTCCAAGGAAGATTAACAGTATTTCAATGTGGGAAAAAAATAAAACTGCTTTCAGATCTTCCTGCTTCACACCTTAAAATCAAATGGGCCAGCAAATGTGTTTGGTTGTTTCTCTGAGCCGTGATCCCCTGTGTCAGCTGCATCTCCTTGGTTGTGATATTGCAGACAAGCTGAAATATTAACCATGTGCATGAATATCAACTCATAGAAAAATGTGCAGATGAAATTTGTCTGTATGCTTCTAAGTCCCATTTTTATTTCCAACCATCACTTCTTCAAATTGATGTTGAATTTCCAAAACGAAATTCTTTTTATGCCAGATCTTGTAACTGCCTTTCATTTCCTTACTGCAGCTCTGAACCTTCTAGGTTATCTCTCACTCTTTTTCCTCCTTTTGCATCTAGCTGAAATGTCACAGTGATAACTGCAAAGAGTGTAGGAACTTATTCCTTGCAAAGGAGGGAATCCTGGAGAAAAAGTGTTGCCAGGGTGGTGTGCTAGGGAGAGACCACATTTCCGAGGGCCTTTTTAAAACAAGCTCCTAAAAACATCATAAAAAACTGCATGTCATTTGCATCCGTCTTTCATTAGGATTTATCAGTAAGTCCAGACTGGCTGAAAAGAGATTTGCAAATGTTTTCATGAATCAAAGTAATGTTCTTTCTGTATTTTCTTTTGATGGATGTTGCTCTTCTTAAATGAAGGCTGCCTTGTTTAAGCTTTTACAGCTTTGACATCTTAGTGGGGTTAATTATTTCCACATAACTCCATCCTGAAACACAGTATTTTCCATCCTCCCATTCTACTGTCCTATTACTTGAAGGCCATCTAAATGAGCAGGAACCAGCATCCTGAGCTTAGCCATACATGACAAGCAGTGAGCGCTGACCATGTGAAGTGAAAAAGCCCTTAGATTTAATCTGATGAATGTTCAGGAATGACAGATGCCCTCATAGGGATCGGTTCAGGAGCCTGGGACGAGGCCGCAGCTGGCAGTAACCGTGGAGGTGTGGGCAGATGCCAGCTCCAGGCCTTCCTTGCTGGCCACCTCACCCAAGAAGCGGTTTGTTTGTCCAGCAAGGCTGACACAAGTGCCTGGGAGGTCTCTGGTTGCTTACCAGGGTTTACAAAGTCAGGACAGATGCCAGGGCTGAAGCCAGGCCGTGGGCAGGACCTTCTGCCCACCTTGGTGCTGAGCTGGGAGAGCATTTCAGCCCTGGCAGGAGGGTTTATGATCCACCCTTGGAAACTGTTGCCTTCCCGGGCAGTACAGTTAGGAGGGCAGATTTGGTCACCCTCAGGGGTCTAAGGTTTTGTGAGGTTATTATGGGCTAACTGTGGGCCAGTCTGTGGAGCAGGGCCGTGCTGGGCTGGAAACAGGTCTGCCTGGAGTTGGAGTTTCTGCAAAGGGGCTGTTACACCTTTATTTTATTTTATTATTATTTTTCACTCTCTTCAAACCAGGCTTACATGGCAGTATTAGTTTTATCCTCTGAAGGCTTGGCAAGGAATGAAAGCTTTCGACTAGATTATGTGTGATTAAAGGCAGCGCTGCTGTTAATGACTAAGGGAGAGTAAGTTTAAGAGTTTGCTGCTGAAGGGGGCTTAAAATTATTTGTGGAGTACAGACTTAGTCATTCAGCCACAGGCCTTTGGAGCCCTGAGAAGCCCCTGTTTCATTTCCCAGTGCAGTGCAATGGGAAGGGCTGTTTACGAGTGCCTCGTTCTGGGGAAGAGACTTAGCAAGGTGTTTGTCTTAGACTTTGCGTATTATTCAGATCTAGTTCCGGTTTAGGATTGCCTTTATGCTAGAAATTGGCCTCATTTCTCCTCTGGTTTGAAATTCAAGGTTGAACTGTGCAAGCACGAGCTGAGATGGATCTGGTGCCTCTGAACTGCTGCGGAGGGTGTGGGATGCAGCGGGACAGGGCCTGAGCTGAACAACCTCCCCACTCCACCTGTGCAAACGGACCCCATGGACTTTGAACAGTGCAAAACTCTGGTAGCTTGGCCAACGTGAGGACCCTGATAGGCAAATTTCCAGAAATCCAGGGAACTGAAACATAGTCCGCTCTGGGTTAGTGTGGCTGGCTTTAAGCATTGGAGCTGTGTATTTAAAGGATTGAATTAAGCCATTTAAATTACCAAGCCTGACTTGTGTAACGTCATAGAGTTTTTCCGCCTTAAGAGCCTAGCTGCGATAAAATGTATCTTTGAGATGTAAGGGATGGTCTAGCACATCCCCCAAGCAGGTCGTTCGGCTATGAATTGCCTTTAGTCTTAAAAGGATAAATAATGCTGCTTATGCTTGCAGTCATATCTGTGTGTTTGAATAACCTCTTCCATGAGATGGGTTTGCTGAGCTCAGCTGCGACGCAGCGGACCTGGATCATCCCAATGTGCAGGTGGGTGTAGGTGCCCTGGCCTGAAACGTGGCCTCTTGTCCTCATACCACAGAGCTTCTCCTGGAGAACAAGAGATGCGCTCCCGCCGACTCTCCATTAACCCCTGGGCTCTGAATGGCTGCTATAATGTTGCTAGCACAAGCACCTGGATTAGGAGTAGTAATTTCTGCTGCTCAGTTTCAGTTCAGCAAGAGAATAATCCTTGCTGGTGTGTGAATGAGCTGTTTTTAGCACACAGCTGAAACGTAACGTTCTCAACATTCTCAATTAAACCGAACCCTAGCAGGAAATTTGAAAACCTACTCACTGGCAAAACTCATTAGTCTGTCTGTTTGTTTGTAAATATTCCCAGGCCTAAACTCACATCGCTGGAAGGGACCACGTGAAAGGCAGTATTTCGGAGGCAGAAGAGGCAGAAGTCCTCTTTTCTCTCGTTAAGGTATTTCCAGCACTGTTTTGCATCCATATGACTCAAGGGAACATAATCTGCAAAGTACATGGTTAAGCATTATCATCATAATTTCAGAAGCCATTCTGCTACCCTGAAAAATAATTCATTTTCTACCATTGTGCACATTGATCTTACAGGATGAGCCATAAACTAAACCCTGGCACTGGCACAATTGAGGGAGAGAAGCCGTTAAAGCAGCAGTAACCATCACATTGCCTATTATCCACTCATGACTCTTACACTTAGTAAAGCCAAGCAGATCCACAGACTCAAATTGCAGTCCTGCAAAAAGGCTTGGCAGTTTGGATAAAATGAGGCTGTTCTGTTCCTCTGAGGTGTTTTGGTTTATGGTTATGGTTTTCTGTGGGTTTATAAGAGCCTTATGTTTTCCTAGAGGCGCCATTTCAATTTTGAGGGCAAATCACGACCAATTTGGATTCGTGTGTTTAATGAGACTGCTCTAGGTGTATGTTGCTCTCTGTTAATTAAAGCATCCACTTGGACTCCAAACTGAAGTGTTGGGAGGCAGAGGAGCAGCAGCCCTGGATGCGGATGGGAGAGGATGGCAGGAGAGCAGAGCACTGGGCAGGAGGGAGCTGTGTGAACCTTGAATCCTGTTATCCTCACTGCTTCGCTTCTCCTGTGCAGCCGTCTTGTGTGCAGTGAAACGAGGCCTGTGATAGACTGTTACAAGGGGCTCTCGCAGCCCATAATCCCCCGACGCAAAACTGGAGACGTCGCCCCCATTTCCCAAACAGGGAGGAATGTTTTCATTACTATGTTAATTCAATCTGTCCTATCATAGTGATACTTTAATTGCTCCTCTGTTTTCCTCAGACATAATCCAATTCCCTTTGGCCCCTGAGTTTATCCACACATTAATTGGGTTATTGCCTTGTAAAACAGAAGGGCAACTATATCGCTTAAATTTTATCACAGACTATTAATAAGCATGACTGAGATTTTTAAAGTGCCCTAATGTAATTAGGAGACGGGCTCCCAGGAATTTCCGTGGGATCTGGGTGCCTTCCTCCATCACATCTATTTGGAAATTCCCAGCTGCAGCATGCAAGGAAAGCTCAAAACCTTTGCTGTATTTTGAGCACTGCTGATTTTTTTCCTTTTCTACCTGAATTCTTGATGCTACCTGCAGGCTTTAATCTTGTAAATCTGCTTTGGATTTAATCTAGTGAAATTCCTTTTGATTTCTTTGGTTAAGGATTGCAGGGTCAAGGTCCTTGAAGAAAGCACAGGGAAGGGTCTTGGGGAACTGGTAGCAAGACATCCATCCTTCTACATTGTAGGACTGCAGCCCATGTCAGAAGTGACTTCCTCAGTGTAATGGTTGCTGGACCAGTGTCAATCCCCCAGAGATCTGATCAGGTGCTGAGTAACATCCTTGCTCAGCAAATGCCAGGTGCCAAAGCTGCCCCGTGTCCCACAAGGGTGGCCCTGAGCAGGTGCTGGCGCTGACACGGCCACTTGGGCAGCTACTCTCTGACAGACGATCTTGGGACGTAGAGCCCTGGCCCCATCCCATTTCATGGACATTTCTGACCTGTGAGTTTTTATTACCTGTGCCAAGGAACTGGACCAGGTTTGTAGCACTGGAAATTATCAGAGGAAACCTAGTGGACCTAGCGAAAGGGCAGAGTGGGGAGCTCTTCCCCACTTCCTGGTTGTTTCCAGCCCCACACCTATCTTGGTGTAGTCACGAGTAATATTCCCCAGCCTGTGACTCCTTGAGGTGGCATTTCTCAAAGACAATAAGGCTTGGGAGGGAGAAGGCTGCTGCCTCCTCCCAGCAGTTTCTAGTGACACCAGTACTGGGCAACAAGGAACAAATAAACCCCATTACTGCAAAGCATTCATAGAGGAAGTGCCTGGGCTGAACTAAGCCCTCTTTATTGCTCCTTATTCGGGGTGTGAATCTATCAGCATAAAACCAAATAGTACTTGAGCAAAGGGTGAATACTAATGATAAGAATATTAATTCATGAGCTATCTCTTCCATACCAGCACAGGTATTATAACCATGCCCTACTCATATCGTATTTGTGTAGTGCCAACGATCAATTTTCTAAGAACTAATGAGGAAAAAATAAGAACTGCATAAGCCACACACACTTTGTACTCCCTCTCCCCATAAAACAGACAAGGAATAAAACTGACAGGGATCATTCTGCTTTAAGTGGTTTTCAGATAAAAACGCTTTCCACCCAACCTTATATACTGATGCTATAATGGCTGTGGAGAAGCCTACGTTTCATAAAGCATTTCAGGAGCTGCTAAAATCAAAGCTAGAAGTAGGTTGCAGAGTGTGTGTCCCAAGCTAGCCCAGGCAGGGACCAAAGGCCAGGGCTGAGCTGAAGTGGAGTCCGTGGGCAGGGTCCTCACAAAGGGAAGCCCAAAGGTGCTTAAATGCAGCACTACTTTCCTGTAGAATTGTGTAATCATAGAGTCATTATGGTTGGAAAAGACCTTCAAGATCATTGAATCCAACCGTAAATTCATCATCATTATGCCTGTTAAACCATGTCCCTGAGTTCCTCATCTTGGCCTGCAACTTGTTGTACATGCTAAACCTTTGCACTTCAGAGAGATGAATGGCCCTCTTGTGCTAGAGGTTAGGAAGGGACTCACTAGGAAGGTCTAATGCCAGTGGCCGCGTAACGATTTGTCTTGACACTTCTCCCAGCAAGGCTGAGGTTGGCTGCCCTGGGTCATTGGGTTGGTTAAACTGTGAATCTGACATAGTCTTTGAATTCTTCTCTTCCTGAAAGCCTTTGCTTTCCAGGGAGGGACTCTGGGTCTTGTGATGCACAGTACAGCTGAGCCTGAGAGGAAAGGTATGTCCCATGGCGTGTCCCGCCACGGTCGCCTAGAGAGATGCACCACACCTCAAAGGTACACAAGCACCCAAACAGATGGGTGTGATTACTCTGCGCTCAGATGTGCCTCTGCCCACTGTTACACTGCACATTGAACTGTAACCGTCCGTGCAAGATCTTGTGCATGCAGACATACTTTTTTTGTTTGTGCTTTCCGTTCTTCTGTTTCCACAACACACCTTTAAATAGGAAAAGTCTGAGTAATGAAATGAAGCAAAATACAGAACCAAAGAATATGCCCTCCGGCTGTGATCCTGCAAGCTACTAATGCCCCTAGTCCCCTTGGAAGAAATGAAAGGAGATAGATTCTTGTTTCAGCTCAGCAAACTTGCATTAGCTGTGAGTTCAGCTGATGGAGATGGGAGCCTACAGCTGCTGGGGCTGTGTTCACAAGAGCCCGGGAGCACCTGAACCGGGCTGGCCGCCCGGAGCCCATTCACATTCAGGCAGAGCTGCTGCCCTGCTCAGCTGCGTGCTGAACAGGCCAGCTTGCGAGGCTGAGCCCTGGCTGTCCCCCTGGGAAACTTCCCCGCCATTTCATTTAGGAAAGAATAAAAATGAAAGACGGGGATTTTTCTGGGCCGTGATGCTTCAGGAAGGGAGGACTGCAGTCGCGCTGCTAAATGTGAGCTGCTTTGGGGGGTGCTCTCTGCTAAATTTGGGGTGCATCAGAGCTCCCTCGTGGCACAGGGCAGAGCTTGGAGCTCACCCGAGCTTGGAGTCTGTCTGGAACAGAAATGCAGGAATACGGATCAAGCTGTAATACTTGCAACTGCTCAGTCCTGTCCTGTCATGAGTTTTGCCTGACTCCTGCTTCTCGGCATGGCTGAGCACTCATTTTGGCTGTAAGAAATATTCCCTTTCTTGAAAACTTACGAGTCCAGGAATTCATTTTATGAGGTATTTCTTTCGTTGCAGTCTTTGGTGTATATCCAAAGGGCCAGCATGTAATTGTTTTCTTAGTTGTGAAAATATCTCAAATATATAATATCTTTTATAGCCTCATAATCTGTATTTAATGTTGGGCCTTTTTTTAATGCCTTTCAAGATTTATTAGCTCTTCGACGGGAAAACAACATAAAATCTGATATCTTTACTCAGGCTGTTCAGTTGATTGAACTTTACAAGACTTTCTGACATATTAAGTATTTCATTGGAGCTACAGCTATAATAAGATTAGTAATAGGTTATAGGCATTATATATAATAATAGGAAAAAGTTTTAAAGCTGTTGCATACGTTAGATATGCGATAAAATGTATGATTAATTATGTTGCGGTTTATTTTTTCCAGCACTGTGCCCAGACAAACTGGGAAAATACTTTCTTTGGAACCAGAAAACTAGAAAAAAAACTTTTTTTTTTTTTTGTTTTTTTGTGTTTTGTTTTTTGTTTTCTGATAAGAGCTTGAGCTCCTGTTGGTTTTATAGCAGCAGATTTGGGCTCACAGAAATCGAAATATCTTTCAGGTTGGCAGCAGATCTGCCTCTAAATACGTCTGTGGGAGCTGAGCTCCACATTCAGCAGCAGCAGAGCGGGACATAGCACAGGTTTCTTCAAACTGTTCCCCAAATGGCCACAGTGTCCTGGGAAACTGTTTGCACTGTAGCATTGTCACCTCTGCTTGCTCTGCTGCTCTGCACAATTAGCCATTTAGTTGGCACGAGACACAAATTTCCTCTTTGTACCGACTGGTGCCACGCAAGCTTTGGGACAGTTTAAACCGGAGAGCTCTGCGCCAGTTGCCATCCCGCTAGAAGCGAGATCTGTGCAAGCACCAGCAGCAATTAGAGCCTGAAGTTCCTTTCTGACCTCGAGGGGAGCGACTAGCAGCGCAGCCAAGGCGGCCACGGGCCCTTGGGCACGCGGTACCGGCAACAAGATGGCCGCTCTCCTTCCCGCCCTCCCGCCTCAGCGCAGGCCGGGCCCAGGGCGCTCAGGGGTCGCGCTCATTGCGTGCGGATCTTGCTTCCCCTGGCCCGAGGACAGCCCAGCTGTGGGGTTAACGAGCCAAATCCTTGTCTCAGCCATGCTTCTGGAGCTGTCCCACACTCATCCTGAAAATATCAGTCTTGTTCTCTCCAGGAAAGCCAGCAAAGTTTTGGTTCCAATTAAGTCCATAGGAGCTTTGTCACTGATTACAGTGGGTTTGGGCTTCATTTGCAGTTGAGCGCTTTCAGTTTAATTTAACTGCTCCCTACTAGAGAAGGCAATCATTGCTCAAAGCTGAAATAAATACTTGGCACCCTCTAAACTATTGCACTTCCCATCTAAAGGTGCACTGCATCTCCCCTAAAGGCTGCTGGAGTCTTTGGCTGGCCAGAACGCTTCCCTTTCATGCTGAATCAACAGCTTTAATTAAGCACGATGACAAAATATGAGGACTTCTAGGCAATTATGGCAATGGCACCACCTGCCCCTAATTAAGCTGCCAAAACATTTGATGTAAAATGTGCAATGAATAAAAAAAAAAAAATCCAATATTTTGGCAGTTCAGCAAGCGACTGGCTTTTCTCACGTAATTAGCTTTAACAAAGTGTTGTTAATCTGATTTCTGATTAATAGACTATTTAATCTTAAAGCCGTCTGACAAGATTGTGAGCTCTTTCTGGTTCGTTTCCACCACAATCTGAGATGTCTAACAGTTGTAACGACATTTATGTAGGAGAAACATTAGATTTCCTTATGTTCATTGTTCTTCACAAGAGCTCCAAGGGTGACATTCTTAGAATTCACTGAACTTTAATGCTTTTCATTAAACTGGAAGCAAGAGGAAAAGCTTTTCCTTTTCTCTTCACATTTCCTTGTGTAGAGAAGTACCTGGCTTGGCTTACGGAGGGAGGACGGGGACCCGGACGCGTTACAGACGCTGCACATTTTGGAGTGGGTGGTCAGTTGGCAGAAAGTCTCGGGTTTTGTTGCCTGCCCCAATGCCTGTGGGTGTCCAGCGGCTCGTGGTCTCAGGGCTTCTCGGGTTGGATTTAATGCCAACGAGGATGGGAACATAATGTGTAACAACAGCAAAGCAGCCCAACTGCTTTTTCAGGACTTGTGTGGCCGTTTGGGTTTCAGAGCTGCTAATGTAACCTGGCATGTTAAATCAGACATGATCAACACTGTAAAAGAGCCAAGCATAGCAATGGTACAGATGGACGGCAGATAAGGAAAGCAGCCGTGGTTGAGCAGGGAAGTAGAACTGCTCATCAAACCACGTTAATATATGGGACTTAGGTTTCCAAAAAGCAGTGTTTGAATGCCAGGATGAAAACAGGTAACGCTGCATTCATCATACGTGCAAATTTTAACTCTAAATCAAGTTTTCCTCAGCTTTCTTATTTCCTGGTCTTGTTAGTAAATACCTTAAATAGTCTTTGGGCTTGATTTTTCCACTGCTTTCCCCCTGTAACTATTGGTGACGGCATTGAGTGGGTGTAAGTGGTTCCCACCCATCAGGCTCTTTTATTTCTATTCTGTTCTTTTCCTGTAGCAGCAATGTCTGGGCTGGGTGCTCAGCTCCCATGACACTTGCAAAGTCCTGACTAGCTTTAAAAATCAGAGGAATTTGAAGAAGATCCAAGAACTTAGTGGCACTCGCTAAGAGCCAGCGTGGCCAGGTGAGGTGGCAGGAATACCAGGCGTCCCCACATGCCGGGACCCTGGCCCACTGTAAGAGATGCTGGGTGCTAATTGCTGCGAGGTCTCCCACACTGAGCTTCCTTCGTAAAAGATGGAAGTCAGATACCTCAAAATTCTCATATTTAGTTCTTTTACAGAAAAGGTCTGGTAAATAAAACAAGTATTACTGCTTGGGTTGGCATCACACTGCTTTTGCATGCTAATCTCAAGCTCCCCTGAGATAATTTGACAAGAAGGCCATTAATGCAAATTTAAGCATGACCTAGAAAGGATTTATTTTTCCTGTACCATCTTTATTCTTTGCTATTGTTGTTTTTTCCCTTTGTTCTAAACAGCGTAATGTTTTGGGGTTGTGTTTCCTTGATTTTCTTTCCTCCTTGATTTGTTTTGCCTTTTTTTTTTTTTTTTTAAANTTTTTTTTTTTTTTTTTTTAAAGCTCATGAACATAAGTCATCCCAAAATAAGCAGATTGCTTTCAAGTAAAATGCAAGAATAAGCCCAGAAGATATTGCATGTGAAGAATGGAGTTTTTTATGGAAAACACCAGGATTGTATGGAAAACTATCATTGCAGGAAGTTAAGGAATGTTGGCTTCTTTTTTTCTTCTTTCTTTCTTTTCTTTCTTTTTTTTTTTTTTTTACTGGACAATTTGGCTGTAAAACTGTGTTATTATGGACCCTTGAGCTTTCATTGTAGACATCCTCTTACAGGCTTCTTTGGGCCAGCAGCACAGATGGGCCAGTAGAATTAAGTAAATGTTAATAAAACCCAAGGTATTCCAGAGAGCTGGATTAAACACTCTTTTTTCAATAGTTCAAATTGTATTTCTTCATTCCTGGTGTTACTATAATTGCTCTGATCCCCGCTTGGGATGTCCATGTGGGGTATCGAACCAAGCCAGGAACAAAACCAAACAGTGGTGACCCTTAGCACTTCGGGGTTTGCTCATGAACTGCAAAGAAGAAAAGGCCACAATTATCTGTCTCCCGTTTGCCCTGTGTAGGTCACTGGAGAGCTCCTTCTATTTTTGTAATGTAATACATGGAAATGAAGAACGTAACCTTTCCCACAGGGCTCGGAGCTCTCCGAAAGAGCCCTGCAGATGCGGCAGAGGCTGGAGCGGTGAGTGCTGCTGCCTTCCCATGACACGAGGCTGGTTGTGTGTGTGAGCCCGAGGCGGCTGCCCCAGCACAGCCCGCACTGCTGTTCCACGCTGACATGCACGTGGTGCCGGTGGCCAGCGGGACCTCTGCCCGGAGCCGCCCTCCTCGGCTGCCACGTCCCGCCGCCTCTGACAGCCTCTCTGACAACCTGCCCCGCGCGTTTTGCCACGTGCTGCCTGCGTGTCCCGAGCTTCGCTCTCCCAGTTGCCTGCAAGGCCTCCACAACCGCTTTGGTTCCAGCTTCGGAGTGCCTTGGAGCTGGCAGTTCTCCTTGCTTGGAGATGGGTGACTACCATGGACTTGGTGGGCATCCTGGACAAAGTTTCTGGTGTTGTTGGGAGTGAATACTATGGTGCCTCTCATAACAGAACAATGTACTTTGAAAAATTAGTTTGCCTGCCTGCCGACTGTGTTTTTCTTTTTTGGTGCAGCTTTCCTTAATCTTCCCAGGCAGAGCTGTGGTCTGCCCAGCTATTGCAGCTTCTGCTCCAGCCTGCTTTTGGCTTGATCAAATTCTGCACTCTTCCATGTTGGATACATGTCGGATACACTTCCTCCGCTTAAAGAACACAGTCCAGCACCAAAACCAAACAGAGCTCCAATCTGATTTTCTTTGATGGTCTTTCCCAGTTTGTCTGGACAGGTAGAATCTCCTATGATTAGGATTTGGGCCTCTCTGTAGCCTTTTACCTTGACTGGTTGTTTCATAGCCCAGTTGTTTTCCTTCCTTAGAGGACCTCTAACAAAGTCTTCCGAATAGCCTTTTAAAATCCCTTTCCTTTGATAATTGTCTTGCAGTTGTGTCTTGAAGCACTTTTCTAAACTACCAGAGCACATAAGCGCTCAAATGCATTTCTGAGATGCAACGCTGCAGGTCTGACCATGCAGTCAAGTGTGTCACAGATCCCTCACCTGTGCTTGGCTGAGGGAGCTGCTCAGGCAGCAGCCTCCTGGTTTGTGTGGTTGCTGTGGTGTCGATGGGAGCTGCGGTGCTGCCCACCCTGCCCAGGCAAGGCGATGCCCTTGGGTGTCCTGGACGAGCTTGGTGCAGGCTCCCTTGCTCACAGCGGCATCGTGGACCCCAGCGTGGCACCTTGCTCTGTGGCAGACATCAGTGGTTTGTACACATCCAAGGGAAGTGAGCACTCCCCGTCATCCCAGCTTGGCTTTTGGGCTATAGATTCTATGTTCTCTAATGTGTTCCTTGGAGAGCCTGAATTATTTTTGTTGGTGGTTTGTTTTGCAAGAGTACGAGTTCCTTGGCTGACTAATACTTAGGCAAATCATCTTCCTGGTTTGGGTTTCCCATAACTTCCTCCTGACAAAGGAGAAGCAGTGATCACATCTCAAGCTGCGCTGCTCTCTCATGCCTGTATTCTGGCTGGAGCGAGATATGGGTATTCTGCTGGGATGAGATCTAAAGTTCACAATCTGACGTTTTCTTGCTCAATTTTATTTCATCTTTGAAAGATACGAGTTAATGCATGAAATATTACTGTTCATTTCATGCCCTTTTTCTTTTCTTTATAAGCGTCTGTGCTCCGGAGGAGTTGCTGTCCCTCCCGATGGCTCTGGGCTGCAGAAAAGTCACCTGAAAACGCCGTGAGAGCTGGTCCTGCTGGGTGCACCAGAGCCTCTGCTGCAGCTCGAGTTCAGCACAGGAAGTGGTGATGATGAGGTGAATTCCCCAGCTCCAAATGTAAGGGCAATTATAACACCATTAGTGGTTGCTTTGGCTTGGGTTGTTGCTATTTTGAACTAGGCTTGGGTCAATGGGAAAAGAGGGCAGCACTGGGGATATCGTGATGCAGTCTGGTGCTTTGCACTCCCCTCCAGATCAGTCCCTGCCTTTGCAGACATGCAAGTTCAAGGATGTGTGTACAGGGAACTCTGCCAAAAAGGAGGAAGGTAACACAGTGCTGACAAAAAACCCTAGCTAAAGATTAACCTTGCTGACTAATTTAATGCTGCCAATGAGAGATGCTAAAACAAATACGCGAGAGAACTGGACTGTATTTTTCTCTGGGCCATGTTGCCTCTTGTCTGGGCTCCATCTTTGGAGATTAAATAAACCCAGTCTCCTTCTGTGATACAATACAGAGAAGTTAATTCAGCTCCATTAGGAAAGTCGACAACACAAAGCAAGCCAATAATAGCTTTGAGAGTGTGTCCTTTAAGTTATATTTCACACCCACCTGGTACGTGGAGATAACAGTGTTTACTATTGCTTTGTAAGTATAACTCTCTGGATGACTAAATCAGAAAATAATGGAATGAGGCTGTGTGCTCCCTTTTTATTTTCTGCTGAATCTGTGCATCTTTCTGTAAAAGAGCCTGGGGTCTGGGATGTCCTCCTATGGGAAAAGCAGGAGCAGGGCAGATGCTGGAGGGAAGGGGCCACATGCGGGCCTGGCTGCCTTGCTGTGCCTGGATTGTCACCTTCAGGATGGAGTAGGTTTGGCTCAGGAATCCCAGCTGAGTCTCTTGACTGTTGTCTGAACCTCCTGGAAATGTGTTAACCTACAAAATGTCTCTCTAAGAAAAACTGTTGCTTGACGCGGTCTCAGGCTGTGGGCACGTGAGGCGGTGCCGAGGCTGCTGGGAGCAGCTCAGGTCCCGTGGGGCAGCCCGAAGCCCTCCGTGGTCTGCGCCCTGCGAGCGCTCAGCGGAGCCCAGCGCAGGCACAGGGTGACAAGTGAGAAACTGGGGAACTGCAGCGATTGCTCATGCGGCCAGACGTGGCGCATGAGGAGCTGCTCCCAGGGCTTCTTTCAAGAACTAACTTCTTACATTCGAGACCAAATGTTACCTCTAATCCACACACCATAACAGGCAACCTGAGAGTCCAGGGCAGAGTTTTCCAAGGCACCTTTGGCTGCAGGATGTTTCGCTATCAGAGATGAAAATGATACCACATCCTGACACCTTCCAACCTCAGTGCAAGTCCTCCCTCCTTGCCAGAGCCTGCCTGTAGTGACAGGTGATTCCCAGCAACAAGGAAAGGAAAGAGAAAGCAGGCGGATAAAGGTTAAAGATATTTTATTATAGCAATGATGAACTTGGTTAAACTCCTAGGTGGATACTGAGAGACCGAGATGCAAGAGAATAGGGACAATAGGGACCAGGACAATTTTTTGTTGTTTTCTGGGAGATTTCTTTCTTAATAGAAGCTTTCAGAGGCAGCATGAGAGCTGAGCTTTAAAATTATGCCCAGTCAGAACAGAGTGTGTTGTGATGGGAAAGGCAAATAGTTGTTTGCAGCTTGATATTGGAAACAATATCTTCTGCGGCAGAAATAAAAATAGTGTTGTGTTTTCACTAAGAAAACACTTAGCACCTATGCAGTGAAGGCAGCTGCAGTGTCTCCCTTGCAGCGCTCTGCAGAAAGTTTTCTTCTGTGCTGCTGTGCAGCAGCTCTTTCCACTCTTGTGCACACATTTTTCTTTTAATTTTTCTTTTGACAGTGTCTATTATCTCAACCCATAAGTGTGAAATGAATGTTTACATAATTTGAACCAGTTTAATTAAAGTAAGTTGTCACATTCCATTTTGGGCTGAAAGGGGGAAGAGCCCAGGCCCCACTGCACACACACATAGACCTCCCTGCCTGCCCCCCAGCAGGGTTAATGCCAGCAGTTCCCACCATGAGGTTAGCGGAGGCTTCACTAACCCTGCCCTTCCCACCTGCTGGAATTTTAGGTTTTGGATTAGAAATCTCTATGTTCAGACCTGTGGTTTACAAACTGGGTTTTGCATTGTCAGCCTTACTACTGCTTTATTGACTTTACTACTTGCTTTACTCACCACATTTGGGTGGTGTCCCCCTCAGGGACACACAAGCCACAGCCTCCATTGCTGACTACACTATTTATCATAATTCTGCGTTATCTCCTTTTCTGCCGATGGAAATCACATAAGAGCAATGGATTATTTACCTCCTTTCAGTTTAAATATTATCCATACATTTCAGCTCAGCATAATAGCTTACGTGAGCAATATATTTCTGCTTGAAGATTTTAATTGAAAGTATGTTCCAGGGATTCGTACAGCAATATTTATTTTTCTGCCAAAAAAGCAGGATTCAACAAAATGCCTGCCTTTGTGGATTACAGGTTTTTAAAGAGAACAGTTCTTAGCATAAATCCTTTCCTCATTTTTTTTTCACCTGCAATTAAGGAAATGTAATTACATTTCACCTTGTCTTGTGTTTGCTTTTTGCGTTCCACTTCTGCCTGGGCTGTGAATCATGTTTTATTTCATGACTGGATCAGGTCTGGGTGTGCTCCTCGTTCCGTGTCTGGTCTCTCTTTTTGGTGGAGACTCAGCTGCTGTAAATGTACAGAGCAGTCAGTAAAACTGAGCTGTGCTGGACCTGTAAAGGATGTGACCTTTGGGCTCCTGCAAGGGAAAGTCCTTGGGCCTACCCGTTTGGAAAATCTCATTTAAAACAAAAAGAACATGACTATCAATCAAGCAAATATTATTCCTTCGCTTGGTGCAAGTTTGCTTTCACAGGCTTTTTTCCTCCTTCTTGGAATGCAGTAGATCAAATACAGATAAAAACCTCATACCTAAGAAAGACCCTTCAGCAAAATGTTTATCCTGCACTGTTAGGACTTGCCTTTGGATAATAGCTTAGATGCATCCTCTTCTTTCTCCTGCAGCTCTCACCCAATTAAGCAGCCAGTTACAGTGCTCACTGAATCTTAGCGATGATGATCAGCCTGAATCTGTTGCTCCTGATACCAGGTTTATAGCCGTGGATCAGAGTGGGCTTTGGCTCAGTCTCTTGCCCACTGCCTGCCCCCTTTTCAAACATCCTATATCACAGAAGCAGTAAACTCATAGCCTGGGCTGAGCTTTCCATTGAACCTGCTCTCAAACTAACCACTGCTTTTAGGTCTTATCAGCAGATTAACTTACTGCAGAAACACGATGCTCTTCACAGCTTCTCACGTTGCACAGAACGCCACATTTGTCACCTTGCCGCAACCTTGGTGCTACTCAAAATGTCAGCTGTAGCTTGAAAAGTTTTCCAGATGTTTTAAGCTTTACTTCTCACTTAATATTGTCGCTTTCATCCACCAAAAATTTCCCCCTTGGGGATCTAAAGAAAGTTGGACTGACTGAAGACCCAGAAAACCCATCTTTTGCACAGAAAAGATGAGGGCCCTAAAGACTGGCCTCTCTTTAGGAAGACAGTAAAGCCAGGGCTTAAATCCATTCCACTTTTGATTACTGGTACTACAAGAGCCATAAGAACTGCAGCTTCATTTGTGCTTGGTGTTGTACAAATAAATAACTAAGTGCTGTTCTCTAAAAGGCTGCCTAACAATGTAAGGAGAAAGTCAACAAGGAGATCCAGGGAGCATGGGAAAGATGGCAAAGTGCCCATCTACAGAGGGCTTCACTGGCCAAAACAAATTACCTGATCAACTGTGCTGAATTTTTCTGTGGCTGTTGTGGCATACGTTCAGCTCAAAGTGCCTATTTAAGTCCAATTGAAGAATTTAAAGTTTAATGTGGGCTTTGCTGAAGCAGGATGAAGCTCCTCTCTGGAGCAAGATGCGCTGAAGAATGTCTCTAACAGCAGTGAAATTCCTCAGGGCCCCCAAAATGAGTACGGTCTGTCCAGCCAAAAGAACTCAAGGCCCCTTCTGTGCTGCGATTTTCGACCCCGATTAAACCCCAATTAAACATCCATCGCCGAGGTCACCCATGAACCAGATTGCTCCCGGAGCGAACGCTGTGTAGAGCAACAGTGCCAGGAAGTGGGAGCCCTCACACTCGGCGCCTCTGCTTGTTGTGAATACCCTGACTGAAGTCTTTTGTGCGGTGGTCTGAGAAGCAGCTTCTTGTTGTCACCCTGCTCAACTGCACCATTGTCCACATCTGGAAGGGAGCTGGGATTTCATCTGCTGGGAAAAGGTCCATCTTGGAAAAAGCGATGAAGTACAGCATGGACAAAAATAGCCTGAAAACTGGTAAACTGGTTTGCAGTGAGAAAATAAGCTTCCTAGAGCCTTGTCAAGATAATCTCCATCAACAAAGGACTGTTGAACGTTACAGTTTGGGGTTTTTTCCTTCTCCAATAGCAGATTCAGTACATCCAGGCTCATTTCCCAAAAGTGGCCTTCCTCAACCCCATGGTCACAGCTTGACCCTCTGCCCTGTGTTTCAAACAGATTTGGCAGCCTTGCAGCTCCCCCTGGAAGGAGCCAGCTCGCCTCTCTCAAGGGCATTTCCCAGAAGCAGCAAAATTCAAGGGTACTTTCAAGATAAAATTCTGCATGTTTGTTCTAGACACTCCAGCACGGTCCTACCAGAGGCTCGAGAGCCCTTTGACGGGAATCAACAAGCCTCTTGTCTGTTCCACCTGTGCAAAGCTCCTTAATGCATTAAGCAGCCAAAATCAGTTCATAGGAAAAAGCCAGTTTGTTGGCATACTAATGGTATAAAATATTGTTATGCTGCTTAGGATCGAAGATACTGAGCTTGGAGCAGAGTCCTTCTCAGCTGAAATGAGACAGTGACTGCAGGCTAAAGCACTGGGCAGGTCAGCAGTAACCAGAGGTGCCCAGCCGTGATTCTAGAGCATTAGCTCTGTCTACAAGAGCACCCACAGATACTTCCAAGCCACAGCTGAAACTTGTAGGTCTTCCTATAAACCTGTTTGCCAAATCCTTGTAAAGATGTCAGAGCTAAAGACAGATTGCTGTGAAAAACGAGGGCCAGGATGGTGCTCAGCAGAGCCGTGATGGGATGAGTCGCTGTCATGGGGGGCACTGGAGATGCTGCTCCTGTGAGGATGGCCCCTGTGGTTGCTGTGATCCAGCTGCCCTCTGGCTGCTGACAGTCCTCAGATGATCAGTCAAGAAAGAAAATTAATGTTTAAACAGGCCAATAATAACACATATAAAATAATAGTCATAGTAGTAGCTTGACTGGCTTCTTTTTTTTCTCTCGTTGCTGCTTCCTTCCATAGGGTTTTCTTCAGACTGGCCTTAGAATGGGGTGCCTGGTGACCAAAGGGCAAAAGGCAGGAATAAGGGTTATTCCACATCAGCATTGTCAAAACAGAAACCTGCTCTGAGATTCCTGACGGAGAGGCACCTGGTAAGATTTTCACATGCTGATGGCAATTTAAGATGCACGATACATTGTAAGTTGGAAAAATATCAACAGAAGCCACCTATGTTCTTACTCAAAACTACATTATATCCTACCTTGACCTACACTAATTTCTGGTAGAGATGTTGCCAGAGATAAAGGATAATCTGTCTCCCCAGGATGGAATTAAAGTAATTAAGGAGGCGGCTGAGGCAAAAATTGTGCATAGTTGAAGCCAGGTTGAACTTTCAGCACTATCTTCATACTTCTTAAGACAGGGAATGGTAAATGTGGGTACAAGTCCCCAGGAAACCACTGCCTGTCAGTGGTTGCAGAGCAGCTGCAGCTTCTTCCCTAGATTTCCTATAACTTTGTTTATTCTCTCTGTCAGTTGTGGAAAGGAACTCCGGTCTTAACTAATGCCAAATCTGCAAGTATCAAGTCTAGCATTTCCCACATCCAAACTACCATGCGTGCACAGCCAGTCCTGGTGTGTGCGACGCACCCGCAGGCTGGATGACATCCACCTGTGGCACATGCACCTTTGCTCCCTGCAGGTAGAGCCACCGCTCGGAACCAAGGGGCATCTATAAGCCCCCTGTTTTGGGCACTGATTTACTGCTGTTCCTGATCTGCCCCATGGTCCTGCTGCTTCTGCCTCCTGGGCTCTGCTTCTGAACAGCAGCATTGCACCCCAAGAGAAGGGGGAAAGAAAGGAGTGCCGGGAGGGAGCCTTCTGGTTAACTTCTTCACAGTCTACGTTTTTCCTTGAGAATGTAAGAATTCCAGTTTTCGTAACAACACATTTTCCTTTGACAAGCACTTATTTCATTTCATAGAGTTGCCTGAAAGTTATCAGATTGTTAATGTTTCCAGCCAGGATTTACTTGCTAATGTGCCAGACCCGGACCTTCCAGTAATGCATGTATGTAAATTCAGATTATTATTGTACCCATATGTAATACTACAGGTAACCAAATGAAGGAGCAGATATGAGTTATCTGCATAAAATAATCTGCATAAAATATTCACATATGGAAAGCTAATTTTTCTTGTTTGGATAAATGTCTGAACATGTAAGATCTATCAATCAATCTCACTTGTACCCAAACAGCTCAGAAGTGTGTCACATTTATTGTGCGAGTTCTAACATCATCTTCTGGCAGTTCATAAAATACGAGCCTTGCTAGAAGCTGATCAGAATTCAGAAATGCATGTTCATTTATTTGCTACTGTGGCTCTAAAATGAGGTTTTTTCCCCCCCCCATTTTTCTCATTTAACAGTCAACTAAACTATACTGAGCTGGGAATTAGCAGCTGAGGACTGTTTAGAAGTACATGATGCTTAATGCAATTTGCAAAGTTAATAAAATGCTGGACAGATGCCTTATAGCAGGGAAAAAATAAAGCATTGCTCTGATTTGTTCAGGAGCAAATAGTTATGTAATTTTACTTCTTTTAAGAAAGCATTTAATCTTAAAATGAAATGCCAAAATCAGTAATTGACTTGTTATTAGTTGAGTTCTAAAGCAAGCTTCCCTCTTCTCTATTTCCAGGACAACAGCTTAAGGAAACAATGCGAAAATGCTTGCAGAGGGGCAGCAGAAACAGAAAGTACAGTTAGATGGACAAGGCTTGGAGAAGATTACCCTGGAATGTCCAGGGAACAAGTTGAAGCCAGGTTTGAAGAATTTACCTTTATTAATGGGTGGAGGATGGGAAATACAGCAGAGCAAATATACAGTTCTTCCTCTTTTTGACAAAGCAGATTCCTGTAAATCACACACCTATCAGCTTAACATCTGGAAAGGTGACAGAAGAAAATGAGGCAATGAAGGACAGCTGAAACCCACTGATCTGCACAACTGGAGGGGAAGGAAAAGACCTACATACTCCTTTTAAAATGTCCATGAGGCAAAAGGAAAGGTGTTGGTCATAAGGTCAGTTTGCTGGAGTAGTTGTATTTTCACGGTGAGACCTCTAAAACAGGATGAAACCTCCATCTAGGGTTAACCTTTTCATTCATCTTTCTTGGGAGAAAGATCATACTAGGTAATCCTTTGGCATTATTTTGATGCTGTTCTTAGATGGAAATCGCTGAGTCATCAGTTGTAGTTATGATGGATCTTTAAGAATATATAAAAAAAGTCAACAGTTAGAGAAAAGAACCTAGGAGAAAGACAACTGAGCAGTCAGTCTGTCATGCTGCTCACCAGCTGGCTCAGACTGTTGTTGCAGGTTGTATTGATTTTGTGTTTCCCTCTGCTGCTCTATATTTATATTCTTCAAGCGTAAGATTCCACCACAGCTGAACTGCAGCCGGAGGAAAGGACCAGCCTCCCTGTCCTGCCTCCCGAGTATTCACTGCAGCCGCAGCCGGGCTTGTGGAACATACTGAGCAGCCGCTGACGTTGCCCTATTCCAGTGCCTTCACTTTAGGGACCCTGATCAAATCGGGACAGAATATGAATAATAGTGACTGAAAGGCACAGCATCGCTCTTATTACTGAAATCAAGCGGATTTCCCTGATTTCTGAGCAGTCCCGGGGCTAGAAGAAATCCCTAATCCTCCCTACTTAGTCCATGTATTTCCAGTGCTCCCAGCACAGCAACCTTCAGCCTTGAGTCATCGGGGTGAGAAACCCAGTCTGGGGCCTGTAGTGACTGGAATCATTACTGCATCTTGGCTGCTCGTCCTCTGCGA
>NW_020455754.1:9333564-9395379 GCF_003342845.1 Nothoprocta perdicaria
CACGGCCACGCTCTCGCGCGCAGCGGCCTCCCGGCCCGCGGCCGCCCGCGCCATGGACGGCAGCGGGGGCAGCCGCCGCGCGTAGCTCGGTGAGTCCCGCGACCTTCGCGCCGGGTCCCGTCCCCGTCCCTGTCCCCGCTCCCGGCTCGCTGCCGCAGCCGCGGGTGCGGCGTGTCCCCACCCCCAACCCAATTTTTATTTTGATTTTTTAATTTTATTCCCCTTCCCGCTCGCTGGCGGCCGCCACCTGCGGCGCCGGCGGGAGCCCGCGCGCAGCCCGGGGCCGCTGCCGCCCTCCCGCGCGGGGACCTCCCCGCGAGCCACCCCGCAGCCACTGCGCTTAAATGCACCGTAACCCGCGGGCAGCGCCCGGCTCGGGGCTTCCTTCCTCCCCCTCGCGTGCAGAGCCCTCCCGCGTGCCCAGCAGCGGCTGCTCCGCCGGCCGCGGCGCCGCCTTCGCTGCGGGGCTCGGCAGGTGCGGGGGGCGCTGCCAGTGCCGGCTGCGGCGCTGCCGGCTGCCCCGCGCCGCCCTGCCCTGCCCCAGAGCTCCGCGCGGGCCCCGCGGGTGCGGTGCGGTGGCCGCCCGGGCTGCGGCCCCGCAGCGATGCTCCGGCTCGGCACGAAACCCCGGAGACCGACGGGGAGAGGACGCGGAGCAGCCGGGCGAGGCGCACCGGGTCCTCCGGCCTCACGGCGGCTGCGGTGCCGGCTCTGCCCCTGCGTGCCTCCCAGTGCGGAGGAGCTCTGTGTTGCGCTCCTCCTGAAAGCTAAAACTGGTGCTTGCGGTTCACGGAAGAAATTTGCTGGGCAGGTATTTTATAGCTTAAAAACTTGCGTTCGTTTTAGTAGCTTCCAGGATCTTTGTTTGAAGCCAAAATCTGAAAGGACTCCACACTGGTCATTGACTTCATTGCAGATATTCTGAGCTTAGATCTGCAGCTCTGTGGAGACTTGACTAGGGTTAAATTATTGCTCTTAGGCTGATATAGCACAAAAGGTCTCTCCCAGTGATCTTTCCGTGATCCAGCTCCCGCTGTGCGATACCTGGGCTGTGCAGAGCAGGCAGCGACCAGGCTCACGTGCAGCCTGGATGCGCCTCCCGCTTCAGCACCAAGCAATGCACCTTGCTGGTGTGCAGCCTTCTGAGCCTCCCTGGAGCCTCTCCTTGTGCCTGGGATAGAGGAAGGAGCAGGTGAAAGCATGGGTAAAGGCAGGAGGACAGGTTGTGCACTCTGTTGTTACCCAGTGGCTCCTTACAGACGTCAAGGGTGTCTGACCGGTCCTGGCTGGTGTTCAGGGGTGCTCTGGGGTCCCTGGGGTTTGGTGGAGCACTTCGCAGCTTCCCCATGAGGAGAGACAGTGCTGCTTTCTCTAGGAAAACGATGGGGAAGAAAGTCATGATGGTGTCTTCTGAAGTGTATTATATAGCCCTCTCAAGAGGATTTCCCCAGTAATGGTATTGGGCAACTCGTGTTGATGGGCTGAAGCAGTAGGCTACTTGTTCTGTAGTATCTACAAGCCATGGGGCAGAAATGTTCCTTGCAAAAAGGTGGAGAAATAAAACACTTGAGCTTCTTGCAGCCTTCACCCGGCCGGGCAATGCAGCCTCTCGTGTTTTTTTGGTCTGTGGCACGTGAGGATGGGTATATGCTTCTGCCTGGCTTGGAGCACAGTGTTTTACATAGTGCTAATTCAGCCAGCCAGAGAAAGTGATGGCTTTTCTAACTCTAGATGTGACTGTACTTCCCTTCTGGTTTGGTAAGAGTGGTGTGTAACATTACAGTGCTGCACATTTCACACACAAACTGGTAGTTGAAGAGAGACATTTCTATTACACTGTGAAGCCAGCTTTACCTAACAATGTTCAGTTGATTAGATTTAAAGTGGTTTTAATCAAATTTGGGAAGAATAATATTAAAAACGGTTTATTTTTAAGACCTTAGGAATAATCAGCAACCTTATTGAGCCTCTTGGCTGATTTAGACCACTAAGAGTGATTTGTGCTTCTCACACCGCAGCCTAAACACGGAGCTGCTGTGGGGAGCCGGGGTGATGGCTGCAGGTCGGCTCGACCATCGTGTGGCCCATAGTGGTCCTTGAATCACCTGGGGCTTTCTGCAGTCCACGTGCTTGCTAACAGAATTTTGAAAGTTGTCTCTAGAAGCCCGTTATTTGTTTGTGCTCCAGATACTGACGTGTTTGGGGATGTCCACACTGCACGGACCAGGCTTGAGGTGCTGTCACACTGCAGCAGTGCGTCTGTGCTGGGCGCCTTGGTGCCCCTGGGTGTTTGCTCCTGCCATCTAGAGCTCCCCTGTGTGAGAGCAAGGTTATCTTCTTACTGCACTCAGTGTAGGCTGGGTGCACCTGCAGGAACTAGGTTGAGATGGGGTTGATGGAAGAGGAGAGACTTCTGAACATCCTGATGTTACCGGGCCAGCAGTTTAGCAGAACATAAAAATGATGTAGATGTTTGAGATAGTTACAATGAGACAGAGCAGTGGTATGTTCAAAATGAGCAAGTGTTCAAGAGGATTGTAAAGCTTTTGACTTAGCATTCAAGTTGTTCTCTTTCCTTTCTTTTCTTGAGGACTCTTTCTGTTGGGGAGCAGTAGTTCAGCACCTGGGGGTGTTTCGTCCCGATAACGGCACGCTGGTCCTCCTGGAAGTGTTTTGCCAAAGCAAACTCACTCCAGATACTCTTCCCACCTGTGTGTTTCTTTAGGGAATGCAGAAGCACAGCAAGTGGGTAGCATAGGCCTTTCCCTGTGTGGTTGAAGGTTTGCTCATGTCCTACAAATAACCCCTGGGAATTGTTTGGTTTGGAGCTGGGGAACACTTTCCTCTTTTACTCACTTTATAGATCCGGACGATTTAAGCAGATGATTAACATTAAACATGTGAATGTTCTCCCTGGGCTCCTTTTTTGGATCAAAGGCTGAGTGCTTGGTACGTTGGCAGGATGGAGCCCACAACCACTAGGGATTCAGGGAACTGATCTGCTGCTATGTTTAACTAAGAGTATATGATATGAACGCTTTAGGTTTATGCCTCTCCATGCCAGAAATCCCTCTGCTAATTGCTCTCTTCATACTTTTTATCTTCAAAGTGCTCACAAGCATTAACGAACCTTCATAATGCTGCTGAGACACGTTGTTATCCCCATTTTCCAGAAGGAGATGTTGCGAGAGTTTGGTCTGCCCGAGCCCACCGCGGGTGATGGACAAAGCTGGCAGCGAACCTGGCGCTTGCGGTTCCCAGCCCTGTAAGGCAGGGAGGGCAGCGCGGCCCTGGCAGCGCTCGGTTAAGCGTCGCCAGCCTCCACGCTCCCAGATTTCCACCCACCAACCTCTGGAGTAACTCAGGGCTTCTGATACCATCTGCTGTGTCAGGATCCAGTGCGGGATACAGTCTGTCTGCAGGCAGGAGCAACAGCTGCTGAAGGGAAGAGTGTCCGAGGAAGTCCTGCATCCATCCTGGATCCCGGCTGGATGTTGTGAGAGAAGCTGATTCCCTGCACATGAAAATAGACATAGTAGGTGTGTTTGCCATAAGAGTTGGCAAACAGATGGGTGGTTTCTAAGTCCAGAGTTAGCTTCATGTCCCTTCTGGCTGCAACTCCTGTTTTTCTCCCACACTGCCTGCTCTTGGTTGGCTGCTTCTCCAAGAATTTCTCCAAGGGGAAGGTGTAAACTTCAAATGTGGCCGTGCGCCTCGGTGCAAGTGGGGAGATGAGCGGCCGCCCGCCCGCCCTGTGTCCAGGTGGCACTTGGGCTTCCTTGGCGGATCCTGGGGTCTCGGGGGGCTGCAGGGCTTGGAAGGATTTCTCTCCTTTTGTGCTGGAGTCGGTAACGGTGCCAGCCCAGTGTGTTTTGAAGTTTTCCTTTGGGAAATGCTGGTTCATCCATCTCCAGAGTTTTGTCATTCGTGTGCCTGGGAAGTACTGTGTAAGGAAAGGGGTGGATTTGGAGTATTTTGGTGAGCCGTACAGTAGTTTATTGGAGAAAAATTCAGTTATGTCTGCCTTCCATTATAAAAGCAAAGCTATTTCCAAATTCTAGTGTTTCGTGCAGGGGAGACATCCCTCTTACCTCTTACAAAAATGTGGAAGAGCAGACGAGCTCCGATTCTGGGTTTACTTCCACTTCCTGCTTTGTGAATAAACCACAATCATCCTGAGCTTTCACACATATACCATGACATCTTCCCACCTTCTTTTTATCCTCCATAGGGAACCCATGTTCTCCTAAGCTCTCACTGCCTTCCACAAATGACCCGATGAGCTTTCATCTCTTCATCATCACTCATTAGATCAGAAACTCAAGTAGTTAATAGTGCTGCTATTCCTCCTTTTTGTCCCTTCTGCAGCTAAGCTCATGGCATTTATGGACAGATTTGTTAGTCATTAATATTCTTTGTATTCTTCATCTTTGGCTTGAGAAAAGAAGCCCTTTCATCTTTTGTCTTGCTTTGTTTTTTAGGAGCAGAAGCCAATTTTGACTGGAGGGGAAAAGAAAATTTCTCTGTAGCTTTCTTGTGTAGCTTCGGAAGGTTTCCCCTGCTGACTTTGTATTTCCACAGTAGGCAAACATTGACTTTGTTTCCTTGTTTGATACAGAGAATATACTGATTTTTTTTTTTTTTTTTTTCTTGGTTGACCTTTTTCATTATGCCTGAACAGCCTGACAGGATTAATTAGCAGATACTGTCTGTTGCACTGAAATACCGATTCTTTGTACCGTTTCTGTCCTTGTTTATTGTATGTGAAGTCCAATTGGCCTGAAGGGAACACAAGCCTGTGTCTAAATTTAGAGAAACTTTGATGTGTTTCCCAGGTGCTGGGATGCTGGGATGATTATTGCGATGGGTCTGTGAATTCTTGGGCTTTCCTTTGCAGATATCAAGGGTTGTGTTTTAGCGCTGAGAACCTCAGCAGAAATGTGCATGGAGAAGTCTAATAATAAAACGATCCTTATGAGGAAAGGTTTTCTTTTCACCACAAAGTGCTAACTAGTTACAAAAGGTCAAATCTGGAGCCTTTGCTAATCTGCAGTGCAATCAAAAAGGAAGCTACGTGAAGTATAGCTCTTGATCTTCATGCTTTTATTTAATTTCACAGCAAAAAGTAAGGGAAGAAAAAAAAGAAGGCACCTTTGGACTGGTTAGGAAAGGTGTTTCTCTCTTGGTATAAATGTTAGTATTAAATATTAATAAATACTAAATATTACTTGGGATTCTGTAAATACCCTTTTCCACGTGCCAGTAGTTCATATCCATGCAGATCGTGTTCCCGTGTTCCGGCCCTGCTGCAGTGCGTATTGGAGTGTGATCGTTAAGTGCGATTACTGCGTTTTTGACCCATTTAAAAGTGTCTGGCTGTGAAATTCCAATGATGCTGGTTTAAGCTATAAAACAGATTATTAATGTGCCGTCGTTTACACATTTCACGGCTCATTTCCTGATTACAGTGATTTAGGAGATGGTCCTATATTCTGTTTCAATGCATGTGTATAAACATCATATAGCGTGTGCAGTCTGGTCGCCATGGCTTGTGGCTCACATTCCAGGGAATTTGTATTTGTCAAGCCAAAGCAGGTGCAAGAGAAAGCCACAAGTGCAAGAGGCTGTAGCATTCCACGTTGCAGGAGGCAAAATAACCTGATGCTTTCTCCTGAGCTCCTGACCCACAGAGGGCATAGGAATGAGGAGTGCGGAGGGCTATAGAGGTTCTGTTGGGCAGGAGATCAGATTTGGGGCAAAGAACATCATTACATGGTCCCTTGTTCCATCGTGTTGGTTGCTCTGGTGTTCCTTAATAATCCTGGAGAAAATATCCTTGGAAAGATCAAGGCTCCCTTGTCTGCATGGCAGATGTTGGATTGCTCCCGGTGGATTTCTGCTGTGCAGAATGAGGAATACAGGCAAGATGCTACATGTGCTTAGTGAGCTTGTGGAGAGCAAAGACAACTGTTGAGATCCTCTGGTCTGTGCAACCCTTGCAGTCAAATTGGTTGTCTTGTTTGTGGATCTGAAGCTCTGTGGAACTTCCTTATCCACATGCAGATGGGAATCTGAAGTTGTGGTTACATGGGTCACCTATGACTTAATCACTAGGATTACTCAGTATGGAATAATTTACTGAGGTTACAGATGCAACTGCAGCCAGTGGATCCATTATAAAAAATCATTTTGAAGGATCAGGAGTGTGTAGAAATATCGTATAAATTATCCTTTGACCCGTCACTGCGTGAGACCTGAATGGGTGAGCACTTCTGTGCACACTTCAGTCAAGTCCGCCAACGGGTGGTTTGTAAAGAAGAGTCTAAGTCTCACCAAGTTTCAGTGAAACAACAGAACTAAATAAAAGGCAGGATGTAAACTGAGCTGCTTGATTCATTGACCCATTTTTGTGTGGCGAGGAGAGTGACTGGGTAAACGGTGCTGCCCATCTTGGTGCCTCCTCGGAGGATGAGGTTGGCAACCTCAGTGCTGCTGCACCAAGGCCTGGCAGGACTCTTCCTCTTGGCCTCCGTGGCTGTTATCAGCACAGACTGTCCATCCTTGTGTTCACTGGGACTGATGCTTTGTTTTCAGTGTTTGCCTGTGCAAGCAGTGTTTTGGCTGTTCTTTGTCGATGACCTTGTTTGGAGGCTCCCACAGTGCAAACTGAGTCATGGCAGAGCCGGTGCAGTTCATCAGATGCTGCGGAGATCCGCTTGGATGCTCTGTTTATCTCTTGGATAAGAAGCTGGCCGTGATGCTCGCTAAGATCTGCTAGAAGATACCACCAAGCAGGGAACCCAACTAGGAAGGAGAAGGCAGCTTGTCACGTGTGGGTGTCCTGTTCCTCTCCTGCTCCAAGCTGCCATGCCTCAATGTGCGCTTGAAAATTGCCCTTTCTGGCACTGTTTTTGTTTTCTAGAATATCTTTGTTAGCATATCCTAAGCAGTTCTCAAAAATACCTTGATCACGGACAAATACGCAGCCAAGAGTGGTCACCCTAATGAAACAGTTTGGGTGTTTTTATTTCCCATTCTATAGAAAACCTTCCTTACAACAAATGTTTTTGTTCTTTCTGGCACAGTTATTGTTAATAGGTCAATCAGCAAGAACATTAATTGTAAATCAGTGTTCTCTGGGACTCAGAAGGATGTGCCACAGTTTCCTATAGACTAGCAGATATTCGAGTAGAGTTTGTTAGGACAGTGCCTGAGAGAGGCCTGTGTAAACAGGGCCTGTCACCACAAAGTCCCTTCCATGGCTTTACCTGTCTGCCTTTTATGGGAAGTGGAAAGAGGGGTGAAATATATGATGTGAATAGTGGGCTGTGTTCACTGGTCCTTTATGTCTCTGGAGCTGCTCTGACTTCACCAGAGTTACCCCTGAGTTAGACCCGAATGAAGAAGTGGGTTTCTGCTTCTAGATTAATTGTTCTGAGTGTTAAGTTTTTCCTGATCATACACTAACAGCTACTTCATTCAACTCACATTAAAAAAAAAGTGAGTCTTTCCTTTCTTGTTAATGGAAGTTGCACTGGACCATTAAAGGCCAATTTCAGTGGTGATATTAGCAAACACTGAGGCTTGATCCAGAGCATTTTGCAGTCAATAAATCAGCAAATGCTGTCTGCGCAACAGCAGGTCTAGTAGGGGCTGAGTATCTCGGGGACTGGGAGAGCTTGAGTATTTCTTCATAAATCTTCTGAAATCTGTCAAAATGAGGTAAATCTAGTGACTCATTCATGTCCATTCAAGTTGCTCAAAATTTGAGCTTTTTCCTGAGAACAGAATGTGGCCCTTTGTGCTTGAGTAGGTGAAACAGGGTGGAATATAAATAGCCTGGTGAGTGTTTGTATATTAAAGCTGTGTTCAGACACCCATTAGAACTGTGTTTCCAAATTACTTAAAACCACTTTTTAATAGTTGCTAGGGATAACCAAGCTGTAACTTTTGGGTAGGCTTTAGTGTGTGTGGATTTTGTTTTTCAGATTCTCTCTCACCTGTCCTCCCAGCCTGACTCTTACCCTTTTCAAGCTGTTTCCAAATATATCAGCGGTGTGTTTTGAAAAGAAAAATCTATTGTATGAACGGATATTTCAGTAAATAGCGCAGGAAATCTGAGCATCTGTCTTCATAATACCTTCCCTTGTGATGTTTTGATAGGCTCCCTTTGGAAGAGTCCCGTGGCGAGTGATGGTTACGGGCGCGCGTAGGGAGCAGTGTGCGCAGTGCTCACAGAGCCAGGCCGGGGAGGCCCCATGGGCAGCACTCGCTGTAAGAAGAGCTGCTTCCGAGCAGCAAGTGGCACCTGAGGGTGACAAACGGAGCCGTGGGGCTGACAAGCAGAGCTGTGGGGCTGCACAGGCTCTGGGGCAGCTCCGTGCCCGGCTCCTGCAGCACCACGAGCGGTGGGAGCGCGTTCGGAACCTGCAGCCTGTGAGCATGTGAAGGGAGGCTTCCTATTGCTGCTCAATACCAACCATTTCCTGCTAGGCTTCAGCTCCATATAAATTGATGTATAATTCCCATTGATTTAATTAAATGAGGTTCTGAGTTCTAGACTTGAAGAATTTTCTACCAGTGGCTTAATAGCAAGAAGCTTTTCAGGCGAGTGATGCCTTCTGATTTCTCCCTTGCTGGGGGGGAGTGTCTGATGGTAATTAGTGCTTTTACCAAGGCATCCTTCCGTGTAAAGATGTCCTGCTCTCCATCCTGACAGGCGGGAAGCAGAGGGACGATGAGATTGTGGGTCGTGTCTTGAGGCCTCTCTTTTAAAGCAGAGCTCAGACTTCACGGCAGGTACCCCAAAACCCAGCCAGGTTCCCTAATTCTTGGGCTATTCCTCTGCCCTTCCCTGGGAGGGTAAAAAAGTACTGCCCGAATCTGACGTTATCTCCTGTGGCAGTCTGGGGCAGGGAGAGGTGGCCTGGCCCTTGTTCTTCTGCATTGCTCCAGACTCCTGCTTCCCAAGTGCTGGGGCCAGGCAGGTCGACCTGCACCTGCCTGGCTGATTGAGCAGGGAGGACCCACCCAGTCCCCTTTAGGGACTTGTTCCCTAGAAAGGGATGCTCCTCCTGTAAGGCACCATTTCAACAAAAAGATCGTTTATCTTTCATTTAAAAAAAAAAGAAGAAAAAATGGTAGGTTATTCTGTATATGGTACTACTGGGTTATATTAGTGAAATATGTCAGTGCGTGTGGTATGTGAGGCCTCACATTTTATGATGCCACTTGAAAAATGTGGGACATTTTTATGAGTTACATGAAAACAGTGACAAGATTCTATGAAACAGGTATTTTCTAAAGAAAACACCTGCAGGCATGTGATAGAAAGAGAAAGAGCGTGACCAAGCCTTGCCTACCAGCCCTGGGAGTGGAGGACTCCAGCCCATGTGTCTGGGCCTTTGTGGGTCACTGGGTTCTTCTCCATGTCTGCTCTCTGCTGGGCCCGGGCGCTCACGGGGCCTGCAAACACCTGCTCTGGGTGGCCTAGACACGTGCAGGCAGCTTTGTAAGAGCACTGATGGCTGTGGCAGTGGGGCTGTGTCTGCAGCCGTGGAGAGCTCGCTCTTGCCCTTGCCCGACACTGGCTTTCCCCAGCAGTGTTTGCTAGGGCAGGGTGAACTGCTTTGCAGCCACAGTGCGGCACGCAGCACTGCAGCCACTTGCCCTGGGGAGCCCTGTCTCTAGAAGGAGAAGAACGAGGGTGGTGCTCAGCAAGCCGGGCTTAGGCTTGGACCGTGCCTGTCTGGGGCAGCTGAGGGGGTCACCCCGGCCTGGTCCCGCTGCAGAGCAGTGCCCTGGCAGAAGGGGAACACGTGAGTGAGGAAGGGGCAGCTCCTTCCCGCGGCGCTGCGCGTTACATGCAGGCCCCGGCCTGTGCTGGGCTGCCTCCCTGAGCTGCGGGCCCCGGTCCTGCCCCGCGCCCTGGGACACGCTGCCGTGCCGGGCAACAGCGCCAAGGGTGGCACCCGCCAGCCGCCCGTGGTTCCCCTGGGGCTGGGAGCTAATCCCGCGTCGAGGCATGTGCCCGCTTTCTGCACGGGTCTTCCTCGCAGGATTGCTCTATGCAAAAGATGAAACCTTTTGTCTTTCCAGCACTTCTTCATTTTAATTGCTCAAAAAAGGTAATTTCCCAATTCTGGGCTTTGCACATGAAGATGCCCAGTCCGAGAGCCGGGAATATTGATGTATTTCATAGCGTCTCCAGATGCAACCTTCCAAAAACAGTGGGTGATGGGCCTGACAAAACCCATGTGCTGCTGATCTGTACTACAGACAGCAGCACAAAGTGGGGGACTTTTGCTAATAAATACTAAACTTCTCCTGCCTTACAGCAAGCTGTGTTGTCCCTGCGAGCGAGCAGCCTGGTGTCAGGCTGAGCTGCAGACGTGCAGCCAATTCCCTGCTGCAGGTCGGGGACGTGAGTACCTGGAACAGGGCTCTGCTGGTCATCACTTGGTGCCCTGTGATTATTTCTTTCACCATCTTGTGTTTAAGTCTGGTTATTTTCCCCTTGGAAGCCAAGGGTGTTTAGGCGACATCAGAAGTTTTTCTCTAGCTGCCTAACATTGTGTTTTGCTTGTGGCAGTCTCCTATTGGCAAAGAACTGATTTAATAAATTCATGCATGCTGCAGCCCCTAAATTCAGCTCACTCTGTGACGTGGCCTCCAAAGGGCACATGTGGCTCAAACACTGGCACTCTTGCTGGAGATGGTGATATTAATGCATGGAGGATCAGCTTCTGGTTTATTTGTATTAGTCCAGATGAAAATTATTGTGATGTTTCAAGTAGGGCGTAAAACAAATATCTCTAATCTCCTTCCATGAGGAATGTTAACTCCAAATTTTATATTTCTTTTCTCTCCCAAACCACAGTAAAATGCTTGGTATGTGGCTTAAGTGTCTATTCTCTCATGTTTATGTAGGAAAGATTCCTACTGACTTCGGCTGCTCATAGGGGACAGCTCAGAGATATGGTCCTTAGGAGGTAACAATGATGATGTTATTCTGGAGAATAACTCAGACAGTATTTCTGAGTCAGAAATCTGCTCAGGACCCTCCTCTGCTGGCTCGAGGAAGGGACACCGTGGGTTGGCTGGCAAGAGGAAGCAGCCCTTGGCTGGCCAGTGCCCGCTGTGCTGTGAGCTTCAGCGTGGCAGCCGCTGTCTCCTGAGCTTTGGGACTAACCCACAGGCCCAGCTACCAGCGTTTCTTTGGCCGCTAGAAGCTTAGTCTTTTACAGTACTAATTCCTTTAAGTGATACCAGTGTGTGTGTGTATAAAGGTTGCTTAATCTCTGCTTGAAAATTTACTGCTTGTATTCCTGGATGAAGATATTCTCGGAATACTTATTTTCACATGAACCCTCCTGTGGGCAGTCTTTTATTCCTGAATAATAGACCTTTCTCCAGTCTAACATCGTGTACTTTCCAAGTGGAAGTCTCTAGTCTGCTGCAGAGGAAACGCTCTCTCTTACCAAGGCTTGTTAATTAACTGGCACCTATTTAAGGGAACTATTTCTATCTTGCAGTGTTTAAAGCATCATCTATCAGGAAGAGTTTTGCTTTAAAAAAAGAAAAAAAAAACAGGTTTGGTCTTTGATTTTTACAACTAATCCCTTCTGGTTGTTCTACGTGATTTAATTTTTCTTCCTGCTGCTCCTTGATGTGAAAAGGGAGCTCAGCGTGAGGAGCTGCAGTTCAAGCCGCCACGAGCGGGGCAGCTCCGCGCTCGCTGCCGGGAAGCAGCCGCCGTGCTTGGGATGCTGCCTCTCTGCTCCTCACTGCGCTGTTCTACGTGACAGAAAACTCAAGCAGCGATTTTCTTCCTGCTCTGTGTAGCCCCCGCTTCTGAGCAGCACTGTATTAATCTTCTGGCTGCCAATCTCCAGAGCTCTGGCCCAGGCGGGAGACACGTAGCAGGGCCGCGTAGCTGGAGCAGACAAAGCCCCTCGCCATCCTCTGTGGGTTTTGTCTATGTAACCGTGCAAGCCTTTCTACTCTGCCACCTCCTCGTTGCTCCTCGCTTTGCTTCACGTTGTCGTTTCCAGGTCATTTCGCTCGCCTCTGTCGGTGCTTTGTGCCCTCGGGAGCGCCGCTGTGCAGACCGTCTATCTGCTCGGAACGGATAGAGCCCCAGGGAGGGACGAACGAGCTTGGGGCAGCAGAGCTGCCGGAGCCGCGTTCTCGGAAGCCCTCAAGGCACCTATTGTCCTTCACCTTGAGCCAAGGTGCTCGTGTGGTTCCTGTGCGGGAGGAGGCAGCGCTTCTGCCTGTGTTTTCTGTCCTGCTTTGCCTTCAGTGGTGTCTGAACCCACCTGCTTGGCCTGCATCCTTGTCCCCACCGCGACAGCCAGCAAGCTGTGGAGCAGCCACCAGTGTGGAGCTGAGCCGAGGCGCTGTCAGTGGCACCGCTCGGATGCACCAAAGTGAGTTTCCCTTTCCAAAAAGGGTGTTGTCCTGCACCAGAAATGCATTGAAGGAAACTCACTTTATATTCAGGGTTTTGACCTGAATGGGTTCCATTTTTGACAGCAGCTGGATGTCTGTCTGTGGGACAACACGAATGCAGCTCAGACTGCATCTTCCAGCCCAGGAAGGCAGTGGAAGTTTGTGTCACTGTCTCACAACTAGCCCCGGTGCGGGATTTCTGAGCCCACGTGGTCGCTGCAGTGCAGACGGGCCCTGTCCGTTCAGCACTTCTTCATACCGGCCCACTGGTTACGTGAACCCTCTTGCCTTTCTCTCCTGCCTTGTGGTCATGTCAGTTCAAATTGAGCACCTGCTGTCTACCTTGGGTGCAAATGAAAAAGCTTTTGTATCTGTGATGTTGGGATCTGAGTTTTAAAATACAGCCCCGAGTAGTTGTTTGGCTTTAAAAAAAGGCCAGCATTTTGTGAGCATGGAGTCGCTGATTCCTTGTCAAACTCTTGTGCTGATTGGAGTGAGAATAGACTGACAGGATGCAAATACTTCTAGTTGTCCAGATAGCTGAGTGCTCGAGTCTGAGATCAGATACAGCGGGTCATTTTTCCTCAAAAACTTGATCCTGAAGGGAGCAACTCCCCTTTCTTCCTTTGGCCACTCAGTTATGTTCCTGTCCCCTTTATTTTAAATGCAGTTGGGGAGGATGGTTTGTACTGCTCTGTTACTGTTCTTTCATGGGATTATGTGTTCTGGTGGTTTTGTTTTTAATCCTCACTATAGCTTGTGAAGTAGTGCAGAAAAGCTAGGCGGGGATTCTTGCTATTCAGAAAATCTCAGGGTTATAGCAAAAAATACTAAATTGGGCCCGCTTTCCAGCTTGGTTCTCAGATCCGTGATCTGGAGCCCAAAATATGCACGACAAAGCCAAGATTCACAAGTATCTGATGTCTCCAAGACGTGAGCGTATCCCGGAGCGTGTTTCCAGGATTGCCTTTATTGCCTTTCATCTCTTTATAAGAGTAAGTGTGGTAACATGATGGTATTTGTTGTCAAAATATTGACTTCCTTGTGGCAGCCTCGTGCACGTTCTGGGCCCCAGCTCGGCACAGGAGCCCTGCGAGCGAGCCCATCACCGCTCCATGCGACGCTTACATGTTTAGTTAAGGTTTATTTAATTTGGAGCACATACTGGCTGTTGCATGTTGAAGCACACGTTTAAATAATTTGCTGACCCAGGGCCTCCATGCAGATGTGAATATTAAAATGAAAGCTCAGGTATCCAACCCAGGGTAGGAAGTTGAGATATTTCTCTTTTCAAAGCTTTCTGGAGGATTTAAGCAAATCTTCTGGGCAGGTATGAAACAACAGCACCAAGTGGTTGCTGTGCTCTCCACAAAGGCGCAGGGTGCCTAGACTGGGTGGTCTCACTGATTCCACCTGGACTGACAGAGCAGACTGTGCCCCTCACATGTGCAGCTGGTTTTAAGCTAAGAACTGTTTACAAATTGGAAAGTCCGAGTTCCAATCCTGTTAACATGAATCATCTGCATGGAAGACACGAACAAAACGTGTACATATTTTAGCAAGTGCCCACCAGGAGAAGCACCCTCAGCTGAGTTTTGCTCAGTGCTCACCAAAAGCATGTGAAGTCAGGCTGATAGTTTCCGCAGGAGAACTTGAAATATTTCAATGCAAGTCTTGCATTGAAATACTCTTTGAAATACTTCAATGCAAGTCAATTTGGTTTCTGTGATTAAAGCTGTAGAAGAAGATTGGCCAGTATTGGAATATGAAACAGGGAGTATTTTGTACCATTTTGAGTGGTACAAAATGAACTGAAAAATATAGACACATTCTTGCATTTTAATGTGGTCTCTGCTTTTGACAGAAAAGGAAACGTCCAAAAAGTGATGACAAAAGTGTAGCCACTGGGACCAGCTTGCTGATGCTCTAGACGGTGTAGGTTCCAGAAATAGGTTGGCAGTGATAAGTTGTTGTTTCCCAGCAGCTTTGGAGGACAGAGTATACTTGAAATAAATCTAAAGGGTAGGGTTTCAACTTGACCAGGTTGTATGCAACAGTTTATTGAGATTATTTATGATGTTGCAGCTAGGAGATGAAATGGAGAAATGTCAAGTGCTTGCAGCACAAGCCAGCACGATTTAATGCCCCCTCCCTTTTGCTTGGTAGGTCTTTTTTGGCTTCATGCCTGGGGCTTATTGTTGTAATAAAACATATTCACGTTCTAGGTGGTAAATGGAATTCGCTCGATAATTAAAACTACAAATAAAATAAGTTCATTCATCTTTTTTTCATTCCCAGCATAGTTTACATTCTTAGCACTATATATGGTATAAAAATGTGCACCTTGGGCTTTTTAGTTATTCATGGGATAATGGCTAAATTCATCAGCGAGAGGCTTGGGAATCCAAGCTGAGGCAAAACCACAGGAAAGCTGCATCCGAGCCGCTCCCTGGGATGATGTTTCCATAGTCTGTCCTGCGCTTGGAATTTTTGCCTGGTCTAAAGCCCATCTCTGGGATCTCAGACGGCTCAGAGGCCTTTCCACGTGTACTGTTGTTAGCAAAGTTCCTCAGTTGAGTAACCGTCTGTCTGCCCTCCCACACAGACACCTGAAGATGAGCTCATGTTGAAAAGAAAACAATTTGTTTAAAGAATTTGAAAGCCTCAAATGTGTCTTTCTGTGGCCTTCCAGTGTTTTTCATGTATTAATATGAAAGTCAGATACGTTCTTAGCAGGGGAGTCTGCCTGGCGCATTACAATTAGAGCGTTTGGCTTGGTGAGGATATTTGTATTTACGCAAGGGCTGCTCCTGCTGCTTGTGTTGCTGTGTGTGCCCTGAACCCGGGCAGCTGGGCACGGGTCAGTGGGGCACGGAGGGAGGAGGAGCAGCCGGGTTATCCCGGGTGAATCTGTTCTGCACGTTGTGCCTCTGCGTAGCCGTGTTGAACGAAGGCAGTCACATAACTGAGTGTGAGTAACACAGTGAAACATGGCAGTCCGCGTTTTCAGGGGAATGGTTCCCGCTGTTAGAATAAACTCATAGGGAATTAAATTTAAAAAATTGAAGACAACTTTGAAGTAAGCCATGAAATGGGGCTGGAGGGACCTTGGATTAAAAATTCCTGCGTGCTGCTTTATGAAGTATCTGTGATGGATCCATCTGTGATGGATCGTGGGGCCCTAGCGTCAGCGCGAGGCGGTGACGGGAAGGCGCCGCCGCTGGGATAATTCTGCATTATCTTTGTCTCACCTGAGTCTGCATCTCTGTGCTCCTGCCACTCTGCTGTAAATTGCACCTGGTCATTAATGGGGTTATTGATAACTCTGCCAAACAGGATTCCCGTGGAATTTACTACTTCCCTCATCGTCGCTGAGCGCTGCTAAGGGGCCTCGTGTGGACCGTGCAGGGCATCATGCTGGGCGCAGGCACCACAGTGAGAGCAGGGAGCGGCACCGTCCTGGCTGCGTGTGGCTGCCTTCTGCAACCCCCCTTGAACCTCCCTTCACCCGGAGGTGCCCCATGGGGACAGAGCAGAACCAGGAGAGGGGCTGGAGCGTGACACAGTCGTCGCTGCTGTTTATTTGGTAGGTGGGTGTAACTGTGTTATCCTGCTTCTTGCAGGCCGTGTTATTGCTGACAGCACTGAAGGCCATTGAGTGTCCTGCAGGAATGAGAGTAGATGTGTCTGCTGCGAGACCCAGGGATCATCCGTCACTGCTCCTTCAGTCCCACCTCCAGCTGAATCCAAATTGCTGTGTCCGGAGTATCGGATTTGGTGAGATGATCTCTGGCGTGTCCAATCTCTGTGTGATATTCTCTGGTGCTCGCTTCGGCTCAGATTTATACAGCATAAAGAGTCTTAATCATATCTGGGAGACATCGTGTATTATTTGCTGTAGCCTCATTCTGGAGCTGTAGCAAGGCATGAAGAGACTTGCAGCAGTGCCCATCTGATCTTTCAGCATGGTAACCAAGTTCACACTGAATAGCAGTGGTGCAGAGCTTTTCTCTGGGATTTTCATGAATGTGGAAATGTTCTAAGGCTATGAGGAGTCGGAGCAGTGACCGCTCATGTTCTTGTGGCCATTTCTCTAGCTTGTGTGAAGCAGCCCTTTGAGACAGGCTGCCCAACCATTCCTCATTCTGCTAAGCAGCAATTTTCTGTGACTGCAATTTTAAAATGGCATTGTGTTTTACTAGCACTTGGCAGAACTTCCTCTGGGCCTAAACTCTTAAAATAGCAGTCCCAGGAAAGCTCGTTCCTGTTGCAATTAAAAACAAAAACGAAGAAAGTTTGCAAGAAAGTGCGATGGTTGCGGGTGTTTTAATACAGCGCCTCCAAATTCCTGCTTTGAAGGCACGTTCCCACGCTGAGCCTCATCCGAGGCGCTCGCAGAGGAGCCCGGGTGGCTTTCGCAAGGTTGGTACTTGCTGGCTGCCGGGGAGGCTTTTAAAGGTGTTGCCGCTGCCCAGCAGCAGCGTCTCGCAGGGGAGGGTTACGGGCCTGCCCGGAGGGAAACCGTTCCAAGGCAGGAGCTGCCTCTCTGTGGCGCTCATTTCCTCACCCCGCTCGCTGTGCGGGTGCGATGACAGCACACGCTGGGCTGGGGTCACCGTCCTCCACCGAGTGACAAGGACAGATATTTTTGCCTTCAGAAAGACTGCAGGTTTCTCTGTTATGTGCCAGGGCTGTCTGGGGAGCGTGCAATTTCTTGTTGCTGGTGACAAACAGAGCATTGGAAATCAGCCTGCCAGAGAGGAAGAGTCCACAGCTCGTGATGCTGTGGCCGTTGTGCTGCTCAGTGTCGTTTGAAGGTACAGAGCGTGACGGCGGCCTCGCTCCTCAACAGCTCCGTTTGCCAAGGCTCCGACTGCACCCGCAACGTGTGGTGCCGTTGAGCACCATTGCTTAGGACTGCATTGGTTACAAACGCCAGGAAACTGCGCACTCCTTTACGGCCTCCGTCTCTTTGCGACCTGTGTCTGATTTTCGGAGCAAAGGGTGGGAAATCGAGAGACACCTCCACGACGCGTTGGCTACGCCGCAGAACCGCTGTAAATCAGCTTTGTGAGTGCACAGCAAAAAGGGGCCTCACGTTGGGTGCTGCCGGGGGGGAAGGAGCCCGACAGGACGGGGATGTCGCTGTGTGGAGCCACGTCGCAGGTAGCGCCCACAGCTGAGCAGGAGGCTCCATCCCAATGTGGAGCTTGGGAAGGGAATTCCTCCCGCTTGGAAGAGGGCTGGTTCCAGCGGGATAGCAGTAACGAAGTTGCCCGACTGCTAAAATTCCGGCCCGAACCTACTTGTAAATCAGAAGTCGTTGTGCTGCCTTGAGAAGGTGAAAGTTATCCAGGATTTGCAGGAGGAAAATGATGGGGTTATGGGAAGTATGGAAATGGGGTGCTAGCGCCAAGGCTTGCAGCATCCCGTGGTAGCTCTGGGTTTAGAAGCTCCTGGACACTTTTGTAGAAATAGGCATTAAATAATGATGGATTGAGGTCTAGAGTAACCTTCTGACTTGAACTTTTCACCACCCGTGGAGTTTCTGTGGAATGGCATAAAGAGCCATTGTAACGTAAAAAGAATGCTTGAAAAGTGCAGGATTTGGGAATTTCTGAATTGAGTTCCCACTGGGAAGTGACTCAGCGAGTAAAATGGGTTCTAATTCTGAAAAATGATGGTGCATCGGACTGCGTGCAAGAGGGACTTTTTTCTCTCCGGGTAATTGTGGTGCCCATCTAAATATTTAATATGGTAGCATAGAAGTAACAAACGAGATAGTCATTACGTATTTATGAATGATAAGCACATTTAAAATTTCCTGACAGTGAGGTAGTAGATTAGTCATTAACATGGCAAAAAGGCCATAATTGGATAAATAATTTCCCCCAAATTTCTGGATTTGGCCAAAAGGAAAGGCTTCCCAAAAACGATCGCAAAACAGAATGAGCTAATCTTGGCTAATATCCTCCTTTTCAACAAAACAACTTCTAATAACAAAATCATGTGTTTCAGTGCTTATTCCAGCGAGAGGCTTCTAATAATCAGTTCCTTTTCAGACCACTGAATAGTCTGCAGCGGCGGAGCCCAGGACGGCAGCTTGTGCCCTGGGGACTCAGCCCTGCAGAGACGGGGACACGGCCAGGTGAGGTGGCCCTGCTGAGTGCTCGGTCGCTGCAGCACCTCGGAGCACCTCAGCTTGATCTGCTGCAGCTCTTGGGGGAACTTTAAATGCCCACAGCACTGTCTGAAACGGAATTACCTCCTATCCTGTAATGTAACTTTGCATTCTTTGAGCTGGTGTGGGGTTGTTGATCTTCACTGACCGTTAAAGACTCCCCAGTTCCACACGTTGTTTAAAAGCATGAAAATTTCTTTTTGTTTCTTTGGGAATTTTGAGAGGAAATCTTGATATCCAAAAAAGAAAAGAAAAAAAAAGACTCGTTTCTTTGAGTCCCAGGCACATCTGTTGAAAAGAGTGTCAGTGCTGCAAAAAGTGGTTTTGCTGTGCAGAACAGACGCCCTGATGTTATTTAACCTTCAGCTGCCAGGCTGGGTGTCGGAGGGTTGTGTTTCCCATGCACAGAAGCTGTCGCCTTTACGCCTTTACGGGTAGCCCCGTTTCCATAAGCTGCCTTTGGCTGTCACACCTTCTCCCGTCATCCCTTGATATGCAAACAAGGCTCCTAGCTGGATCTGCTCTGCCCTATAAACTCCTGTCCCTGGAGAGTTGCTGATTACCCTGCCATTAACTTCCACTCTCCCCCGTCATCCCTGGGGAGGTAACAAGTAGTTTCCTTCATGCTGGGTTTCCAGCTGGTTACGTCTCCAGCTCCTTCCTAAATGGGCTCTCTCGGCTCTTCTCTGCCTCATTGAGGAAAAGCTGACTGCGAAATTTCAGCATTGTCTAAAAACAGAGCAGGGACTCCTAAAATGGAACCTGGGCCACATGAAACGCAGGGGACCCATCCTGCGTCTTCAAGTGGAAACCAGGAAACCTGCACACGAACCTACCTGGAAACCAGGATAACTGCACATGAAATGCGGAGCCTGATGTGGCCGTGTCTGGGAGAAGGGGAAGTGCTGTTTAACAAGCTGAGTCCTCGGCCACGCAGGTGCCAGCCAGGGTTCTGCTGAAGGCTTGGGTGACCTTCCAGACCGCTCTTGTGCTCTCAGATCTAATTAGTGCTGTTCATGAGTGAGTCCTCAACCCCTCGTGGCACTGTGTGTGGCGTCGAACACTGCTCCTGGTGACATCCCTTGTCTCCACCACCTCTCCTCCGTATGGAGCTGCAATCTCTTCCTTCGCAGAGTCTCATGTGCTGCCTCCATCGCTGCTGCACCAAAGTGTTGAACGAGGAAATTGCATCCGTATCCCTAATTCTGCAACCTTCTGCTCCAGCAGTGAGGCTCGTGAGTGCCACCCCAGCGGCATTTGGGCATCTGCAGGGACCGGGTGCCCAGCCTGTTTTGCTGGCCATGGGCAAGGCCCATCCGTGCGGGTTCCAGGCACGCTGTGGATGTCTTGGAACTTCACTGGCCATAGAGATCAGTGCAAAACCAGCCTGCCCTTCCCCTGGTGCACATACCCGCTCCTTTCATTTCCGCCTCAGAATGTGCTTTCTTTTTTTTTAGTGATTGCCTTAAATTGAGCATAAAGCCATGTTTGCTCACTGCTGTCAATATCCTTTGTGAGGAGCAGGCGGCTGGCTCAGCTCCTTTAGAATTATTCAAATTAAAATGATTATTTAGCTGAATAAATGTTTCAAGACAAGTAGCGCATTTCTGCTTTGGGTATTAGCACGTCTAGAAAAATTGCAAATACCAGAGACTGTATTTTTAAAGGCAACATGTAAACTTGCTGTAAATATTTATGTGAGTAATTGGTGGTATCTGGGGAGCAGAGCTGAATCCCCTATTCACATGAACTAGAAGCACAGATGGGGAGTAGTCGCACTAATTGCAAGAACCGGTTAAGTTTGAGGGCACTGAAGAGAAACAAGAAATGAGAATTTGGCCCCAGTTATATGGGGTTCCAGAGCTCATCTGGGCATGAGACTCATCTAATTTCTCTTGCTGCTCTGTGGAAGGTCAGTGATTTTCTTTAACTGCTTGGGAAGATCCATGTGCTTGAGAGATTACAGGTGACATTAGACTCTACCTTTTGCAAATCCTATATGTGTTTGCGTATCTGTATATGCATAGTTTTACCAGCAATTCTCCTGCAGTGTTTAAAGTCCTGTTGTGCCTCTGTCTGGGCTGCTCTGGAGTCTCAAAGGATTAAGGGATGGTGAGATTTTAGCCACACGGTAGCTATCTAGTGTTTATTTAAATTTTGTGTCAAGCAGTTGGTTATATTATTTAAATAGTACAAT
The DNA here is from genome assembly GCF_003342845.1 of Nothoprocta perdicaria. Lineage (NCBI taxonomy): Eukaryota > Metazoa > Chordata > Aves > Tinamiformes > Tinamidae > Nothoprocta > Nothoprocta perdicaria. Next base: position 9,354,396 of record NW_020455754.1, read on the forward strand.
ATAGGATTGTTGAATATTGCTGCTTTAAAAAAATAAAAATAAATGAATGTGACATTGTGAATGCCTTTGTTGTTGCAACTGCGGGTGCCTCCGAGGTTGACAAGAGCAGTGCAGAATTCAACTTATTTTGCTAAGTGTCTGTCTGGAGCCGTCAGATCCGTACAGGTGCGAGTGCCGTAAATGTGGAGCTCTGTCCTGCCGGCCGGGAACCGCTGCCGCAGCGCGGAGGGGCTGCCGGCCAAGGGGGGCCCGAGACCCTGGGGTGCCCCTGGTCTGTGGCAATTAGCAGCAAAAATCTATGTGATGATCGTGCTAATCAGGGAGCCGAGCGATTCCCAAATAGGCTGTAATTAACGGTAGTGATAAACTGACACTAGCGACGCTTACGCTGCTCTTCAGCCTGTGTTGATGCTTCCTCAGATAGATTCGTCCCTCTTCCCTTAAATATTGTAGCAAGACTGGAAAAAAATGCCCAGAGCCAAATAAAAGGTCCTGTCCCGCCCAGACTTAAGCAGAGGCGGTTGTTTCAATTTCTGTATTTGCAGGGGGCCTGTGTGTGCATATGCCTCTATAGAAGTGTGGGTGCCTTTACGAGTGTATGTATATAATGCCAAAATACACCATTAGGCATTCATGTATGCAGGTGGCTCTGCCTGAGTTTGTTCGTGTGAATATAAAAATATGATTTATAGGTTTTTAAACCTCCCTGCCAGACTCCAGGAGACCAATTTATAAACGTAGGCGAAGATTTTTGACTAGGAGACAGGTAGCAGTAGGTGCTAATAAATGAAAGGAGTGTGAATGAAATGTTGTGACATGCGGTGCTCTGAACAACCTGCGGAGCCGGGAGCAATCAGCAGGGACTGATAAAGCAGCTCGTGTAATTATTTGTTTGATATACAGCTCTTCCTCCTCCTCCTGCATAAATAGCAGAATTGCTTTGCTTAGTGCAGCAAGGTTGGGGGTTTTTTAGTATTATTATTCCTGCCAGGGCCTGTTCTCGCGGAGGTGTCATAAGAGTAGGACTTAGGTCTGGGTATTTGCTGTATTTACAGGTTTTCTGTTGTAATTCTTGCAGCATCCAACGGAGAAGACATTCATTTGAGTGGGAGAGGTGACCTTAAAAGAGCCGCCGGCGACTGCTTTTAAGCCCCTCTGGTTCCTCAGGTTTGTTCTCGAGGGGCTTGATGGCAGTAACAGTGTCCTAGCCCTGCACATGCACCTCAGCTGCAATTCCCACCTTGGCTTCTTATTTCTAGTGTGATTCTGATAACGTCGCAGCCCAGGCTGCCCAGCAAAACCACCCGACTCTTCCCATGGGCGCAGTTAGCTGCAGTGCATTAAGCAGCTCCCTCTCCTCGCCACCTCTCCTGGCAGAGCACGAAATTCAGCCCAATTTCCAGGCCTGGCCGAGCCAGGCAGCTCCCACTCATGTCCAAGGTTTCTGGGAGCGCCGCCTCGTGGGTTTGTTCCAGGATCTCCCCCTTTATTTTCTAAGGAAAGGGAAATTGTTCTGAGACCAAGAAAAAAGCCTTCATGCCCCGAGTGGTTTTATGTGGGACCGTTTCTTGTGATTACACTGTGTGGTTTCGATTCTTTTTGATTCCGAGCAATGATGACATTTTGAGATAAATAACGTGTTTGCTGCTCTGCTTGTTATTGAAGGACTTTTATTATTGCTGATGTTACATGAAAAAGGAAGTTATTAAAAAAATGTGGCAAACCGAGCACATTGGACAACAAATTGAAGTCCCTAGGGAGCTATTGCCTGAATGGGGTTTTGATTGGAGTTCAATTTAATGGGCCATAAATCTTTTCACTTCTGATTTACATTCTACTACAGACCAGTCCACCAAATTCACGATAATCAGGTTTTCATTTTTCTCTATCGAACGGAATACTCAGACCCGAGCATAAACAGGAATATTCCTTCAGCAAGGTGACCTTGTTCTTGCAAGCACGGGAGCGGTAATTGATTTAATGCCTCCTCCTCACCTATAAATTGGGCCTCTTTCTGAAGCATGTCCATCGGATTTCTAGGTAATTGGTTGGAGTAGTTGTTTTTTCACTGTGGTTCTTTGCCTGCGAGATGTTTGTCACGAGTCTGTGCTGTAATGGTAGCTGTAATCGTGCTCGCCGTCACGACAGAACGAATGCGGCTGGTAGATGCACACGTGCTGCTCCATGGGGGATGGCTTTGGATGCAGGTATGTGCATGTATCAGAGAATAAAAGCCCTTATTTAGCTGCTCCAGAAGCTCCCATGGAGGTTCCTCTCCAGAGCCCTTTGCTTTGGGCTGCCCCCAGTGTGTATGGGGATTTCTCCTCCCCTCAAGAGAAATTTTACTCAGAAAAAAAAAGTCTTGCAATGTCAGGTGTCCTCCGAACACCCCCTCAGGGGCTGTCTTTTGCCAGGACACTTTTGGGAAGTGTTGTGCCCTGGTTTTCTTTCCTTTGTTCGGGATAGCTCTTTACTCTTGGGGTTTAGGTTGAGCAGAGGTTTTTTCTTTCCTCTTTCCTATCTCAGCATCCAAAGGCAACTCCACGCGAGAGGGTAGTGAGTGAACCTGACAGAGTGGAGCGAGTGATTTGGAAAGGGAGGTCATTTAGAGGTGAGAACCAGGTGGCATCAAAGGAAATAGAATTTTCATGTAAGTCTGACTAGATACCCCAAGCCCAAGGTCCCTAAATTCTCCCACTCTTCTTGTAATTCCGTTCATGTGAATGTGAGCAGAAGTGCCTCAGCCAATGCACGGTGTGACTGGGAAAAGCAGGAGAGCCTGCTGGCTTCTGGGTGTAAGCACTGTCAGTTTGGAGAACATTGTGGTTAAACGCTTTCTTTCCCACCTTTGCAGCCGCTCAGTTCTTATCCCTGGTGATGCTTTTGTGTCGCTGAGTTGTGTAGATTCGTTTTATTGCTCATTTTAGCATTCCCAGCATTATTGGGATTGACAGCTTGAGTTTTGTGCAATCTCACAACTCCATGGGCTGTAAATTGAATGTTTTATGGCATGTTGAAAAGGTGAAAAGAAAGTTACATCTGCTATCAGTTTCCTAATTACATCAGCATCAACTACATTAGGAGTTTGTTAACGCCAGGTACTCTGGCTGGAAAAAAACATGTATAACCATGGCCTTCACAAATAGAAGCAATTACTTTGTAGAGGTTTGCCTTTTGTTTCCTGAAACCCTCGAGTTTCTCTTCCCTCCTCCTTTCTCTGCTTCCCTCCTTACAAAAGAAAGAAAGGCCTGAATTTTAAGTCGTTATGATTATCTTCCTAAGGGTTTTTTTCTTCTTTTTTTTCCTGCAGAGATGAATAGCTTGGAAATTACTGAAATTAATGTAAAAGAAGGAGCAGGTGCCAGTGAGGCCCCTGCCGAGCCCGCTAGCTTTAGTACAGGTGTTTGGGCAGGATGGAGGGGTCCAGGACCTGGCTGGGACCTCCTTCCCCTTGGCTTCTCCCCCCACAGGGACCTTCCAGGGGTTGTAGCCTGGACCTTGTGCCCCGGACGCCTGTGCAGCAGCCTGCGCCATCGGCAGGATGGCTCCATGTGGATCCTCATGCTCCCCTCCCTCTGATGTGTCCCCATGGTGCCCGAGTCCTGCTGCCTGTTGCAGTCACCATGGCCAAGGTGACTGTCAGGGAGGCACGAGGAGCTGTGACCCAAAGTGCAGGAGCCCGTTTTTCCACCTGGCACTTGCAGAGCGGGGAACGCTCCGGCAGGATGAGCCTGTGGAAGTATCTTCAGCCTCGTCCTAAATGCAGCTCTCTCTCCTGCTGCTCCCTGGCGTTTTTGCCTCGGATGCCTTGAGACTTCACTGACTTCAGTGGCAGCCCAGAGGTCAAAGTTTCTCATAGCTGCCTCTTTGGAGCTACAGTGTGGACCCCAGGGGCAGCTGAATACTGAGTTGATAAAGACAGAGCAGGGTCAAGAGGGAAGGGGCTGGGAGGCGTCCCCCACGTCTGTTCCCAGACCAGCACATGAAGCACTGCAGCTCCTGCTGGATCAGGGGTGTTTGTGCAAGTCTGTTGCCTTGCACTTGGTCTTGGGTCCCCCACACCCTCAGCGAACACCCTGCTTGTGCTCAAGGACGTTGCCCCAGGTGTCCTGAGTCCTTGTGTGGCAGATCCCAGTGTACCCATGATGGCTACCCTCAAGGAAGACCCCTTCTCCTGCCACCTCTCCAGCTCCCACGTTTTTGGTGGGAAATCTTCAAGATTTCGTCCCTGAAGCAGGAGGGTTTCTATTTATTTTGCTAATCTGAAATGTAAGTGGGAAGGCAGGGAAGTGTGGAGCGCCGCTGCCTTCGTCACGTCCCGGCTCGCGGCCTCCCGGAGAGAGGCAGAGCAGATGGAAGGCAGAGATGAAACAAAGATCAAAAGTAAACAGTGCAATTAAGCTTTTGATAAAAGGATAAAGCACTTATCACATCAAAGGCGCTGAAAAACATGTTAAATGTTTCCTGAACATTTCATGTCCACGTAAGCACTAGTTGTGCTTGCCACGGGGATGTTTGTGGCAACGCGTTTGTGCTGTGGCTGCAATTTGAGACCAGGGAAATGGCAAGGGGAGAGGAGCCGGGTTTTGGTGGATAGTTGGGCCCACATTACCTGCAAGGTTGGACAGCTGCTTCTTTAGGCTGTGTCCCCTCATGTTTGGGCTCGGGAAACCGTTTCCCAGAGGTTTCGATGCACTTGCCGGGTGTTGCAAGTGCCGGGTTTGCAGCTGGCTGAGTCATCGTTTCATACCAGTTTTTGGCTCAGTGAATCAAGTCGTTGCATCAATATTTTTGTGGAAGTGGCATAATTTGCAGTGAGGAGTGTCTTGTGGATTACGCGCCTTCCTCTCGGGGTTGGATACTGAGGTGCCCTGGCCAGTGCAGAAAGAAAGGTTAAAAAGGAGTATATTGCTCTCATTTTTGAGTTTCTTTTCAAATCTTAATGTATGAAATCTATTAAAAGAACACCTCAAAACTAGTGAAAGGTCTAATGAGTAGTTAGAGGGAAAAAAGAGAGGTAGAAAGAAATACAAGAACAAGAAGGGAGCTGCTCAGTAGCAGTTTTGGTTGCCTTTGTGCCAGCGTTAGTGCAGAGTCCGACCAGCTTCCTTCCATTTCATAACCCGCTTCTTCCCAAAGCAAGGAGCTGCACGTCCTGCCTGGGGACCTGGCAGGTGCTGTGAGCCAGGGACCCCTGCTCCTGATACGAGGAGATGATCATCTCTTCCTGAAAGAGTATGTTCCAGAAGCGGAATAACATTGCAAGCAGTCCTAAACTCCTATCTGCCTAATACAAATATTAGTTATTACCAAGCTTAGTAGTGCAAGAGCTTTTAATTTTTGTAGGGTTGATCTTCACGCTAACCTAACGGCGTGAGGTAGTGGGGAGCAGAAGGTCTTGGTGCCAACCCCGTCAGGAGGGCAGCACGTGCCCCTTGCTGTAGGCCAGGATTTGCTTCAGAAACACCACAGGTCCCAGCAGCAAATTTTACCTCAGCTCAGGAAATTTCAGCTTAGCCCAGGAGCTTGATCACAGAAGGTCACATCTGATTTCTTCACAGTGCTGAAGGGTGCGTCAACCCCGGCTGTGCAGCTGGCTTTATTCCCTTGTAAAAATAGCAGTAGCCTTAACTTATGGAGCAGTACTGTGTGTTTCATCGGGTTTGCTCGTGTGATGAGATGCAAACGTTGAGGCAATATCCTGTTCAAATGTGTTCCTGCTTGATAATAAAAATGGCGTTGACAGTGAGGGGCCACACTGTATAAATCATTACTCGGAGCCCTCTGTTTTACATGGAAACAAGGATTTGTGCTATAAATTGACAATTGTTTTAACTTTTTCTTTTCTGGACAGCTGTACGTCCGTGAGATTTATTTCTCAATCTAAATGGACACGTCATCTTTCTTGGGATTTTTGCCATAGAAACAAGACGTAACATCGCGTTGGCAGCAGCAAAGGGGATTTGGCAGTCTCTCCTATTTACTACACCACATTTGAGCTGTGTACAAAAAGCAGCAATTAGTTGCTCCTGGAGTCTTATTGAATGAGCACATCTGCACGTTCATTAAATACTTCAGCTTGCATTCTGGCCTGGATGACATTTGGCTATTCTGGTCTTTAAAATAAAATATATTCCCCAGAATATACATCCCGGGGCCGGTGGGCTGTGGGGCCTGGTCCTTCAACAGGCAGAGCTGGAGGCCGGGAGGGTCTTCCAGTACTGCTCTGGGGAGTAGAGATGGTGCTTGGATGCTTCCCTTGGGCATTTTCCCTCCCTGCAAGGAAAATGAAATTTAGGAGCAGATTGGCAGGTCCCAGAGGTGTTTGCAAAGAGAGGAAGCGCCCGGTGCTTCTCCTGGTCCTTGGTGCCCTGACATGGCCTCCAGTCGAGAGCTTTGGGCTGGGGATTGCAGAGACAGAAGGAGATGCTTTAAAGCCCTTAGGGCAAAATCAGCCACCTCTTGCACCAATTTGGAAGCAAAGCAACTTTGCTCAACAGAAGGAAGAGCTGAAGTTCATTGTGAGCCACAAAATAGAGGTGAAGCCTGGAAATTCAACCATTTTGGCCCGTAAAACTGAAATAAAGGGAGCCGGAAGGTGGCTGCTGAGGTTGGACGGCCTCCTGTCAGAGGTGCTGTGCGTCCTGCAGCTCTAGTGAGGTCGGTGAGTGCTCAGGATCTTTTTGAAACATATATTTAGTGCCTAAATATAGATCTACGACCAAGTAACTTTAGGTTCCGAAAATAGTGCAGGTGTCTGGCTTTTTCCCCTTCATCATTTCTCTTTGCTTTTTAATCTCTTCTTCAGCTCCCATGTTCTCTCTTCTCTCCTCCTCTCTTTTCCTGTCCTGCGCCTGGTTCTGGGTCTCGTCCTGGATCTGTCCCTGTGTCCTCGCTCGGGCAGCTCCCCTGGCCCTCGGCAGCCTCAGGGCGCCTCTCGAGGGTCCCCAGCAAGCCCTGCTGGGCACCTTGTCTCCTTCTTCCCACCCTCAGTCCTCCCAGGCTGGTTCTCAGAGGGATGGAGCTTCAAAGCTGCTGCTCCACTCTCCTCAAACCTGCTGAATTCGAGTGCCAAGGATCTCACCTCTCATGCTGGGGCCTGCGTTAGGCTTTAGTGAAAGTTGGCACAGGCCTTGCCTTTGGGGAGCCCAAAACAGCCACCGTCATTTTGTGGCATCAAAGCAGATGTCAAATATTCCATTTTTCTGTATTCCCTATCGCAGGTGTGATGGACTGGTGACCACTGAAAAAGAGGGTCTCATGGAGGATGTTGTGGAGGAATCACGCTAATTTTGTGGACAGGGCGCTCTTACTTGTGACTTGTGCTTTTCAGGTCACCTGCAGCTGAGCCTCTGGTTGCAAGTCCAGTAGATCTTGTCCCTGACACACATTTCTCTCTGTTGCAGGAAGGGATGCCCCAAACGCTGAGGTCTACCAGCATGTTTACCCCCTGTGGCTTCAGCCCTCATCTACATACTTCAAAAGAAGATGAGCAAGGAGGACTGATCTTCCAGGATGGAAACCTTACCTCAGCATCTCTGGATGCTCTAATCCAGCATCTTATACCTACCACTGATTACTACCCTGAAGTAAGCAATTCACAGGATAATAAACAGTTTAATTTTGATGAATTGGGACAGCACTTTATGCAAAAAAAATGCAAATGTGTTTAATTTTGAATTAAGAGGGCTTATTTAAAAGCTGCATACATTTAATGCCTGGTAAATTGATGCCTGGCTTTAAATGCTATTGCATTGCCCTATAATTGCTTCCATGAAAGAGCAGTTCCCAAAGTTGATACTGCCTTTAAATAAGAGAAGGCAGGGGGGGAAAAAAGAAAAGCTATGAGGATGATGAATTTGTGATTTAGCAAAAGGAGAACTTCAAAACCAGCAGTTTATCCCAGAGAGGTTTAGATGAAGATTGAAGCAAAAAAAATCTGATCTGGCATTAAATTTGCTGAATTTCAGCAGCTGTAAAACCCATCAAAGTTTTTCTGCACATATAAAGCATTCCCTCAGCAAAATAGAGAAATTTTGATAGCTTCTTAATTTACCTACCGTTATATGGTTATATGAGCAAAGTCTCTACAGATACTGGACAGCAGAGCTCAGATCTTTGTTCCTTCAGTGAAAATTCAGTGGTTCTTCACTGATAATATAAGGATCTAAACTGAAAGCAGGTTTGTGGTCCTGCCAGCCGTTGACTTCACTAGATTTGCACATCCTCAGTGGAATTCAGGGCAGAGTTTGACTGGAAGACTTTTAAGTGCTAATGTGTCCCTGTGGAAAGGCTTGTATTTCAAAGTGCCAGAGTAGCACTGGCTTCTGAGTTTAGAGGACCACTAAAGTTATCAATGCAGAGCAGGCAGCATGTTTTAAATTAGTTGCAGCTCAGCTTCCGATCAGCTAAAAATAAGTCATAAAGGAGCATATCAATTAAAAAGAACAGAGAGGCAATGAAAGTGGGTAATGGCAAGATTAGTCTATGAGATTTCCAGTAAGCAATATGTGATATGAAACAATTTCACCTACTGCTCAGGAGCAAGGCAAGGTCTGGCGAAAGGAAGATAATCCAGGCGCCAGGAAGGGTCAGGATGCAAAGGAATGAGGATTCATGCATACATTGAAAATTCTCTTAGTGAATATTTTAAATAATCCAGTGACTTATCCAACAGTCCGTCTTCCAAGAGCCTCAGTGAGATGATACTGTGCACGGTACAGCTTGACTGTTAGAAACAAACCTGGAGAGTCAGTAGAATGAGGGAGACCTTCTCTAGAGCAGTCAGGGGGAGGCCTGCAGGGCACTTGGGGGGCTATTGCTGGTGAGGGGTGTCTGCAGCCTGCAGGCCCGTGTGGCGCAGGCTGCCTGAGCTGGGCTTGCCCAGCTGTTCTGCTGCTGCCATTGCCAGGACCCGCGCTAGCTCTTGCAGAGAGCGCTAGAGATGCCCTTCGCTGGCCCTCCACACAGCAGGTACCCAAGAGCTTGGGCAAGAGAGGGTTGGAATCGGGTGCCAGGAAGGTAGGAGATGCCACTGGCTCCTTGGAGGTTTGCATAGCAGCACGCAGCCAGTGTCAGGGGCAGCAATCCAGACATCCAGCCTTCTGCTTTGTACCTGTGCCCCGCTATAGAAGAGCAGATTTTTTGCTCTAATGGCATTTGTTGCTTAAAAGAAAGTGTAAACATTCAAAAGTTTATATTTAATAAACACAGAAGAGCAGACATCCACCTGGCAGCTGTGAGTCCCGGCATGACTTACTGACACGTCTGCTAAAAAGCTGTTCTCCCTAAGCAGGGACTGTGCTCCAGTGTCTCTATTGCTTTTTGAGTGGGAAACTGTTTTGCAGTAGAAGCCTAGCAATAAACTTGGAGATTGGGGGGTTTCTGAGTAATCTTAGCCACTGGATGGCTGGCTCACAGTAGCTCTGCTTGTCTCTCCTCTGCAGAAAGCCTATATCTTCACATTCCTGCTGAGTTCCAGGCTCTTCATCGAACCTCACGAGCTTCTGTCCCGAGTCTGTCACAAGTGCATTGAGCAGCAGCGGCTGGATGACCCGGTGCTGGACAAGGTTAGTTTGGATTTACAGCAGAAAAATGCGAGGTATTTTCAAGGGGCAGAAAGGCCTTGGACTCCCTTTGGATTGAACAAAAGCGTTCTCATTAGGGCGATAGTTGCTGCAATCCTCACACTGAGGCATCCTAGTATCAGTGCGCAAGAGCGAAGGTGCAGGCACTGCTCACTGTGAATCCTCTTCTAATCTCCCTTTCCCCCTGTCTCAGTCTTCCCAGGTGATTTTCCTCCTTACCTCTGTAAGGCTCTGGTGAAGCCTGCAGGATGCGAGGAGGTAGGATGCAAGCGCAGCGCTGCTGGTCGCCGATGCCAGCACGGCACTCTCCCCTTTGTACTTCCTGCCTCTGCCCTTTGGCTTTTTGCTCCTGTAACAGTCACAGCAGCCCCCCTCGGCCTTGCCTGTCACTGTGAGCACAGCGTAAGAGCATGCGGCCCGCACTGACGTTCCTGCTGCTGCTCACAGCCCCTGTGCGGCCGAGCTGCGGAGCAGGGCTCTGCGCCGCACCCCGCAGCCAGCTGAGGCAGCAGCGAGGCTCCGGCGAGCTAACGACACGGGAAAACCCAAGCTGCTCCTGCCTCTCTGTTCCTCCGATTTGCCCAAGGACCGAGCAGACAGACACAGTGTGTGACAACACATGTGCATCCTCTGTCCGTCCCAGAGGCACTGCGGACGAGTTGGATCGCCTTGGATCCTGATCAGTGCCAGATTCCACTTAGCTCTCCTTGGGGTATTGATGAAAGCCTGTCCAGTGCATTGCCTGGAGCAGGAGATAGATATATATCTTCAGTGCAATGGAGAAGAGATAAACAGGCATCAGTTGCAATTTTACACCCCCCCCCCCCCAAAAAAAAAACCCCAAAACCTCAAACAGAAATTCTGAAATGTGTTGCAGGATCAGCCTTCCCAGCTTTGAAGCACAGTGATTTGGACTTCCTGTGTTGCCTCAGTTGCCATCACCTGAGCACGTGTGCTTGTTCTTGCCCAGGCTGTTGGCACCAGGCTCCCTAGGTGAGGGAGATCCGAGTGGCGTGTGTGATCTGAGGGCAGTACAAGGATGTGTTTCAGGTGCAGAATCACGCAGAATCACAGAATGGTTGAGGTTGGAAGGGACATCTAGAGATCATCTAGTCCAGCACCTAAACGTTTTTTCCAAAGGTGTGAGATGTTCTGTTCCCTGAGGCCAGTGCTTTGCCTGAAGCACTTTTATGAGGATTCGGATGTGGGCACTGCAGGCTATTGCCGCCTGCCAGACTTTCCAAGAAATGAGGCATTATCTTACTATCTTATCACAGAAATACTCTCAATCTGCCCCAAGTGCAGCTGCTTCGGGGTGAGGCTGCGTTTCGGGCAGCCCTGTCCTCACGCACAGTTGGCGGCACACGGCTGAATTTGTGTACCTCAGAGCGGGGCTGGCTTTAAAACTGTCTGCCCACGAGTGACCTCCCAGCCCTTGCGCTGTGGCCTGTGACTCGCACACAGTCCTCTCCTTCCATTCATAGCAGCAGTTTACACAGCTGGAGCAAATGTATCCCCAGACCTTTGTAGTTTCCAAGAAAGCTTTCCTTTTAGTAGCCACCTGCTGGTCTTTGAGCGTGAGTTTAATGCTAGCTGACAGCAGTTATTTTTAGAGATGCGGTTCATTGAAACCTGTTGTTGGTGGAAAGCTGAAATATGCATTTGAACCACCGTGGTTGAAAAGCAGAGCTCTGTGGAGCTCAAGAGTATAATTTTTCCTGATTACAGGGTACACTTGAGCTGCAGTACGTATGCAGAAGGCTGTTTGTTTTCGTCTGTGTTTTCTGTAAATAAAAATACAGTTTATTGTTTAACGCAGCTTCCTCTTTCCGTGTTCTTGGGTAATGGAGGATGAAAGCTTTGGAAGCAGCCGCTGTGGCTGGGGATTGATGCTACCCAAAGGCACCAGGAGTGCTGCTCCCTCCCGCTCCCCTCCCTGCCCCCAGACTGCTCATCCCCAGACTGTTCCTGCTGCTGATCTCCACCCACAGCAAAGTGGGCAGCAGCTGTGGGTTACATGAGGGGGTGTCCTTATCCTATCATGACCCTGAGTTCAGGTGGGAAGAGGGCAACATCCTCAGGATTCCGGGTAAAGGAACTAACGTGCCCGTGTTTTGTCTGTTTTCTCTTCCTTGTGCTACATTTCCCAGTGGTCCCTAAGCAGTGCATCCCCCTGCCAGAGAGCAAAGAAGCAAAAGACTCACCTCTTGGTTGGTCAAGGAATAACGTTGCAAGCAGTTCTTCAGGAGAGGATGAAAGCATAGGAGGGGTGTAGGGAGGAACATCTGGTTCAAATCAGCAAAAAGGCCAGATGTTTTAAGCTAAGGTATTAAGGTTGCACCAACAAAATATGTCCATCTAACCATAAACTGGCCAATTGCATGGGCAAAATACATAAATCTGCATGTAAAGCAGACAGTTGTGCATGCATATAGACACTGGTACATCTTGCATGCAGAAATGTGTCAGTTGTGCACCAGACTATTTGTTTGCATGTGTGGAGATTTTGCAGGTGCAACCATAAGTGCCTTCTTTGAAAATTTGGCCCCACGTTCAGTGAGATCCATATTTGCTGAGACTTAAATGAGTCCGGATGTTTCAATCCCTATCTATCACTCTGGTTTCCTTTTCAGGCACGGATCAGAAAATTTGGACCCAAAATCTTACAGTTGCTAACAGAGTGGACAGAAACGTTCCCGTATGATTTTCAGGAAGAACGGATGATCGGCCATCTGAAAGACATGATTCACAGGATAGCCCCGTGTGATGAGGTAAGGATGTCTGGCTGGGAACATTGCTTGGACATATTAAATTCATTTATCCTACTTGATTCCTCCTATTTTTTCTTCTGTTACTTGGCGTTTTCTGTTCCAAAGTCTAATTTTTCATTCCTTGGCTTACATCTCTTCACAGTCTGTGTTATTTTATTTTATTTTATTGAAACAATCTTTGCTTTTCATGTTCATCTTTTCATTAGTGAATCCAACGAGCAGTTGGCTTGTGCATTCCTGTCCTGGGCACAACATGTCACAGGCTCGATGCTAGGACTGATTCCTATTGTAAAGCTGGGACCCAGATAGAGAGTGAGCAGATAAAGAGCAGCAGCCTCCGATCACAGCCTCACTGATGCCCCTGGAAGGCACATTAAAGACCACAGGATCTATGTTGACCAGAACATTAGGTCCTTTTGAATCCAGTCTGTTTTGCTGAACTTGGAGAGAGAGCAAGGGGCAGTCCTTATGTTTTTAAAAAATTGTTTATGGACATTTGGCACAGCAGTGGCAAAAGGGAGCAGCTTGTGGCATGCTGGACAGAAACTCTCTCTAGGTAATGATAAAGGTTCCCTCATGGTTTTCAAATACACAAAGTCTGTGCACAGCAGAGCAGGACCCAGCAAGAGACCTGCCTACAGTTCAGGTGGGTGAACCCCTTAAATTAATCCAGAAACATTAAAAATACCACAAAGTCCGTGGAATAATAAGGATATGGGCAAACAGCACATTGAGAGTCTCTAATTACTTCTGGGTTAACCATGAGATGTGGAAGAATTCGGCTCGATTGGCTACGTCAAGGCCTGGCTTGAGGCCACAGATGTGTGCAGCTCAGTACAGCAGTAAAGTGCGGACCCACGAGAGGGAGAAGGGAAACAATTAGCAGGGCCTAAGCAGAATGGGCTGAAATAGGACCCTCCTACCCACATGAAACACTAGAGAAATGGAAACAGCTGCTCCTGGGCAGGGCTGGCATCAGCGCTGGCACTTGGGACCGGCTCCGCTGCCCCGGCCGAGGTGGTCACGGGAGCTGGAGGGAACAGAAGGGGCTGCCCCAAAGGATCTGGGTGGCCTTGACCCCATCCACAGGAGGGAGGTGACCCGTCCTGCGGCCTTCCTTACACTCTGTTCCCAACCAAGAGCCCCAAAGGAAAACCTCAGGCAGGCAGAGCTGCAGTTTGCCTGTCAGACGCCAGCGGTTGCTGCGCCCACTGATGTTCACACATGTTCACTCTGAGGTGCTCGGCCTGGATTAGGTCCAAATCACTGTTTTTCAAATATTACCAGGCGCCATAATTGCAAGTGATTATGCCTGAGTGAAACCAATAATTAATTTAAGGAACAGCTTAAGTCCTGCAGATGCAGATTTCTTTTTTTTGAGGGACAGCGTGAAAGAGGGGCTGTGCCCGGTAGTTGCTTGCAAGAAAGTTGTTCCCATCGTGAATCATAGAACTTAAAGATTGAGAGATTTGTTAGGTCATCGAGGCTGTATAGGTTAATGCAGGATTTTCCTCTCCAGTATATGCTCCCGTTCTTCCTATAGTCCACTTTCTAAAGGCTCTGTGATGTTTTTATAAGGGTGTCCATGCTGGGAAGCATTTCTTAGTAAGTGCTGTGATTTGCATTTAGAGTTAGAAATTTTAATTAAAATTTGAGCTCCTAAGCCACCTGCTGAGACCTGCTGTCTTCAGAGGAACTTTCTCAGATAAGAAGGAAACATTTTCTTTAAATATTAAACAGTAGCATGCTTCTTTTGACTGTTAATGTGGGAGTGAAGAAAAATGGGTTGATAGTGAGTCCAGCACGCAGCCCCCATAAGGGAGTTCGCTTTGTGGTGAGGTAATTACCAGCATGTCAAAGGTAATGAAAAAAGTCGTTCTGACTTCGTGAATGTATTTTAAAGAAGGCAGGAAATACTTTTAAAGGGGCAGAAAAAAATGTTGTGTTTCTTTTCTTTCTTTTTTTCTCTTTTTTTCTTCCTTTTCCAATATTCATAGAAAAGCTTTCCGGAAAAGGATACACTCAGCAAACTTGCAGTTAGTCTCTTTAAAAGCTCTAATTTATGAATAATCTTTTGTGTTCATTAAGTGTCTGATCTATTTCATTCTCCCTTGCTGACTGGCCTACCTGAATCTTCATTTACCATTGTCTGTGTATATTTTTGTGCTATATTTTCTGTAAAATTAGGTGAAACTAGATTTCTTGATGAGGGCTTATTGAGAGACTTGCCAATATGCTTTGTCTTTCAAGCAGTTTTGTACTGCTGCTGGCTTTTCACCCAAACAGTGAAGGATTTGGTGCTGCACAGACATGGCTGGTCAAAGATTTCTCATCTAAAGTGCATTTTGAAGGAGGACTGAGTTTCCAGCTTCAAGTTTTTGTGCAAAAATATCTGATATTCTGTAGAAAACTTGGATGTCACTGTTCCCCGCCCAAAAAAAAAATTCCCTTGTTTCTCAAAATATGTTCACAAAATACCAAAATATGCCACCATTTGTATTTGCACTAAAGAATAACATTCTGTTTGGAGGGTTTCAGAAGCTGTGCTGAGATTTGCAAACAGTCCTGACACATGAACCAGGGAAGCATTTGGATGCTGTTCAGCGGGCTGGGTCCGGGCTGGCCTTTGGAAATGACAGGGTTGAGCATCTGTTTGAGTGAGGATTTACATGAAGCAGCCTGGCAGCCTCCCTTCCTGGGAGCCCGTGTAGATGATATTGAAAGAATGATTCCTAATTCCTAGAAATTACTTCAGTTAATATTCTTTTCACTCTTCCTCACTCTGCTGTGATTTGCCTCTGAGTGGAACATGTGTTGGACATTTTCCTAGAGCAGTCCCTCCTGCCTTCTAGATATTTATTTCATTTTGAGCTTGTCAGCTATATTTTGCAAAATAGCCTAACCGAATCCTGCTCACTGGACCATACCCAGCTCAGAGGGCATCTTCCATGTATGAAACGAGGCACCTCCCTAATCCTTCTGCTGGAAGAGTCACACAAATGTGACGAAGTCTTGCAGGAAAAGTGGAAGCACTTGGATCGTCCTGAGGGTTTCCAGTCTCAGAGCTGAATGGAGAAAGGACAGATAAGAGTGTGTTGTTACAGAGAATGAAGCAGTAGGATGTATGCAGGTGGGATCCTGTTTGGGTGAGAAGAGCACTGAGCCTGGCTCCGGGTAACTCGGACACCTGAATGCGAGTGTTGTCAACACCCAGCACGTCTGGGAGAGACTGAAGTCAAAGGCTGTATCTAAACTGTGGGGTTCAGGACCTCTTTCCAGGTGTTGGTTTGGGCTGTGTCAGGTGTGTGTTGGTTTTCTGGACATGTTGCAGCTGTGATGATCACCACTGCATGGAGGGTGCTATGGTATGCACCCGTGTAGTACAAATACAGTGGAGCTGGGCCCTGTGCCAG
The DNA here is from genome assembly GCF_003342845.1 of Nothoprocta perdicaria. Lineage (NCBI taxonomy): Eukaryota > Metazoa > Chordata > Aves > Tinamiformes > Tinamidae > Nothoprocta > Nothoprocta perdicaria. The sequence continues at coordinate 9,370,167 of NW_020455754.1, forward strand.
CTCGAGTTGTGCCCTGACTGCTTATAAACCAGAGTCACTTGATGGGCTCAGTTGTGTTTGGAGAGGGAGTGGGTGGCCAGGGCGTCTCTGTACCGTGTATCTGTGTGCTGGGAAGGGCAGCAAACAGACTGGTGCTCCCTGAAGTTGAACAAGGACCCATGCCACATCCATGGCTGATGCTCCTTTCTCCTGCAAGAAGAGCCCATGAGGTCTCATTCTTCAGCAGGATGCAGCCACTCTCTGCTCCACATGAGTCTTTAGCCCAAGGACTTTTTCAATGAATTATTTCTTTAGAGCCCATCCACCTGTTCTCTCATTTATCTCAGTTCTATAATGTCTGCATCTGTCACTCATGAAGAGTTGAAGGCATTTCATCCTTCATGGCCAGCAGCTCCACTTACTGTTTGTGAAGAGCTGTTGAAGCTCTGAGAGCAACCTGAGCAACTTGGTAATGATCATCCTGCAGAGCGCACGGCTGTGCTTGGAATATGATATGAGCTTCCTCCAAAAGCAATTAACATTTGAGATATTAAATACCCAGAGCTATGCAATGCGCAGCCTTCTCCAGCAGGGTCAGAATAACTGTATTCCTGCTGCTGTCAGCTCAAAGGGGTGGCGAGTTTATCACTGGAAACATTTCTTATTCCTAGTACATCCCTATTTACTAGGGAGCATTAAGACCTAAGTATTGGCCAAGAACTCTAACTAACATAAACGATGGGGACCTCTTTTTTGGCATTACCTCTCCTCTGATCCCACCAGTGCTGGTGTTGGCTGGTAGCCCAACCCACCGGTCCCGCTCGCCTCTGCTCTGGCCTGCAGTCTGCCTCTGTGGTCCAGAGCACAGAACTGTAATTAAGGCAACTGGTTATTCTGAAATAGGCTCATTGAAAATAAAGTGGTGACCTGTTGCTGGCTTAGAAATATTCTGCAGTATGGAAGTTCTGCATGAAAATGCTCTGTTACCAAGTCCTTGGGTGGTTTATGTTTCTTTCTCTCTTCATTTTCCAGGCCTACTGGAAAAAAATGAATCAGCTCTTGCAGACCCTGAATCAGAAGCTTGCAACCCTCAACCATGGGCAAGAAGGGATTGTCAAGATCAATGCTGCTGTCTCAGATAAGCTGGTTGCCTTTAAAAACAAACCCCCATCAATCCAGAGGGAAATCCTGAGTGTCTGCAGTGACCCCTACACGCTGGCTCAGCAGCTCACGCACGTGGAGCTGGTGAGTGGGAATGGTTTCCAACTTCTGTGGTCAGAGAGGTTTTTTAAAGCCTGCAGCAGTGGTGCAGCACGTCTTGTGCTGTGTCAGCACTGCAGGAGGACGTCAGTTTTAAGTGATGTTAAGAGATATTTGAATGGAGAGATACGTCAGAGTGTTCCTGTGTGTATCGTGGAACACATCACTTTATGTCTTTCTATTCTTCAGCTTGTATAGTTGTGAAATGTGACTTGTATTCCCAGAAAGGCCAGGGGCTTTGTTTTGTTGACCTAAGGTGTTATTGGAATGGCTGATTATTAACTCTTTTATTAATTGGGAAGAAATTTTAGCAGTTCAAAACCATTCCTACAGATACACAAAGCATTCAAGTTGTCTAATGTTCTTCATTCTTCCCTTTGGGAATTTCTGCGTGCTCATACCAGGCTGCGAGAGCATTTTGCAGACCACAGCATCACTGTTATAGGCTGGGAAAAGAGGTGTGCAAATAAGATATGAATGGCCCAAGACCCAGGGATAAAAAGGAGACTGATCTCCTTTCTATCCATCTTCTGACTCACAGATCATTGGGTTTTTACAGGCTGTACCACCCCACCAACAGCTCAGTCACTTCTGGTAGCGTCTTCTACTCACAGAAAATGGAAGCGATCTTCTTTCCCCTCTCACAGCCTGGACTGGATTGTGCTAATGGGCAGAAGCAGAAGTCAAAGGGAGTTACGGCACGTGTATGAAATGGGGCACCGAGGGCCTAGTTCATTAAGCAATAGGCTAAATAGTCTCAGCAGCAGCCAGACTCGGTGTAATTAATCACAGTGCTAACTGCTGTAAAGCACCATAGCTCACGTCACTTTTTTTCTCAGCAGGTTTGAGATTTATGGATATGATAGATGTCAAGTCGGAGGGAAATAGCTCGGGTGGAGGGGAAGCAGTTTCCATGGCCAAGAAGCTTCGTTAGCTGCCGGGTCAAGGACACCCTAGCACCAGGCCCGTGTCCTCCAGAGGCACAGGAGAGCTGGTGCCTATGGATGGTCCCTCACGTGCTCTTTATTTACTGTTTTGGGTAGTGCCAGGGACACTGCTGTGTAACCTATGCCTCTAGTGTGAGACGTGGATCTCCACGACGTTCCTTCCCGGGGCAGCAGCGCAGCGTCGCGGGGTAGGGGGGTAGGGTCAGAGCCCTGTGAGTGCCGAGGGGCCGGGGACTGCTCTGCTCGCCAGATCACAGCATTCCTACCATTTTAACGGCTGGGAAACTAGGCTGCTGAGCAGCACTAGCCAACTGCAGGGCTGGGGCAGCACTAACGCAGAGCCGAGGTCTCCTGGCTCCCACACGGGGCCTTGTGCAGCCAGCGCCTCTCTGTGCAGCCAGGGGCTCTTACTGCACCTTGTCAATAATGAGACATTTTTATTCTCATTCTCCCCTTTCTGCTGAAAAAACTCTGATTGCTCTTATGAATTTTAATGTCTGGTGCTAGTTGGCCGTCTACCAGTTCAGTGACACCCTTTCAAAGCTGACAGATAACAGGAGTGTCTTACCAAAAGAAACAGAAGAGATTCTGGGATACTTTCTTATTCTTTCTCTCTCTCTCTCTTTCTCCCTTCTAAAAGGAAAGGCTAAGTCACATTGGACCTGAGGAATTTGTGCAGGCGTTTGTCCATAAAGACCCTTTGGATGGCACCAAGGTATGATTTGTCTGCATGCAAAATGTCTCCTGCAATAACGGTGTTTGTTCCAGCTTTTTGAACTGATCTGATGAGATCCGAAGGAGCAGGGCCTGGGGCACCCGTCAGGCAGGAGCAGACCCGCTGGCAGACGTCTATATTCTCGCAGCGGGGACGGGACCTTCAGTAGAGCTCCTTCATTGGCAGGTCTTTGCCATTCCTTCCTGATGAGACTATGTCCCAGCCAGAGACGGCCACATCCCGATGTCCTGGCCTCCGGATCGCTCCTCCTAGCGTGTTTTGATCGGGACAGATGGCTTGTGGCTGCGCAGGACCAGGGAATGTCTGTTCCCAGTGATGGAGGCACATAGGCTTTGGACGTGATGTCATGCCCATAGTGTGTGCCCAGACACCACAGTAATGAGTCAGTGCGTCATGAATCAACGTACTCATCTCTCTCTACACAATAGCTTTTAACCCAGAGCGCTGTAGGGAACAGAGTGTCTGATCAGGACTTCATCCAAAGTCCAGAGAAGCCAATTGGAGCCTTTCCACTGATTCTGGTGAGGTTTGAAGCAGCACTTCAATGAGTGTCTCAAAAAGGAAAAAAAGTTCCTGGCCAGAGAGTGAAAGTGTGAGATTTCCTACAATGCCAGAAGAGAAAGGGGGGGAAAATTTGTCCTCAGAACTGCATATGGGCTCCCACCAACATCATATATCAGTGGCAGAATTGAATCTTTTGATTCTGAAAATAACAGAAATACCACTGTTTATAGTCTTGTCCAAAGCAAATAATTTGTGTTGATGAAGAAATGGGTTGATGGAGGGAGGTATGGATGAGTGGATAAAAAATGCAACACTGGGCATCTCCTCTAACTGGAATTGTGGAAATTTTGCACTTGGTTGCTGGGAGAGGGGAGCGGGCAGAAATGTTTTTCCAGGTATTGTGAGCATCGATCATGTTTTTTAGGTAGGAACCCTGAGATTTCTAATATGTGTCAGAAATATGAAAGCTCCAAGTGCCATAAAAATAACTGTCATTATTAGTAAAGAACTTCACAGAAATGTGTGTTGAGGAAAATGCTTTCTTAGGCTTAGATGAGTATTAAAGAAACTTTCTTAATGGAAAATATTACTCTTGGAGCTTTTGATCACTGAGGAAATGACATCTATTATCAGCTTAGCCACCACAAGTCAAATTTTAGTTGAGAGTCCTGGGGCGAGAAGAATTCTGTCTCTTTTTGATACAGTTAGTATCAAATTACCATTAATAATTTTGCTGCCTCCATAGGAGTTACCAGTGTATCAAAGACAGACTAAAAATCACCTCATTTTAGATGCAATCAAGAAACTCGCAGTTAAGCATTTTATGCTCAGATTTAATGACAATAAAATCATTCTTGCTACTCGGAAAAGAGCAACTCAGCTAGTTTCTAATACCATGGTGCCCAGCAACAGCTCCTACGGTCTCCTACTGCCAAGAGAAGGAAGAAGAGAGGATGGAGGAGAAACCATGGGCTGCTGTGTGGAGCTGCTGGATTGTCCATGGTGAGAAGGACCCACCCTCACAATGAGCAACTCACGGGTTGCTCCAGCCCTCTGACTCTCCCCACACTGGTTACCAGCTGGACGCACCTGGAAGAGACCCTGTGGCTGCCCTATCCTTCAGTCAGCCACTTCTGTCAAGGAAAGCAACAATTAATGAGCTTAATGAGTTGCTTGTGAGCTTCAAGAAACGGCTTCCCAGGGGGCACGTACTCTTGGCTAAAAGGCAGCAAATAGACGTAGTGTTTCTTGGTCCTTACAGCACAGGAGCTTTGTGTTTTCCTGTCACCTCCATGTCATTGTGTTGTGCCTGGGAGGATGAGATTGTGGTGCCAACACAGAGGAATACTGAGGTGTAAAGAGAAATTAAGCTTATGAAGAAAACATAAGGAAACATCAGCTAGTGTGGACAGGAAGGACTAAAGCAAAGAGCCTGAAAGAAAAGCAGGGAGACCCTAAGTAATGGTAGGTTGGTATAGCAGAGCGAAACATCTTGAAAGACCAAGAAAAATAAGAGATTTCTTGAAATATGATGAGAATATACAGTTCAAATCAGTATCACACCTGTGACTTCATTGAAGTCCTTAATAACAGGGCAAAGAGCACGGGCAGGAGGAAGGGCTGCATCACTGTGTGGCCTTTGAAATCCAAGGCAATATCTTCCACCTAATAAGGACCTCAATAATAAAGCAAAAACTACAACAAAGCTCTTGTAATTTAGTCTTAAAGTAGCTAGGAATTTTAGGCTTGTTAAGACTTTCCCCATGATTTCTGTTGATTTCTGTTTTTGAACATAAATGAATATGTATTTTTTAATTACCTTGGGAATTATATTAGTCAACATTCCTTAAAGGCTTTTAGGTATTTAACTTGTGTGGAATGGGCATTCCTACTGGCATTAAGGAATCTGTATTCATGCACTGTGGTTTTCTTCGTAGTGGCCTGTATTTCTGGCAGCCCTGGGAAATGCTCATGCTAATAAAACAAAAATTCAGTATTCTCTGATACCCTCTAGTGGACATTAATGAATGTTTAAATAAATGATGTGAAATCTAGAGAACAGACAGTCCTAGAACTTTCTCAGAATTTAGGTCTGGGAAAAGATCTTGAATTCTCATGATCCCCAGCAACATCTTTGGGCTGTGTGAGCTGCCAAACCTCCACTGAAGGCAAATTATCTGTTGAAGTCAAAGGAACTGGAAGAATTCAGCCAAATATCTGCTCCCACAGCCTGTAGCAGTGCGAGATTGTATAAAATTCTCTGTAAAATCTGGAGACTGTGCTTCTTATAAGGGCCTGTTCTGATGAAGTCCCTTGTGCATGAAGGTGGCCAACTTCGGAGCAGCCGCCAAGGTGGAGCCGTCAGCAGAGAGCGAATTATCCTGAATGCTCAAAATGCGAGGGAAATATATTTTCCCCCCATAAAGAAGCAACTCTAAGTGTCTCTTGTTGGACAAGACTTGTGAGCGAGCGTCTCTTTTTCACCTCACTGAATTATGAGCTATTCCCTCCAGAAAGGGGCTGCCGGTGATTGCACTTACAAAAATGGAAAGGTCCTGGAGTGGAAGGGTGCAGCTGAACGTGCTGCACAAGATGCGCTTGTCCCGCTTGATCTTTCTGCGTATTGTTGCTGCTCTGTGGATCCTGCATGCCTGTTCTGCCCCGCTGAGCCAGGCGCAGTGCACAGAGCTCTGCTGAGCACTTGCTGCAGGCCAAAAGGGGCCGTTTTCCATCCGCTGACGTGAATGGCAGAGCGACATACTCGGCTAGAGCCATCCACCCGCCGCCCACCCACCCACTGACCTTTTGAACTGTGCTCTTAATGCCCCGTCCCCCGAGTGCGCCACAGCGATGTGACAAAGTGACCACCAGTGCGTGGCGTGTATTGCAGCACCCAGACAGCTAGCTGCGAGTTAAATGTCTCTCCCTCCTTCCTCCTCCCCCAGACTTGTTTCAGTGAGCAGAAGAAGACAAGCAACCTCGAGGCGTACGTGAAATGGTTCAATAGACTCTGCTATCTTGTAGCGACAGAGATTTGCATGGTAAGTAAAACGTGCGTGGCCGTGTTCTACCACCTGCTTGATGTGCCAGTTTGAGACAGTCTGTTAATAAGCAGACCTGGGGATTATTTCTTATGAGCTAGCCAAGCATCAGGCAGTAATGTTTAGGAGCATCTCACTCGCAGAAGAGACCTAATAATGATGAACACGTTGCAAAAAATGCTGGCGACACACAGGGGATAAACAGTTCTCTTGATGTAGGAGGAGCACGGGGTGGACTAATGAACCCTGCAGGGAAAAAGAGAGGGAAAAAATGCCTTAAATTACACTGCATGACTTCTACTGGCAAAAATTGTAGTGGAGCAGTATTTGTTATGTGTCTGCCTAAAGCTTTGCTCTGCAGGTGAATTTCATTGCCTGGGCCGTTGTCCTGTTGTCCATTACTGTAGTTGTGACTAAGGTTTTTTTTTAACTTGGTAGTGTTTTCATTTGTTTTTTTTTTTTTTTTTATTTTTAACTTGACCCCATCGAAATGAACCAAATGTTTACTGCTGTGAAGAGGGTGTGGAAGGGAGGAAGGGTAGTGGGTTAAGCAGCCCAGATTGCCTATGGCTCAAACACTTGAGTATTTGGAGTTCTTTGGAAAGGTAGGGTGTTCCAGCCCAGTGAACATATGGTTTGAAAATGCAAACTACCATTTGACTTGACCTCCTTATTAAAATACCCAGAACAGCAGAAGGGATTTAATGCACTGAAACAAAGTCTTTCTGGAACAAAGAAGCTGCTCTTATGTGGATGTGAAATCCTGGCCTTATGAAGGGCCATGGTGATGAGCTCACTGTTTGAACAAGCAGCAAGGGTGCCTTGCAATTCTGCATACGCTTGTTACAGCTTTTCTTCTAATTTGCAGCCTGCAAAAAAGAAACAGCGAGCGCAAGTCATCGAGTTCTTCATTGACGTCGCCCGAGAGTGTTTTAACATAGGGAATTTTAATTCACTGATGGCAATCATTTGTAAGTACTGCTTCTCTAGAGAGCTCTCCATTGTCAGGGATGCAAAGGAAATATCTGAATGGCACCCACTGTCCTTCTTCTTCTTCACTCCTAGCTGGAATGAACATGAGTCCAGTTTCCAGGCTAAAGAAGACTTGGTCAAAAGTGAAAACAGCAAAATTTTACATTCTCGAGGTAAAAAGACAAACAACCCCCCTTTTTTTTTTTTATGTGTGAGTGATATATGAGATGCTTGTAGACATATTTCACAGGTAGAGTGCAAGATTTTGGTTGTGGGTGCCAAGTGGGTACTTAGGAAAGGTCACAACGTGCTCAGGGGAATCAGAGGGATTGTCACTCAGGAACCAGGCTTTGGCCTGTATGAAATGCACAGTCCTCCTGTGATCCATCTGTGTCACTTCATTCTACAGATCAAATGGTGTCCAAATAAAAACTCGGTCATTTATTAATATAAAATCAGAGGTACAGACAACCATGGCCTGTGCTCCTAGAGCTGTTGTCGTATCCTCTCATCACACATCTGTTTTTCACATGTGTAGGTCTTCCAAGGATGCAGGCGAAGCTCTGTTAGGCTATGGAAGGCTATGGGTAAAGCTGTCTTTGGAGCACCCTGGTCCCTTTCTAACCTAAGTGTCTTCTCTTGTGGATCTAGCACCAGATGGACCCTACTGGTAACTTCTATAACTACCGGACGGCGCTGCGGGGAGCTGCTCACAGGTCCCTCACTGCGCACAGCAACAGGGAGAAGGTAGGTGTGAGCACAGCTCCCAGGGCTTGTGCACGCGGCTCCAGGCTTGGTATGAGCCGTTCTCCTGCTTCTGCATCCAAGGATCCTGCACTGCAGAGTGTACATCTGTGGCCGAGGGGCCACAGCAAGCTCAGCAAGGCTTTTGGTTTATGTTTAGGACCACCAATGATGGAGACCTCGCTCCCAGGCAGTGTAGAGCAGGGCAGCACAAGCTCACACGAGCCTACACAGAACTATTAGCCTTTCTGTGGCTCTTGTACTGGCATTAAAGAGTTGGTCTCTAACTGCCAACAGAAATGCAAACTTTAAACAGTTCCCTGCATGTGGCATTATAGCTGGAGCTATTTAAGCTTTCCACCTTGCAGCAAAGGTAAGGTAAGCACTGGCCTGACGGGGCCTTTCTCCAGTGAGGGTTGGAGCATCTGTGGGTTGCTCACACTCAGTGCTGCAACGTGAAGGCTGTAGACTGGGAAGAGCAGCTGCTGCCCTGCTCTAGGGCCCTTGCAGATACCCTTTCAGCTGATGTCCAGCGTGCACTGGAGTCACTGCAGGACATTAAGTACTTAAGTGAACGATTGCTTTGCTGTCAGCAGCTCCCATGGCCGCCGTGCGTGCCGGGACGCGTTGAACTGCACGCGTCAACCAGCTGCACAAGCTGCACTCCAGGTAGTTTGCAGATAGGCCAGTGGAAACATTTGGAAACCCTGCTATGCAGCGCGCCCTCCTCGCTCTCTGTGGGGATTAACTCTGTGCTTGCTGGCTTAAAAACAGACCTGACTGCTGCAGGAAACTGCTCATGGAGCTGGGTGCCCAGACCCTCCACGTTGGCTTTTTCTATCACAGTAGCACCACACAGGAGTCGCGAAGACTCAGATGTGAATATTGGGATGCATCTGGCATTGAATTTATCCCTGCTGTAATTCCTTTAATTTCAAGAGTTTTACCTTAACACTGAAGTAGGTCTTTCCTATAGCAAAGCAACATTTGACTGTGGCAGGTTAGAGAGAAGGATCAGTAATATACGGCAGCTTGCCCTGAATGACACTTAGGGCTTGTTTTCCATGTTGCAGAGGTCTCTCTGATTCTGTTGGCACTTTCCTTTCAATAAACTGTGTGTTCTCAACGCAACCCTCTGCAGGTTGCTGTGGAGAAGCAGGTTATACTAAACAGGCACTACAAAGGCAGGTTCATGCCTCCAGAGAAAGGCATGAATGGAGCTGGTGAAAATGCAGCTGTTCCTGGTGATAAACCCTGCCTGTAGATAAGTCCTTGGCCACTGAATTGTATTATTCCATCCTTCCTTGTTCTAGAACTGTAGTGGTCACCTAAGTGTATCTGTGCTAAGTATTTCCTCCCTTGCTGTTCTTAGGTTTGCAAATGTCTTTGAATTGCTTGATTTGTCTATTCAGCATCTTTACTGACAAAGACCTCAACAGGGGGAGGAAAGATCTGCAATTTAATCTTGTGCTTTCTACGCTCAGTGACACTACTGATACAATGAGAGTTAAAAAACTGGGTTATGAGTATTTTCTTAGTCATTCTACTCTGCCATTGTGCTCAGAGGCTATTTATTCTAGAGTACAGTCAGCTCCTGATTGCTGAAGGTGTCTTTGTACCCTGCTGCCCTTTTCCTCGCCTTTCACTATCCTGCTTTCTAAGTGCACAGCACACTGAAAAGTTAGTATTTCTTTTTTCTCTTCTTTCCTGATTGAGTTCTTCTTTCATGCAGAGAAAATCCTGTGCTGGAAAGATAATAGTTTTGCCATTTCTCTTCACAGATTGTGATCCCCTTCTTCAGCCTATTGATCAAAGACATTTATTTTTTGAATGAAGGATGTGCTAATCGCCTTCCAAATGGACATGTCAACTTTGAAGTAAGATCTGAAAAATGTTTTTTTTTTTGTCTTTCCCATTCTAGCACTATCTAAGACCTCTTGCCCATGTTTTCAGTGCAGACTGACAAAGACTGAATGTGCCAAAACAGGCAGTCTTGAGTGACTGCCTGAAGGTTTAACTAACCCTAGACTGTCTTTAAAAAAATAAATAAATAAAAGGCATATTTAATATAAACATTGCAAACAGATCAAAAACCAAGCTGCGGGGTTTTCCAGTGCTGAGTGAATGGCAGATCCTGACTCGCTTCATGTGGGTTGGCTGATGGAAATGTATTGTCAGCAGTATAAATGATTATACATAATGGCTTGGAGGAGGAGATGACTTCCCCAGAAAACAAGAACAAACTATGTTTTCTCTATATACACTAATAAACAAGGCACTATAGAGCACTTTATACAGACAGAAATTAGTTCATGAGGCAGAAGTCATGCTCTTGGTGTAAGGATCAGAGCGTGCTAATTCCTGCCTGTTGTTTTACATGAAAGAATTGCCATTAATTCCCCTACAAGGACTTACCTCCTCCCTGCAGGCCTGGCACTAGGTGATATTAGTCAGGTGCCCTGCATAATCCCAGGTCTGTGCCGGAGAGTTTGGGTTTACCCTGGCACTACTTGTTGCTAACTGCAAGGTTAGCAACACTTTTTACACTGTGCAATGGTTATTGCCAAGATTTGTACGTTGTGCAAAGATAATTGCAGAGATTGGGTGCTTCCAAAAAAACTGCCCAGCGTCGGTGACAAAACAGTTCTGCAGCTCTCAAATGTTTTGTAAATTACTTCTTCAGCATGTCTGTTTGTTGCATTAAATTTCTCTTTTAGTTATTGATGTTGTGAGATGGTGAATAATAAATAGGATATTGAGCTTGACATGCCTTAAATTACATCAGACACTTGTGCCATGCATTGGTGCCACCTCAAAGGCATTGAGGTCATTTTGCTTTCTGTATTTCTATTAAATCCTTCTTCTTCCTCTTCCATCCAAGTTTATGCCCTCTGTTCTCAAGTACATATGCGTAACCTGTAACGTGTTCATGGATGTGTTTTTATTCAAGCACAAACTGAGACTGCCTGTAAAAAGAAATGTAGCACACCCTTTCCTGCCTCTTTCTCCTGTAGTGAACCAGGAAAATGCACCTGTCTACAGCTGTACCAGATTGCTTTTCCTTTATATCCCTGTGACTGACAAGACGAATCCTGGATCCTAATCTGTTCAGATGTAACTTGGTGGAATGGTTTTATTTTACAGAAATTTCTGGAACTGGCTAAGCAAGTAGGAGAATTTATAACCTGGAAGCAAGTAGAATGTCCCTTTGAGCAGGACGCCAACATCATCCACTACTTGCACACTGCTCCCATTTTTACCGAGGATGGTAAGAGCCTTTGTAAACTCTGGTCATGGAAAACTTGCTTCTTCATCTTCACTCATTAACGCCCTGATCCTTGCAGCTTGTTTGACCCCAGTTTATCGATATACAAATACTGCCTCCCAGCTCATGAAGTTGCCATCTGGTTGTTTTTCCTTGTCCAGAACGTCTCTGGGGGGCACTGTGTAGTAAGTTGCTGTGATGGCCCTGATTTTGTAGGCAAGAAAAGAGGCCACAAACCATGTCATGGACTGCCATGGATGTCACTTGTCCTTTAGCCAAACTCATTAAGAGATTGATGGAGCCAGGACTAATCTCTTCTGCAAACTGACACTGTCAGCTCTTCAGCAGAGCTCAGGGCACTGCTAGTCCAGCTGACCTCCTTTACAGCAGCAAAGAAACATTAACTACAGAGAGTAATTTTTAAGATGTTTTTTCTAGTAATTAATTTAAACTGTACTAATGAAAGTCTTGTTCTGAAGCCATTTCTCTGATCATCTTTTCCTTCTTATCTGGCCTCTTTTCTGTTTCCGTTGAATAGCCAGCATGTCAGACTGCGTCATTTCATGTGGGTTGATGTCAGTTGCCTCTTGGTAGATTATGTCACACAGAGAAATTGTCTAATGCTCTGTTCCCATAAGCTAAACTGGTGTTGGATTTATTTCTTCTTTTGATTCTATAGGCAGTTTTCTGTAGCTATTCATGTTAATCAGATCAGACAGCTTTTATTTCATAGACTCCTTCAGAGGACGACATGCAGTCTCAAAAATCCTGCCTAAATCCCAAGAGAAATGACTGCCAAAATGGAATAATTAATGTGATTAAAGTAGTATGTATCGAAAGGAGACATAGCACTTTAGTTCTGTATTTAGGCTCTTGAAGAACCAACGGTGAAAGACAGGGGTATCTCGGACGTGGTGTTTGCAGATCCTCTCCCCACGTGCTCCTCTGTATTCATGGTGCTTTCATGAGGTGCCCTCTGCAGGGGTCACCACTCTCCTCTTGGCCGAAGGGAAGAGCAGTTCGGGAAGATCTGCCCTGATTAAAAAATGGGAGAACTCACTGAAGAGAGATGCAGCGCTGTTATGCAAAATACAGCTGAACTGTGCTAGACATAATGTGCGGGAATAGCAGGCCAGCTCTTTAATATTAAAATACTCTTGAATTATAGCAGTGATTTGAATATTGAGTACTGGGTCTAGCATTAAAGAATAAAGCATAACTAAATAATCAAAAGAGGAAATTTGTGTGAACACAAATCACAACCTACTTTTATTTAGAAGTCTGTGAAGACAGTGAGATGTTAATGCCGTGCCAGCTTGTGCAGAGGAGACTCTGCAGCTTAGACATGTTTTGGCACCATAAAATTCAGGATAGAGAGCAGAGATTTTCAGAGCGGGGGAAACAACAAAACTATTTCCCACTCCTGTGTTCCTGTTCTGGCTTCTATAACTCATTTTTATCTTGAGGGGGAGGTTGTGCCCTTTCAGGATGCCATGGGAAGATTGATGAGGGAGATTAAATCACGTTAAGCAAGAGGAATATCCTTCATGTAAGAGTTGGTTTAGCTGTCAGCTCTCTCTTTTTTTTTTGTTCTGATAACACCTCTGATGGACATTGTGATGGAATAAACAAGTGCAGATATCTGTATTCAAAACCAGAGAGTATTTAATTGTTTAATATTTTTTGCAGCAGATTCATGCTAACAGTTTTAATTCTTGGCTCCTTTACCACTCCATCAACATTAGCATAACAAATTTCCAAAAGTAGAAATGTTTTGAACATAAGTGCCCTGCTCACTGCAGCTACCTGATGGAACACAGAGGTTTTAAAGATTCAGTTTATTGCGTGGGACAGTAGCAAGGACAAAATCCCTGGGGCCTACAAGAGAGCAAAGAACAGAGGGGTTATGGCCCTGTTGAAATAACACATCTTTGTCATTCCCAGGTTTGTACCTGGCTTCCTATGAAAGCGAAAGTCCAGAAAACCAGACTGAAAAAGACAGGTGGAAATCCTTAAGGTAACCACTTATTTCATCAGCTCTCTCCTAAAGTCCCTCCAGAGTGTCGCACCGATGGTCAGGGGATCTCTTAGCTGGGCTGGACGCTTGTAAAATGCTGGCACTTAAAATGTGACCTCTGATGGAGGCCTTTTCCATTTGTAACTATATACAGAGCGGGGGGCAGCACTGATAAAATCTAATGTTTATCCCTGGTTATCCACTATTTAAAGAAATTCTCCACTAGTGCATTTTTACAGTTCTCTCTCTCTGCCAAAGAGGCCTTGTACAGATGAAAAATACCCCAGGTTCATCAGATATTCCCACAGTCTACCTGTCTTATAAGGACACTGTAAGGAAGTTTGGTCTAATATAAGCAGTGATTTAATAGAAACAAACAACAACAACAAAACATGTTTTTTTCTTATCGTTGTTCTTCTGTTTTAACTTTGCAGATCTACTATTTTAGGAAAGACTTGAAGATTAAGAGGTTATTGCAGTAGGTCAAGGAAAGAAAAATGCGTAAACATTTTGCACTACTGATTCCAAAGATGCCTGTTTGGGATTTAGACAATTTGTTTTGTTTGGATTTTTGTTGTTTTTTTCCGACTGCCTAACGTGAGAGGATGAACTGGCTTCATCCTCTGAAATGAACAGAACTGTGTTTGCAGAGATGCTTTTCTAGCTAAGAGACAGAGGAAGGACAAAGTGTTTGTGGCTGTGCCCAAACTGCATCAGGATCGCTGTAACTGTTGCCTCTGAAGGAAAATATAAGAAAACCAGGAGCATGGAGAACAATGGTACTGCAAAAAAGAGCGAAAAAGTATTTAAAAAAAGCAAAAAATAGACATGCTTATTTCAGAAGCAGGTGCTTCGGATCTCTTTAAACCCTCTGAGGATTATAAAATTAATTCAGACAAAGCAGCAATCTGGTTAATTGCTGAATGAAGAAAGAAGGACTTAATCTTACATGAGCAGTCCCCGAGCCTTGTTGAGCAATGCACTGACTGCAACAAGTATAAGCTTCCAGCGGATGAAAACTCATATCACTCGCTCATATAAATGTGTATATATATACATATATATATAAATATAGACATGCCTCACACAAGGATCTCATCAGCATGGAAGAGACACACAACTCCCATGAATTTTTACAGAGAACAATTTGCAGTGTGACTGTTGCTTCTTCCCACCACTGTTGCTTTTCTTACTGTGAATCTTGGCAGAGTTGAGGGCATTGCGTGCAGATGGTTTGGCTTCAATCCCCGCCACCACACCGGAAGCTGAGGAAGAAAAAGTCTCCCGCCTCGGCTCACCTCTAGCTAACGTATGTAACGTGTTCCCCAGCCGGCTGGTCCTGAGACACGTGGTCCTCAGAGGGCTCTATCACACTGAAAGAAAAAGAAATTGCATTATCGTAGAAACAAAAAAATCTATCAGGTTGCAGTTAATACAATCCTGTTTGTTCTGCAACACGATGCTAGAGGAGGATAGGAAGGGCTACGTAATAGCTCTAAATTTGGGGACTATGTGATACAGTTTAAAAATGACAGTATCATTCTAGAGACCACTGCACTAAGCTAAGGAATTTGTCATGCATAAGCAGAGCGCTATGCATGACAAATTTTTCTTTTTTTCTCTTTTTCTCTTTAGTGACTAAACCATGTTCACCATTTCCTTACAGATGATATGAAGGTAGGGACTATGTCTGTGTTTGTACTTGTACAATGGTTGTGGTGCTATCTGAACACATATCTTAAATGGACTATATGGGTATTAGATTCCAAGCTAAGCTCAAACAGTCGACTGTTTGTGTGTGGAAGGGCTGCTCCCACTTGCCCTCAAAAAGACCACCAAGAATTTAAATGGAACTAAATTCAGCATTTTATTAATGACTTGATGCTGGCCTTTCAGATGTTTCAGTCTTTCTTGGTCTACAATAGAAAACCCAACCCTTTCTTTGAAATCTTTAATAGCTTTATTTCCAGAGAGAATAAGTCTAGATGGCTGTTGCGTTTTGAAAAGGGAAGCTAATCATGAAAATCAGCTGTGATGGCCTATGCATTTAGCCAGAAAACCGGAACTCTTGCTGTCCTTCGCCAGGCCTCGCAGCAGTTGTTTGTGCCTGATGAGCTGGTGAGACGAGCAGGACTCCTTCTAAACATGCGTTTGTGGGGGCCTGAGGCAGCCTTCGCTCCTCTTGACATATGTGTCTACCACGTAGGAACATGAGTTCAAGCCAGGGGAACAAAAAACGTCATCCCTTCACTGAAGCCAAGAACAAAGTGCAAGGAGGTACCTTATTGTCCCAGCAAAGGAGCAAATACAGCGTAACGATGCTGTCGTTATGCAGTTGGTTAATTTTTGTACATGAGCTGTTCAGAGAGATGTATACACACAGGCGTTCCTTTAAGCAGAGCCGTTTCCAAAATGATACTGTTAAAAGCCTGTTAAATTCCAGCCAAATGCAGAGCAATAACCATGAACATCTGTATAACAGTGCTGAGGCTTATGCGTGTTATTTTTTCTTCATGTCTAAATGGTCGTATTTTTCTTAATGTCAACATCTTTTTAACTGGCACAGTGTGACTTCATGGTGGAAATGGTTTTTTATTTATCCGGAATCCACTGTAGGTAGTCGGGCCCTTTCTTTAAAAAAAAATGCTTTTTAAAGTGCACATCCTCACTCCTTTTTTAATGAGCCAGAGGAGGTTGGGACAACTGAGACCATAAGACTCATCACTGAACATGAATTCAAATGTGATTTCCCATGAAAAAACTATATTCTTTGGCACCTTTCGTGAATTCAGACAATTTTATAAGTATGATTTAAATTAGATGTCATAAAGTTTGTCACTGCTGCAAGCTCAGCCATTTTCATACTCCAAACCTCAAACCTTGGTGCTTAAAATGGGAGCATGTGGGTCAGATTTACAGGGGTATTAAGGGCAGAGTGGGACTTTTAAAAGCACCAAATTATCTTTAAGCCTCTGTGTAGTTGCACATTTGAACAGACTGTTTTTCAGAGGTCCTGAACACCTCTCAGCAGATACTAAGCAGGCGCTGTTCTGTAGAGATCCATGGAATATTGATCCTTAGCATTTAATCTTTGGAGATGATGGCTGCACCTTGCAGGATGGCTTGGAGATGAGTGCACAAAACAAAACAAGAAGTCAGTGCCTTCTAACATCAGGCTTTAGGAATTGTGGCTTGTCTTTATATAAGTCAGTGGCCCAAATCCCCTTGATTAAACTGGAAACAAGGTCAAGCCGTAAATTACAGCTGCCAGCTCCAAGTGCATGTCACATCTGGCCTAACTAAGGAGGACGAGTCCAGAAGAGGGGAGAGGGCTGCAGAGCCTTGCTGCACAGGCAGGTGAGACCAAGTGAGAATCCAATGGAAGACAAAGAATGACAATTTGGGGAAAGGAATTTTTTTCCAACAGTCTTTTATTGACATTGCAAGAGATACAAAGTGAGAAAACTCTTCCCATGTACAACAGAAAGCAGTAGCACTTGACACTGAGCACGTGCCCCTGTGGGGCGCCTAGTCCAAGCCCTAGTCCAAGCTGTAGATGATTCACTGATGGGAATGTCTTGTGCTTTCCAACACTGCTGTTCCCGGTGGATTTGCCTCCTTGAGCTCATACTACCCAGAACAGAACTATTCTGTTGTGTAGCAGCAAAACCCTAAGCTAGTAACACGTGAGTGTGTAATACAGAGCCTTTCAGATGCATTAACCTAACTTCTGTGTCCTTGATGGTATGTAACAGAAAACCAAATACCCCTTCTCTGCACCTCCTCTCCTGTGATGGAGGAGTTGCGGAAGTCCTGCTCTTCTCTTTGGTCCTGCTCTTCTCCTTGGTCCTGCTTTTCTGTTTCTTGAGGACGCCATTCTGCAGCAGGGGCTGGATCCAGAGCCCAGTGAAAAGCAATGGTGAAACTCTTGTGCCTTCAGCTGGAGTTGTGGTCAGTAGATGAACTCACTCAATGCCTTTCAAAAATGCATAACCTGAAAGCAGTGCTCTCTGTTTTACATCAGCATCAGTCGCACGACCTAATTAGAGGTGGGGGGATCATTAAGCATGGGTCTGCCAGGGCTGGCGCGACCAGCCGCAGGTTGGTCCCAGATCCCATTTCTTTTTGCACTGGCAAAACCTTTGGAGTGAGTCCAGCACCGAGGGCCCCGCGGCCCCGGGGACGCCGAGCTTAGCAAAGGGCTCTCTGTGTGCAGGCAGGTACCACGCCGTGTCCCCCAGCAGAGCTGGGCTCTGTCCCCACAGCCGCCCCGTGACAAAGCGTGGCCGTGGCGCGAGGCACCTCGCGCACCGGGGACGCCAAGGGTAGCCCTCTCGGCTCAAAATGTTTTATTATGTCGTCATTACTGATAAGATAATCACCCTCTTAAAATTAAGCCTGTCCCTTACAAATACCCGGGCTGCTTTATCATGTTTTCCTGCAATGATTTGTATGCCTTTTATTAAAGCACGTGAGCATTGGTTTGCACGTGACCGTAAATCCAGGTTAGAACAGAACTCAGATTACTGAAAATGTAATTGCAGTTATCAAAAAAGAATACATCTGTTAGTGGGAAAGCTATTGTTAGGCCTGTCAGTGTGAAAACACTGCGCAGGGAACGTTATCCAGCCTAAGTGACCGGCTTGCACAGAGAGAGACTGATCCAAGCCCAGGGACGAGCTCAGGGACAGACTCCCCTTGGATTGTACGGGCTTTGGAGCAGTCCCGCAGCCCTCCGCTGTATAGCCCTTTGAAGACAGTCCCAGGGATTGCGTTTCGCTGGCAGCTGTGTGGTGCTTGGCCTTTCTTTGAGGCAGCTGCAGCTCTGAGATGGCTGCAGAGGGGCAGAATGCAGCCTTGGCCCAAGTTCTCTTTCGCATTGTTGAAATTTCAGCATCGAACTGAAAGACTCTGTTTGGTCCTGTGAATTAAATCATGTGTCTAGGAGCAGGATTTGACCTTCAAAAGGGTTAAGATTTTTATTTCTCTTTAAAAAATATGAAAAATACCTTGTTGGCTGTTAACTTTCATATTGCACAGCGCGGCAGCAGAATGGAAGATACCAGTGCATTTGCTATGAAATATTGCTGCAGAAACCTGCATCTGTGCCTGTGCCTGTGTTTTCATGTTGTTCGGTGTAGAGAGACAGTCCCCAGCCTGAGCAGATGAGCCAGCAAGGAGGTTACCTTGTTTTTTTAATGGAACCCATCTAGAGGTAAATTTATTTTGCATTTTGTCCTTTTACTGTTCTTCTGAAAAATAGAGCTCTTACCTATTTTCACGTGTGCAAAAATACTGAAAAAGTTCTTGCTTGTATTTGCATCACATCTTGCATTTTTATTTATTATACAAGCCATGCATTAGGAGCTGAGAGCCCGTGTAAGTCATGCACCCTCCGCGGGTGCAAGCCGCAGCCTCGGGCCGTACCCGCGGGTGCTGCAGGGCTCCCTCTGGCCCCGTCCTCGGCCCTGCGCCGTGGCCGGGCTCGCGCGGCCGTGCTCGAAATCCAGGAGGGCTCAGACCGTCCTCTCCCGCTTGCTGTCTCTCCGTGGTGCTTTCCTCCATGAGCAGCTCTTGCAAAATGCTCTCGGGACAATTTTCACCTTCCCTGCCCTGTGTGGCTCCACAGTGGCTCTACTGCAGTAGAACAATGTTCAGCCCTTCCTCAGTGCAGAAGACCATCAAGATGAGAGATCAGAGCTCCTATATGTTAAATACTTGGACAGGAGACTCCCTTCTAAAATGTGCACACCCATTTTGGTGCATTTCTGTCCAGAAAATTCCAGAGTCCCGGTTTCTTCCAGACAGAAATGCCTTCCTCAGTGAACTGTACCCGGTCAGTATTATATCCCTGCTGTAATTATGCTTCTGCAATCCCATTCTGTTTGCAGTAACCAAGCACGGGATGGCCCCTTGGTGCCCGGCACACAGGTAAATGTGGTTGAGAAACCCAGGACTGTAGCCTGGGCAGGCGACGCGTTCCCAAAGCTCCGGCTGGGTCACGGCCTCCCGTACACCCCCCTTCAGGGGGAAGGAATTGTTTCCGCTGAATCGTCCTAATTCTTAAAACTTAGTGGAAAATAGAAGCACAATCAGGCATTGCAAGGCACGATTCTTATAGATGTGCAGTTATTTCCCATAGGAGTCAGTCTGTAGAAAGAAATACAAGAGCCGGTATGCAAAAAAGCGATGAGAAAAAAAAATCAGGTTTCAGAACTACTGGCTCTTACCAAGTCTTCATCGATTTATAAAGGTAATAAAAAAGAGTTTTTTGCACTTTTAGCAAGTTCTATGAAATGTGACAGTACCAGCTACCTTGTACCCCAGCTCTAAAAAACATATTATTGAAACATATATTCACAGCCCCAGAAGCCTAGGGTAGACATGATGAGTAGCATTCCCCTTATTTCCAAATGGAGAAATACAGAGTTTGAGAGAGATGTGACAGATCACCTGGGTAGCACCTACATTCCAAAAATAAACCCTATAACCTTACCAGAATTTTAGTTTTACATTTCTGCTGGTACAAATGCTCTTTACTCCTGTGCTTAGAAAAATGGGAGCTGAATTGTAATTGTATTTTTAAGCATGAGTCAAAATGAGAAATAAATGAAGTATGGATCTAAAGACTGATAGAAACTGATGATGTGAGCCTTAGTAAAGAGGGGCTGTGTTTTTCCTGGTTCTTTTTCTTTAAATTAAGCTATTTCATATTACGAATAGTAATTTCAGGACAAACTGAAATCACTACAGCATCCGTAATACTCAAAGCATATAGCATCCTTTAATTAGGAGTCCTCAAACAAATATTGACACTTCATTAATTGCACAGGTAGAAAACCGGTTACTTGAAAGTGGCTATTAGGATTTTGTGACTGTACATAGACCCTGCAAAACATTGATGGTAAAATGCGCCTTCCGTACCCCACCTAAACACCGCAGAAATAGCATGGCCATTGACTCGCTTGGTAGCTGTTGTGGAAAGTGTCTTAAGCTGCATTCATGATGCTCGTGCCCATCCTGCTCCCATGCCTTTTTATACCGTTGTGGTAAGGTGGTTACGAAATCCTTTTGTCAGTCATGTTTGAGCTAACTTACCTATGTATAGAATTTATATATTAAAAACCTTAATTTATACTGTGTTTTAACAGTTTGCCTGAACTGTCTATGGTTTCTAAATTTTGTAATGTGAGTGTCAAATAATAATAATAAAAAACGGCTCATCAGTGTAGAGTTTGTTTTGTTCAGCTTTATCTGTAGGGGAGATTTCAACAACTCCAAATGAACAAGGTGAGTTACAGAGAAGCTCCTGTTGCTCTGAGACACTCCAAACACAGAGACACCCTGACTGAACAGCGATCCCCAAACGTCCTTTGGTTTCTGTTTTTGCTCTTGTTCCTACTTTATTCCTGTTCTCTTCATCCTTGTACATTCAGATTTCCCTGCACTGTACAAGAGTTCCCATAATTAAATGTTTTCCCAAATAGGTGTTTCAGACTCAGAGCTTTCTCTAGAGAGAAATAAGACGGGCCTGTGAAACTGTGTGGTATAACCAGTGTTCTTTTATTCGTATTGCAGTGACCTGAGGGCTTTGCCCGATAGGAGGGACCCACTTCAGTAACCACGTGTAGCAAGAAACATCCGTGCTTCAGATAGCTTAAAATATAAATGATGAAAAAAGGGGGGAAAAAAGAAGGCGCAGAGGTGATGTTGGGTTTGCTTTATGTAAGGCGCAGAGGTGGCTGCTCCGCGGCGCTGCCCCGAGCGTGGGACTGTTGCTGTGCCCGGCCTGGTGCGCTCTGCCCTCAAACCAGTGAGTAATTATGGCCAGCGAATAGCACTGTCTCCAAAGCCTGCAAAATTTCCATGTGCAACCTGCTTTTTGCAGGACAATGTTCTTATTCATGGTCTCAGAGCTGTTGCCAAAAGGGACTGCTGGGTCATCCAGCTGAATTCCCATAAAATGTTGGCCCGAATGGCTCGGCCTGCTTGTGACAAACCTGCAGAGACCCCCGGCCTGAAGCCTCTCGTTCCTCCCAGGACTCCTCTGTGCCACGAGCAGGGAGGCAGCGAAGCCGAAGCTGCAGCAGAGCAGGGGCCAAGGTCGGGGCAGCCTCCCTGTCCGTGTGAGACCGACCCAAGGATGGCAGAAACCCAAAGAGAGGCCGCCGAGCGCGAGGACCGACCAGCAGCTCCCAGGGTAACCGGAGGGCAGAACACAAACCCGGCACAGGTTTAAGTGAGAGGCAGCACGTGCTGCGGGCACCCAAAGCCAGGCCTTGGTGGCTCCGCTGCTGAGTCTTTCCTGAGGCTTTGGGCAAGGCAGATGAGCCTTGCTTTACATTTTGTGTCGGAACCACGGGAAAACTAACTGGGATTTGCTCCTGAGTCACTGCTGAGAGGCCGAGTCACCAAATAGTGTGAAGCACTCAAAGGAGGAACCAAAAACTGCGCTCTGAGGCAGAGGTTTTGAACCCAGCTTTTCATAAAGGCAGAAAATTATACCACAATTGTGCTGAATTTCAAACTCTCATACTTGACTTTTTCAAAGCCATCTAAAATGTGGTTATATTTTGTGTTATTTCTTCAAGTTGTGCATGTACTTGGTGTTACATAGTCTAATTAAACGTGGAAATATCTGGTATAAACAAAAGTAAATAGGTTTAAGAACAAAAATAGCTATAATTCAAAGGAGTTTCCTTCCCAGGTCTGTAAAGACAGAAATTCACCTAATTTAATTCTTTACTGTAAGATCATTCCTATCTTAAAAAGAGCCATTTCTGGAGGGGCTAATACTTTATTTGCTACATAGCACAGTCGTGTCCAGAATTTCTCCAGCTTTTATCCCCTTCAGAGATAGCCCCTAAATTCCAGCAGCCCTGAGAACTCCCTCCTGCTGGGTCTCCACTGCCACCTTCTGAACAGAGGGAAAATTAATCACTGTTATTTCTGCTATTCTTTTTAATGTCTACAGAGGTATTTTGGAAAGCACTGGATTGTATTTGGCACATGCAGAGCACTGTGTGAAACTCTGCTTTGTAATCTGGCCGTACAGGATATTTTCAGTAGAATATGTTGTCATATTTTTGCTTCAGGGCAAAGTTTTTTTCAATTTATATTTGTTTGATGTGAAAAAGGCTCAACGTTTATACACCACTTTACTATTTTCAAGGAGGTTCAAAATGAACAATGAAATATTCCTAACTTCCGACAGATTTACCTCTTTATTTGCCATTGGTTCAGCTGAAAACCTCTGTCTGAAAATGATAAAACTTTGCTATGTTTATGCATATCGTGTCCCCATAAGGAACAACAGTTATTTTCACCGCTTCTATCAGAGAAAATCTTCCTGCTTTAAGCTATTTCTCCATATTCTGTTCAGCATCAGCCTATGTATATATGTGCTCTCGTGCTCACTGTTTATATCAATTTATCCCTCTTTATTTTTCTCCTGCTGCTTGGGTTGCGAGAGAATTCCCCATGCAGGGGCTGTCACTGGGTTGTGGGAAAACTCTTAACACACTGCAGATGTTACTACTATCTTTACAAATAATAGCCAGCCTTTTCCATGCTAGAACAGAAATAATAAACTGCTGGCATCAATGTCATGTTTGTCAAGGACGGCTTTGATCTCCTGTCAAGGATCATGAGACAAAAAACACTCTGCACACATCGCTTCTCTTCAAAGAAATGAAAATGGATTTTCACTCTAGTATAATCTAGATTTACTGGCAAAAATTTGCCACTGGCAAACAAAATTGAACATATATATATATGTTTAGAAAGTACTATTTGCAAAAAAAAATGAGGGACATTGAAAAAAACACTCATTCAATAAAAAATAGACTACATCTTAGATAATCTCGTTTCCGCTTCAGTTGCCAAATCTTGCCATATCAGAGATATATTTTTTTTATTAATTATTCTGGGAAAGAGGCTCTGAGTT
The DNA here is from genome assembly GCF_003342845.1 of Nothoprocta perdicaria. NCBI lineage: Eukaryota > Metazoa > Chordata > Aves > Tinamiformes > Tinamidae > Nothoprocta > Nothoprocta perdicaria. Next base: position 9,393,578 of record NW_020455754.1, read on the forward strand.
GGGGTATTTTTAATTTACTCACTAATCTTCAAAGGTTCCCCAAATAAGACAGCGTAAATTAACAGATTGGAAGGCTGTGTTTTAGTTCCAGTTTTCCTTCATTTGTTTTGTTTTTCCTCTCAAAAGAAAAGCTATTTGTGCTTATTGAGTCAGTGCTGAGGACGCTGAACGCAGTGTTGAACGGTGCCGAGCGGCTGGGTCCTTGCGGCCCGGGCGCCGCTGAGGGGCTCCCGGCCCCGGCGCTGGGGAACATGGAGCCGCTTGGCCGGGAAGGTGCCCGGCCTCTTCCCGGTCACATCCCGGTTACTCAGGGAGGATGGACGGGGCGGCTGCCACTTGCTACTGAGGACACAAGATCCCTGTTATTAGATTCCCCTGGAGAGCCTGTGAGTGCTCCCCTGGGACCAGCCTGATAGCTACTCTCAAGACTCAAGTGTGATTGCCAAGCCGGGCCTAATGGCGGCATCAATCAATCCCCACATGGAACTACTTGAACGGGGCGCTGGGCTAGTTTATTGCAAGGAACTAATTGATGGTGCCGGTGTGGTGGGAGGTGTGTGCTGATGGCGGCCGCCCAGCGGGCAGCCGCTCTCTGCACTCAGCCCGGGCCTCGCTGCTTGACCCCCCGGGCCGCCACGGGGTCCCCTAGGGCCGCTCCAGCCCCGTGGCAGATCGGAGCCCGGAGGCCGCCACGGGCGGCGCCATTTACCCTTCCCCCCGCGCGCCTCAGCGCGGCCCCGCCGCCCCGCGGTTTTCCCGCCCTCCCGAAGGGGGCGGGGCTGAGGACACCGAGGCGCCGCCCCTATGGGCAGGGCTCCGCCTACCCCAGCCCCGGCGGAGTCTCCCTCGACCCCCCCCCCCCCCCAAATCCCCGCTAGGGGGCGCTTTTCGGACGCACCCTCCCCCCGCGACGTTGTGTGACGTCACTGCGCACGACGTCCGGCCGAGGGAGGAGGAGAGGGAGGAAGAGGCTCCTCAGCGCCGAGCAGCCGCCGCCATTTTGTTTGTGTGCGCAGGGTGCTCAGGGGCTCGCTCGCTTTTTTCCTCAGCTGTAAGTGACGCAGGCGGTTTTCCCGCTTGGTTTCTTTTCTTCTTCCCTTTTTACCTCCCTCCTTTTCCTCTCGTCCTTGCAGTTACCGGGGGCTGAAGCAGAGGGAGAGGGGAGCTCGGGCTAACGGAAGGCTGGTGGAGCCGCCGCGGCCCGCGCGAAACAGGGAGCCCTGCGTCAGGGGATGATGGCAGAGAGGTTGAGGCGGGAGGAGGGGTGTTCGCCGCAGTGTCCTGTGGTGGGTAGGGGGCGGTGGGGGGGCGAGGCCGGTTGTGCAGCCCGGTCTGCGCGGGCTCGGGTGGCGCCTGCCGGGGGGGACGAAGCCCAGTCCTTTCCCCTGCATCCCCATCGACTCCCGAGGTGGCCCCCGGGGAAAACCGGCGGAAAACGGGGGTGGGGGGCAGTGGGTGTGTCCTCCGTACCCCCCCGCAAAGGCCCCGCTCGGGGCGGAGCGGCCCCGCGGACTTTGGCCCCCTGAGCTGCCCGCTGGCCTCGAGCCTCCCGGGGCCCTGCGGCCTGCCAGGGCTCAGCGGCGCCCAGCAACGGCCCTGTAGGCAGCCGTGGCCCTGGTGGCCTTTTCCGGGCACACTGCCTGCGGGTCCGGCAGGAGAGGCCCCTGCCCCAGCGCAGGAATCCCAGTGGCCAGAGGGGGCAGGGAGAGCCGTCTGAGGTAGGGACCAGGTCCCTGCTGCATGGGAAGGCTGCATGGGAAGGCTGCATGGGAAGGCTGCATGGGAAGGCTGCATGGGAAGGC
>NW_020455754.1:9395389-9407363 GCF_003342845.1 Nothoprocta perdicaria
GCTGCATGGGAAGGCTGCATGGGAAGGCTGCATGGGAAGGCTGCATGGGAAGGCTGCATGGGAAGGCGTGCGTCCCCTTCGGTTACGTAAGGGAGCTGAAGGGCTCCAGTGCACGAATTTAAGGGCAGCGCATAACTGGCAAAAACCTTAAGGTGGCTCCTACTGGGAAATGATTTATGGCCAGCTTGGACCTTGCATAGGCGAAGCCTAGAAATAACCTGCTTGGGCAAGATTTATGGGAGACCTGGACCCTGACTGATTCAAAGGGCAAACCTTTTTGTGGAGCGACTCTATTTTGAAAACAGATTTTTGGAAAGGGAGTTGGTACAGGTGTGGGGGTTTCTTGTGTCCTGTTTTTTTTTTCTGAACTACTGGCTTGTCACACATTTTAAAGAAATATCTAAAAACTTATTTGTTAAAGTATTTGTAAATTTAATATGTAAATATAATATGTAAATTAAAGACTTACATATTGTAAATCTTTGCTTTTTAGTGCTTTTAGTTGGTGAAGAGGCAATCAACACTGTTCTATGCCAATTTATGGATTGAAATACCACTACTTACTAGTGCTGTCTGTTTCTAAACTTCTTATTGTCAGTGATGAATGTGGAAACTTAATCTTGTCTAATTTTTTTGCTCATTTTTCAGAAACTCTGTACTGAGATATTTAAGCTGTTTTAAAAATATCTCTGTTAAAGAAAGGTAAAACTAAATGATGGCTTTTGAACTATTGTTAATTCTACAGCTGTGCTTTACTTTCCTTGTTTTTCAGTTATGCATGTACCCGTTTGAACTCAGAGTTCCTGCATATAACATCCAGCAACAGAAGCTGGTGGGTTTTGTCTCTGGCAAATCAGCTAAATTGTAAAATACTCAGATATTTGCATGCTAATAGGGTTCAAAATCTGCAGGTTTGCTCATGACATTGTAGAGTTGTGTATTAATTTATCAGGGTTCATTATGTGATTGTTGATGTCATTTGAAAATCTGGCTATTTAACATCAGGTATACAAACTTTTGGAAGCACCGAGGTTTTAGGCTTTTTCAGAATATATGAGTGTAATACGGTTATTTATAATATAGTGTGAAGGTCTAAATCTTTAGATTCTGTTGAAGGAGATGTTTGAAGGTTAAGATCTCTCTCCATTAGTTTTGTGTTGAAATCTGTAAATGCTCATTTCAAATAGACTTTAATTATATGTTAGAAGCTATTAAGTGAAGATGAGTTAGCGTATGTTACAAAATGGAAATCAAAATGTTGCTGTATTAGGTTTAGAAAACTATGTCTGCTTGCCAAGAACCAACAAAAAAAGGGGTAACGGAGGGGAAAAAATCTAGTTTTCTCATATTTAACAAACTACAGCATTTGACTCGCAGCTGCAAGTGTGGTGTAATGCCTTTTTCTTTCTCTCTCTCTGCCTGCCCACCCTTCTCTTTTTTTTTTCTTTTCTTCTTTTTTGCTTTTAACTGACAGATGCGGCACTCCAAACGAACTCATTGTCCTGAATGGGACGACAGGAAGAGCTGGGATCAGAGAAGGAACAGCAGCAGCCATAAGCGCAGGAGAAGGTCCCACAGCAGTGGACAAGAAAGCAAGCACTATAAACCACCTCACTTTTCAGAAAGGTATAAGACTCTGAATTGAGTAGCACTAATACTTCTGATTATGTTTAAAATAAATATATTTTCAAAAGAACAGCTTTTATGTGTGTAAAGTTGGTGATTCCTTAAGGTTTGGCTCACTTAGGTTACGTTGAAATGACACTTGGCTTTGTTGACATAGTATGTAAACCATTAAATTGAAATGCTTCAGTAGAAACTGTAAATGTTGACACTGCTTTCGGTTGTATACATTCGATATTAAATTTCAAGTAAAATAAGCATTTTCACATATTTTTCTTAAATTGAAGAGGAAGAGAAGGCTTGTTTAATCATTTACTACAATGGTAAGTATGAAGTTGATTTGTCTTATTAATTTGGAGATGGTGTGCTTTTTCTCCCACTGCTTTCACTGGAAGGATGTATTTTGCTATGTTTTTCCCTCAAGAAAAGGATCCTGTGGAATTCTTTTAAGAGTTGATATTCATGGTTATAAAATGCTGGACAGGGTAGGTGTACAGCAGTATGGAGGCTTTTTGCCTCTGCAGTTTTCTTAAGGTGTTTTTTCCCCCTTTGGGTAAAAGATCCTTGATCCAGACACTGTCTCTGTTTTTTACTGTATTGAATGCAGAGCACTAAGAATAATGTTAACTACTCTCAGACCATCCAGATGTAGTTGTTGTAGGTTTTTGGTTTGTTTATTTAATTTTTTTTGTGCCCTTTGGAAGCACTGAAGGGCATTATTGCCCATTGAGAGCACTTTATCCTGTGATTTTAGAAATGCTGACTTTAGTATGTTCTGAGAATTACTACTGCTTTTTGAGTCTGAATTTCTCTGTTGTGCAAACTGTGGATGGATTATGTATTGTTATGGCTATACATTATGGCTGTGTATTTGAGACTGACAATCTCATTAACTTCCTAATAAAGTAAGGTGAAAAGCTCCTCTTCTTTTGGGGAGGGAGTTGATTACAAACATTCTTGATGTAAAGACAGATGCTAAGTAACTCAACTCAAGTCACTTATCTTGTTGGAACCTCAAGTTTTTAAAGTGGAGAACATTCACTTAAAATATATTTGCAGTCATTATTTGGACGATAGAGCCATAAATGAGAGAGACCATCATGACCGGAGATATGTTGAGGAATACAGAAATGACTTCTGTGAAGTGTATGACCACAGGCATTATCACAGAGATTATGAAAAGAGTCACCATCATCACTATAGCAAATCCTCTGGTCGGAGCAGGAAAAGTAGTCATAAAAGGAAGCATAAGAGACATCATTGCTCCAGTCACCAATCACATTCGGTATGAGTAATTTTTAACTTTATTATTGATGAAATATTGGTAATAGACTTCTTAAGTGAGTGTTAGAACTTGAAGTCCTAATCACAGTACTGTTGGGAAATCTGTTAGTTTAGTAAAGGAGTTGTAGTTGGATCCATTTGGGAGCATATGATTTTGTTCTTAGTTGACACTATGGATCAGTGTTGGGGGGTTTATCATCAGTACTAGTTGCAACCTAGGAATGTTGGTGTCCAGTAATTATGTCACTGGCATCCTCCTGAAAATATGTTTGGAAAACGAAGACAGGTGACTTACCACTTCAGTTTTACGGAATAGCAGAGTGTCTGTTTTTCAGATAGACTGTGAGATGCCATCTGTCTCATTAATTAAAAAAAAAAAAAAAAGTCATGTCCCTTCTTAATGTATACTTCATTGGCAGTATGAAACGTGCATATCTGTAAATTGCGAAGAGCAAGCTGCACGGTATATTTGTATACGTGATTCCAGCGTTCAAGGCATGTGCCTCACTAATGGCGTCTAATGTCTTGCTGAAGATGGCATAAGCTTGCTGCCCACACGCTATCTGAGCCTTTTAGTATTGGCTTCATGCCCCCTGATACATCTTCAACTCCTGGTGTTTTATGTCACCCTTTTTGCAATAGAAACAGAATGTTAGATTAGATTATACATTGCAGCCCAAGGACTTTAGAGTAATATTTCTTGTATAGTTTCTCTAAACATGAGGAAGATAAAATTGCTTGAAGTTCTTTATATTTATTTGACAAAATGTATATATTTAAGAAATACAAGCATTTCACCTGACTGTAAACTTAGAAATATAAATAAATATTGTGTTTTGCTATTTGATAGCAAAGTATTAGAAGTAGTGACCTTGCAGTCTTAAACTGTCTTCAATTAAGCCACTGTTTGAGAGACAAAATTGTGTTGTTTTTTTTCTGTTGCCTTATCACTTTAAGTATTTATCTGAAAATCTGTTCCTTGCCATGTTTTTCTTCTGTAACATAAACTGTGCCCTGTGAATTTCTGGGGACTGAATTTGAAATTGCTCCTGCCAACTGTTCGTGGCCTGGTGCGTAACTGAATGCCTGAATATCTCCCCGCTGAATGAATTGCGTATTCTGCCCTGAATTCACTCTGATATATTGATTGGCTGGACGATCTTGGTGCCGATTCCAGAAGAGTCACCGAAGGAAAAGATCCAGGAGTGTAGAGGATGATGAGGAGGGTCACCTGATCTGTGAAAGTGGAGACGTTCTAAGAGCAAGATGTATAGAACATTTTTCAACACTTTTTAAAAACTTTCAGCAAAAAATCTGTTTAGACTAGTATGTCAGAGGAGGGGGGCTAAAGAAATCTTCATTGCTCTTTTTGTTCTGTTTTTTTGTGCTTTTTTATTTTGTTTTGTTTCTTTTTCTTTTTTTTTGCATATCTTCTTTTCTGTAGAATTTAAGTACTGTGTTCAAAAAGTTCCAAGTAGTAAATGAACTTGAGTCTTGAGATTAGAACAAGAGATAGCTTTGTAGCTAACTGTTTTCATGACACCTGTCCAATAAAATAACACATTCAAATGCTGAGATTTTAAGTAATTATGTTTTTGTAATGGCACATTTTAAAATCTACATTAATATTGCTTATTCTTGTCTGAGTAGTTACGTAATTCTGACTTGTGTTTGTTCTTTTTAGATGAAATTGTTGCGACTTTAGGAGAAGGAGCTTTTGGAAAAGTAGTGGAGTGCATAGATCATGATATGTAAGTATCAGTTAACTTTTTAAGTGCACATCATGAAAAATGCACTTTATTTAGCTGAAAAAGTCCAAAGAATTTGATAGTAAGTTGGGGTCAAGTGAGTTATTAAAACATATTTAAGGCAGAACATCATTTTAAATATGAGCTGCCTTGCAAGCCTGTTTCCAGATGAGCATTTTTAAGGAGTTTCAGATAACACACCTATTTGTGTGACTTGCTTTTTTAAGATTCCTCAGTCATATCACTAAAAATTATAAGTATCTTTTTATTTTTCTGTTGCTCTGTGAAAGACCCTCACAAACTACTGACTTGGAAGCAAGATGCAATCTAGAAAAATATTTTTACCTTGTTTTTTTCTCTGAGGTTTTTAAGAATCTGTCCTTAATGGAGTAAACTTCCTCCAGTCCATTTGTTTTGGGGAAACATATGACTAAAGAGTTTCTTTCAAAAATAACCATCTATAAGCTTTTTTTCTTCTACACATGCTGTATAGCCCTTCCAATACTGTTTCTGTAATGAGAGAACTTGAAGGTATGTAAAGAATACAGAATTGAATTAATAGACTGACTTATAGAAGATGACACAATATGATACTCAGAAAATAATCTTGGTTCTTCGTTAAAGCAGCTGTTGGAACTTGGGGGAACTATAAATTTCTTCACTTAAGTCTCCATAATCAGACTTACCCTTGCACCCTTTTCTGAATACACAGTAATCCAGTTAGATTTTTTTGATGGCATGGAGACTTTAATGTGATGGCGTGTTTAATGAAGGTGAGAAAAAATGAACTTATTTCCACCACATCTGTGTATGCTAGGACACTTAAACACTGAAGCTGCACAGATTAAAGTCATTTTAGCCATCTGTTTGGTATATCTAGTTCTGTGACATGGCTCTAGTTTTTTTTCCCCTCTGCCTTGAGTTTATTCGTTTTGTCTTTCTGTTAGTTAGGTCTGTTCTTGAGATGATGTCCTGAAGGCAGATGTGATTCTTAAGTCATTAGGATCTAAACAGTTTTGCGGTGACAAATTTTACTTGTCCACAAATGAATGTGAAACTGTGATGAATTTCAAGTTTCATTTTCTTGTACTTACAGTTCGTTAATTTTCACTATATTGAAATTCTCAAACTCTAAACTTCTGAAATTGTTTCCACTGATTCTGTTGAATAAAGATGATGCAGAACATAAATTGCAGAAAAGTTGTCAAATTTTTGAACTTCTGATGTTTATTCTTTCTTAGATAGGATAAGATTATTTAATGGATAGTTAAGACAGAATATATGATATATATATTCAATCTTAACCAGAATTAAAAAAAAAAAAATAATACTGACCTTTCCTTTTGGATGGGATTAAGTCAAATTCCTTAAATAAAACTTGTAGTTCTCTACTATCTTGTTTTTATTTGATCCTTTTATTAAAATCAGGGTATTGTATCAAATACTGTAATATTTGATATTATCAGATATTTGATGAGAAGATGATCTGGTCTGTGGTGTTTTGTTTCCTTCTGTCTTAAAGGAGAGGAATGCATGTAGCAGTTAAAATTGTGAAAAATGTTGGTAGATACCGGGAAGCAGCCCGTTCAGAAATACAGGTACTGGAACACTTGAACACCATGGATCCAGGCAGCACTTTGTAAGTATAAAAGTAGAACAGTCAACATGCTAGGGTTTTGGCAAAAGATGATTATTCAGCATGTTGCATTTTCATGTATTCACTTATACTGTTCTTATTTTTAAGCCGCTGTGTCCAGATGCTGGAATGGTTTGATCATCATGGCCATGTTTGCATTGTTTTTGAGCTGCTGGGACTTAGTACTTACGATTTTATTAAGGAAAACAGCTTTCTACCATTTCATATTAATGACATTAGAAATATGGCTTATCAGATTTGCCAGTCTATAAATTGTAAGTAAATCTCAATGCTTATATCAAGTATATTCCTTTACTTTTTATATTAAAGAAAAATGACTCATTTATGGATTTCTTTCTCCCCTGTAGTTTTACACCATAATAAACTAACTCATACAGATTTAAAACCTGAAAATATCTTGTTTGTGGAGTCTGATTACATAGTGAAGTACAATGCTAAGATGGTGAGTTTGTACTTTTCTTTCCTACTCTCTTTGGAATTTTTTTGTCTGCGTTTGAACTTTAAAAACTTGCCATGCGTGAAAGGTCAAGTGATAAATGGGTTTATTTTTTGTAGATCCTTTGTGCTTTTTGAGATGCACTAGATTTCTGCTAAGCTGGTAATGTTGCTCTGAGTCAAGCTAAATGTTTAATCTGATAATAGCAAGGGCCTTTGTTTAATGAAATTCAGTGTTGTTAGGGGACTTCGTGTTAACAGTTTTAAATTTAGCTAGCTTTTTCTTGCTGTGTGTTTCTGTGCTTCTTGAAGAAGCTCTTTCAATCCCTTTCTTAAAAGCATCTTTTTGTTTTGAGAAGGGTATCAGATCTTGTTTCATATCCAGTTGCCCTGTTTCTAAAGAAGCCTGAAGTACCTGTCAGTTTGGCGGTTCTTGGCTGGGTTGCCATGACAAGTGTCCTGCTGCATTTTCGGTTTATCACAGATATGTAGTGTTGATAGGTGGGCAGTGTTATAATTGGCACGGGTCCACGACAGGAATGTTCTTGGGCAGCATCTTCCTTTTAAATCAAAGGAAAACCTAAAACACAAGGGTCTTAGCATGACTGTATCAGCTGGTATTCTGAAAATACTTCAAATTGCCAGTGTGATGAATAGCATTTACCCAAGCGTTGCATTTAAAAAGAGTAACCAAAAAACATTTGTATTCTCTTACAGAAGCGGGATGAACGTACATTAAAAAACACAGATATCAAAGTTGTAGATTTTGGAAGTGCAACTTTTGATGATGAACATCACAGCACATTAGTGTCTACAAGGCACTATAGAGCTCCTGAGGTAATTTTAGGTGAGTAAAGACTTTGAAGATTTTTGACAGCTAATTACAAGTCATTCAAATGTATCATTTCATAAAGTGAAGTAATTGCTCATGATTTTAAAATCTCCATTACTGTCCCTCGCAGATGTTGTTAAACATCTTGAGTGTAAACAAACTTTCCCTTTTTTTAAAAATGGAAGTTCAAATGTAATCCTTTATGTTTTTCAAGTTTTGTGGAGCGATGGTCAGAGAAAAAGCACATATCAGTAAATGGATGAAAATGTAGCATTTTCTTTGTGGATTACTTGTGTTTGTATTAAAACATACACTTTGCATGTTTTGCAGCACTGGGATGGTCGCAACCTTGTGATGTTTGGAGTATTGGTTGTATTCTAATTGAGTATTACTTGGGATTTACTGTGTTTCAGGTATGTGCAGAAATTGAACCTTTTTGTTCAAGACTGACTTTTTATCTTTTTAATGGCCTCTACTTAACTGTTAATGCAAAAGACCTAACTTTAGAGGGCTTTATTATATAGAATGGGCTGCAAACAGCATTAATATATAAGAATGTGGTATCTTAAAACTGCTAAATATCATCCACTGTAGCCTTCTGAACAAGGCAGTCTGCCCAGAGGTTGAAGATGCTGCTCAGATTAGAATAAAATATGTATGTGTAAAACTGGGTTCACAATCTGTGTTTTGCAAAAGCCATGTTAACTGTGGAAAGTAGCATAACAAGCTGCATTGTGTTGTCTATTTTTAATCATTTATTGTAATAACATATAGTGACACTGATGCTCAGAAGAACATCTCACTTGTAGATTGACTTGTTTCCAAGTGGCTGAGAGCAGAGGAATGTGAAAATGTACTCCTTTTTTTCCCCTCTGCAGACACATGATAGTAAAGAACACTTGGCAATGATGGAAAGGATTCTAGGGCCTCTGCCATCTCACATGATCAAGAAATCCAGGTAAGTCCATTATAGGAAGAGGAGGTTGCCTCATATTTCCTATTATAAAAGAATGATTAAAGTTTCTGTTGTTCATTGTGAGCTGCCAGAAATAGACAAATGGGCTTCTGGGTTTTGCAGTTACTTGTTAGTCTCTTGCCATAAGTTATATTCACATGTGGCTGAAGTAAATAACCAAGAAGAGTCTTTAGTCTCTTTTTCTAGTTTACCAGTAGCTAAAACTCAGTTTTCTGAACAATAGCTGACTGTGAACATGCCCACATAAAGCTGAGCCTGTGTGGTCATCGGAAGGGCACTAGGTACCTTGTGTTCCTTAAACTGTAGGGATAAACAACCTGTAGGAGGATTTGTAGTGAGAGGAAGGAGAGAGTGCCTTGCTCCTGCTCGTGCAGCTCCCAGGCTCTTCCATCATTCTGATGTATCCCCCACACGTGGGCTGCAGTGATCTCTCTTATTCAAAGATAATACACGCAGCAAAAGTTTCCCATTTCCCATGCAGGAGAAGCAGTCGGCACAGGACTCTTCCCTAATTCCCAAATGCTCCAAAGCCGGAGAATGCCAGACTTTAATGGTCCATTTTCTTTCTCAAGTTGTATTGTTGCCAACTAATCTAGGTAATCCTGTAACTCAAGATAGAGTAAAGCATAAATTCCCCTAATTCTGGATTGGGTAATGCATTTAGAGTTGGCCACAGTTAACCAAAGCAGGTCCTTAATGCTTTTAGATAGCTGCACTTGAAATAAGATGAGTGTTGAAAAACACCACTTACGTAGCAGAGCTAATGTGGTGCCAGTTAATGTGGGTTTGTTAGAACTTCAATTGCACTGATATTTTCATATATTTGCCTTCTAAAACACATTTGAGAGTATCTGTTTTTTATTCATTTTCCCCAGGTGCAGATCATTTTCAAAAAAACTCTGCAGATTTTATAAATATTTTAAATGACAGTAGTCTGACGTCTTTTGTTCCTTGTAGATGAGACCAAGTTGTTCCCTTGGAACACGTTTGTAAAGAACCCATTTTTTAAAGTCTTTAATTAAAAACATATTTTAAATGGCTTATTTGTTGGAGTACAGAAGGACCTGTTCTGTCAGTGCGGTGAGAATGGTAATAAAGCTGTAGGTTTCTCTGAGAGTTACCAATAGAGAAGCTAATCTTCCACCCAGAGAGCCTACTTACTCACCAGCCTTCGATTACTGAAACTATAATTTTTTTCTTGTCATGCAGAAAGCACTATTTTCATCACGACCAGTTGGACTGGGATGAGCACAGTTCTGCAGGTCGATATGTTAGGAGACGCTGTAAGCCTTTAAAGGTAGGAGAGAGCATTTTCATTATTATTATCAGTTACATTTGTAGCTTTGAAAGATGCCTCTAAATTACTACTGTTTTTTTTTTTTTCTTGCCTCCCCAGGAATTCATGCATTGCCAAGACAGAGATCATCAAAGTCTCTTTGACCTTGTTCGCAGAATGTTGGAGTATGACCCAGCCAAAAGAATTACTCTTGATGAAGCCTTGCAGCACCCTTTCTTTGAACCATTAAAGAAGTAAACTGAGAGATCTCTTATGCTTCTCCAAGGAGATTACCTAGACTGCGTCAGTCAACAGAGATTGCATGAAACTTTTGTAAACTTTAAATTATTTTGTACAGTTAAGTCTGTAAATATTTACAAATGTTTTGTATAACTGTCACGTTTATCTTGTTGAACAGTTGTAGTCTTAATCATGGATATCGAGGTGAAAAATAAAAGTAATTTTCATTTTTGACATTTGTTTTCTTTTTTTTAAAAACTGCACCTTCTATTTATGCAGAGGGGGCTAGTGAGGCATCAAACTTTAGATGACAGATCTAACTGTGACAGAAAATGTGACACTTGCCACCTTTCCCTTCAGCAGTGACCAGGGACGAAGAGAGGACAGGAGTTGCTGTGCTTTCTGCTCCACATCTTCAGAGGCAAAGCGTGGACTCAGTATAAGCAATGCAAACCAAATGGAAACAAACCAACAAACAAGTTATATATTGTTATCCCTGTAAAACTGTAACCACAAAACATCTTTATCAAAATCAGAAAGTAAATTGTGCATTTCTGCTAAAGTCATTTTAATCTTTGTTAATGCAGTTACCAGAATACTTTGCACCTGCTGAAAATGGATGTATGCTGAAAAAGGAAATACGTGACTGTGTGTATTTTTAATTTCAGGGTTTCCTTTTTCACCCTGTAAATTTAAAAAATGCACTCGAGCAGAGCAGCTGCAGCGAGGTGCCCAGGGGCATTTCAGGCCCAACACCCTGGGCAAGAGCAGGTGAGGCTGGAGGAAAAGGGGGCCTGAGTGAAGGGGCCCGGAGCTGTTGGTGGCTCAGGTGCCATCCGGTCCGTCTCTGCTGGGATTTCTCAGGTTCCCTGGGCTGCCCTCCATGCATTTAGCCTTGGTAGGATAAAGTTTTTTACATGCAAACACTCCATTACCTTGATAAGTGGACACAGCTGGGGTAGTTTGTAATAGTGGCATATCTCGATGAAGCTCTGTACTAGCAGCACCTGTTAGTAAATAGATCTATTTGCATGTTTTGCTGCACTTCTGAATTTTAACTTGTACCCTAAACAAAATGCAGTCTGGAAATCTGAATAGTTTTACCAGGCAGCCCAAGACTGCTTGCACACCAGGTGAGTTGCACATTTTACTAGGCACAGCTGATGGGAGAAAATATAGTCGCCTTTAAAGTGAACAAAACAGCTTTTGTCCTGAAAAGGGCAAACAGGGTATGAGATACGGAGCTTCAGCTGGGAAGCAGAGGAGTTGAGCTCAGGGTTAAACTAAACAGAAGAGGGGCTGGGGGTCTGTGCCAAAGGCCTGAGGAACAAGAGCAGTAAGAAGCCCTTTCTCCTTGTCCCCTTTCCAGCTCTCTCCGCTACGGGAAGGGCTCAGGTCGCAGAGACGCAGCTTGGCCGAGACGCTCCGTACCCTGGAAGCTCCCTGGGATTGATTGCTCCGAGCTACTCAGATAAGTCTCAGGCTGCAGGGAAGCAGAAGGGAGGGAGGGATTGCTCGCAGGAGGGAGTTGCTCGCAGTCATCTCCCCTTTTCCTTCCTTGCATCTTCAGGCAGCAGAAGGAGAGGAGTTAAAAGCTGCCTTTGCATGACCAGAGGGCTAAGGCACCTCCAGAAAGCAGCATACATGGCTGGCTCAGGTACACGCTCCTCTCCAGCCCAGCTTTTAGATGCTCACACCCTCCTAGCAGTTTTCTCCAGCCCCTGTGAGCGTTTTTGCAACCCTGGCCTCGGTTTCACCCCCCTCACCTAGAAGCAGCTCCCAGGATGGCAGAGGTGGTGGCCAAGAGGCAAAGGGCAGCGCTGGAGGTACGGGTGTGTGCCCGGAGTCTGGACAGGCATTAAAATATCCGAGGATGTTTATGGGTGAGTTAAGAGGTGGTCTG
>NW_020455754.1:9407879-9463501 GCF_003342845.1 Nothoprocta perdicaria
CGGCCGAGCTGCAGGGCCGCCTGGCCGCGCTCGAGGCCGCCGGCCCCGCCGCGCTGCTCGCCGCGCTCCAGCCCCGCGTCGAGCAGCTCTGCCGCGAGGTGAGTGGCGGCGCCCGCGCTGCTCCTGCTGCCCTTCATACCTGTCGGCGCTTTCCCTGTGCGGTGTGGGCGCATGTCCTTCCCCGCATCCCTCCGTGAAGTGCGGGAGCTTCTGGAACCGTTAAAGCCATCCCGGCGGCAAGTAACGCGAGCTGAGGAGCCCGCAGCGCGTCCCGCGCCGGGAAAGTGCTTAAAAGTGCTTAAAAGTTACCTCCGTCCGGGCGTCCCGGCGTGCGGGGGGGCCGGGGTGCCCTCGGGAGCGGAGCGCGGCCCCCCGGTGCCGGGATGTCCCCCGGGGCATCGCCCCGCGCGGCAGGTAGGGACGGTGCCCGCGGAGCCCCCGCTCCGGGCTGCAGCGTTCTGGGCTGTTTCCCCAGGGCTCCGCGCTGAGGGTTTCTGCTGCTTGCAGAGCAGTTACCCACGTATGGCGCTTTGTCCTGATCTACACCGAGGCTTTGCAGAAAGATACACTTGACCCCAAAGTTGTGGTTTTTCCCCCAGGCTCTGGCCCTTCGGGGTTTCTTGGCTCTGAGCTCGGGCCGCTTCGCCCGCTCGGTTCCGAGAGCCGCTGGCCTGCAGCGCCGGGCGGCCCGGCTCGCGGCCGGGCGAGCCGTGAGCGTCCCGATACCAGCTGGATAAACCATCCTGCTGTTAATGCTGCCGCTGCATTAACGGCCTCCACGGCGCGGGGCGATCCCGCAGGCTCCATGCCACAATCCGCGTTCACGTGCAGTGCCCTCCAGCCGGGAGCGCCGCTGCGGACGGAGGGTCGGGATGCGAGAGGGGCAGGATGTGTCGGGAAGAGCGGCGCCTTGGTGCCCGTTTGCTATGGGACGGTGGTGGCGAGGGGCTTGCTGCCCCGAAAACACGGCCGTGCCACTGGGCTTGCACAAGAGTGCCGTTCAAATACGTGTTTTTAATGCACACGCTGAATACCAGAACAGAGGGGTGCTGCTAAGCCATGCTCACAAAATGCAGCTAACTTCTTTGCTCCGGTCGGGAATTAGCCTGCCAGTCATTGCCCCAGCCCTGTTCCAATTACTGCAGTAAATGCGCCTGGAAACGGGGATGGTTTCTGTGGCACTGCCTAAGGTCATGTGCAGCCTCTTGCTGAGATTTAGTTAAGTGTGGACAGCTTGTTTTGCACTGTGGATGCTCAGATGGAGATTGTGCAGGGGAAAAACGAAGCAAAACCACATAATTTGGTCTCTAACGCAAGAGTGAGCTTGTTGAAACGTTCAGAGCAACCAAACTCTTGTCAATACCGAAAGCAAAGTTTGAAATGAGCGATGGATTCCAGGAATGCATATTAGTCATTGTGCTATCTATTAGTAGGTATTTCAAATGCACTTAACATATATGAAAGTTTCAAAAACATGTGTTTCTGAACCAAATTCCTTTCCATTGCAAAGACCTCTCACAAGCCGAGCAGCTTCTTTCTTTTCTGTGCTTCAATTTCTGTGGAGCAAGAGAATATTCCCATCAACAGGAACATCAGCTGGTGCCTGGGGTCAGTTTTTCTGCTCATTTCTGGTTTGTGTCTGTCTTTGAAGCTCGCCACAGTAACTCAGAAGTGAAACCAAAGCCCCCTGTGCTCCCTGGACACGACCCCGCGATGCTCCGTTCTTTGTCACTGCATCCAAAGCATCCATACGGTCCCCAACCTCGAGGTCTGCTGGCATAATTTCCCTGAGAAATGCACAGAAAAAGCAGTGAGCGCCATCCCCAAATGCTGCTTGCTGTTCCTTTTAATATTACTTAAATGCCTGGCAAATAAAAGGGGATAGGAAATAATAAAGGAAGGATAAATGTGTAGTTTAGGCAATAAAAGCCAGTTCGGACAACTAGGGCTTAATTCCTGGCCCTGTGACAGGCACCCGTCTAACTCTGCAGAAATTGCCCCGTTTCTTGTTGCAGGAGCTCATTTTTCCTGCGGGTTTCCCAGGAGCAGCGCGTGCCGCAGATCCCTGCTCCGACATATCCCCTCTCCAACATATTTTAGCGATGCGGTCGCGCCGTGGCAGTGTCTCCACTTGCTCCGCAGCGACTGCGCGGATCCGGCGCGCGCCGTTTTCCCACTGCCGTGAAAACGTCGATGGAGGATTATAGAAACACCCGGTTGTTGTAAACAAAGCTGGGGTGGTTTGTGCACAATGGGTTTATTGTCTGTATTGGCTGCAGAGTGTCCAGCTTAATCAGCTTCATGACAAGAAAAATTCAATGCGAGCGAGTATGCAGGGCTTGGTGAAGAGCCCGAGAGGGGAAGATGCCTTTGCTGCTGCTCCCGTGATGCTGCTGCCTGGGAAGAATGGACCCCCTTGCTGCCTTTGCCCCAGCACCTTCAGCAGTGCTTCAAAACAGGAGAAAAAAGGGAGTCACTGATATTCAAGCAGCAAAAGGCTGCCAGAAAAAAAGATCAACACTTACAGTGTAGAGAACTTTTGTTTCCCCAGTCCAAGGTATTTTTAGGTGCTTTTGGTCCTGCCCCGCTTTATCCAAGGGGAACTGCATGTTCTGCAGGAGGCAGGGGGATGACTCTGCTGTTTGTGCGGCCCCCGGGACTCCTTCTCGGCCAGGTGCGAGCCCACGCTGCTGCGCTAAGTGCTGCTCAGAAGCTCGTCCCAGCGGTGGGCAGAAATGCAGGGAACTCCAACAGCTGATAAAACTATTTAATCCCCAGGAAAAAGGGCCAGACGCTAATTCACAGGTAGCCTAATTCCTCAGGAGCCCTCAGTATTCAGACATTTGAACCCAGACTTAGTCCTCAGCGTTCAAGTCTGCATGCGCTGGCTTCGATAAGGACGTTGAATTCGCTCTCTTTGAAGTGCAGGGATGTGGACCAGAGCGATCAGGTGGTGATTTCTCTCTGGGCAGATCCCCCAGGTGAGAGGGAGGCTCCTGAGGGCTGGAATGGGCTCCCGGGCCCTCGCAGCTCCGCGGGGCGCCGTGCCTGGGGCACCCTGCACATCCCGCACCCCGCGCGTCCCAGCGGAGCCGTCTCCGGTGCCCCTGGGTGTCCCTGGGGATGTCGAGCGCCCCGTGCCCCTCGAGAGCCGTGGTGGCGGTGCCCGGGGGCTCCGGGCTCTCCCAGGAGCTTGTCCCCTCGGCTGGCTCCTGTCCCGACAGCGCCTCTGATTCCCGCTTCCCCGCAATGGCACCTGGCGCATCACTGTCCCCGGGGAGGCCGTCGCATGCAGACCCCTCGGAAAGCGCCGGTGCTCCCCGTAACGGGGGTTCTGAGCCCCAATTGCCCAGGTGGCACCCGCTGTGCGAGCGCAGCCCTGCTGCTCGGCGGCCAGCAGGCTGGACGCGGCTCCCTGTGCTGCTTGACCCACTCTCGTGGTCCCTCTTGCACCTGGGGACAGGCCAAGGGGTGCTGAGATCCCCGCTGGGGTCCGCGCCGCGCAGCAGACGCAGCCCGCGGCGCTTTTGGCGGGTGGCTTCCAAGGAGGTCCGAGGACTCCTCGCAGTCCGTGTGCAGGGGAGTCCTCACCTGCCCGGCGCGAGGGGCTTGGGCTCCAGCCACTCGCCAGGAAACTTCCGTCTCTGCTGCGCTACGTCGGCAAGAGGGACTTCCAGAAAGGGCAGGACGGGACAGGGTGCAGTGCCCAGCGCCCTGCCGGCCTTGCAGGACGTGCCCGAGGCCTTGGTGGTGTGCACGGGGTGCAGCGCCGGCTCTAAGTGCCTGTTTTTATTCCTCCTCTGCACAGAAGCTGGGCGAAGGATTAGCCAAGCTGCGCACGGCGAGAGAGGCCCCGTCGGACTGCATGTGCCCCCCAGGTAAGCGGAGGCGGCCGGGCTGCCCTGGGCAGTGCTGCTGAATCCTCTCCTATTTTATATATTCCTCTGTTTAAAGTAAAATATGCCACTAAGTGTATTTTTCCAAGCCGAAGCACTGCCTCGCGACTGAGGTTGTTAACTTGTGGCATTGCTTCGCTTTGGCCTGCGTGCGGATGAAGGAGCTTGAGGTTTGGATAAAGGAGGCGTTTGGCTACGAGAATAGAAGAGCAAATAGCTGTACCCAGTTGCGAGCGCTGGGTGTTGGGCCAAGGCAATTTAGAAGTAGTAACAAACTCACTGTGCCTCAATGTGAGTGTGATAATTGAAAGCTGCAGCTTACAGCTACAGCCCTGCCTGCTAGGAGGGTAGCGGCACGAAAGCTGCCATTGATTGTTTAAATTTAGTCTCGGAGTTTAATGAACTTCTTAACTGTCAAAACTTCCTGTTCTGCTTTGGAAGTGCATGCTCCTCGGAAACAGTAAACAGCTAGATTAGCCTGCAAAGGAATCCCATTTGTAGAAATACTGGTAAGTGCTCTGCTGTCGTGCTGCGTGGCATGAATGACTCTGCTCTGGTGCCCTTCAAACCTCTGCTCCTTTCTTTCCTGCAGAAGTGAAAGATGGGGAGAGGTTTGCGGTGCTCTGGTGGTTGAGGGTGCACGGGAGGGCTGCAGAGCAGCAGTTAGTTCCGTTTGGGTTTCAAGACACAAAGAAAAAATAGGATTTTCAGTGTTACATATGCAACCACCATAGAAAAGTGTGCAGGCTCACGTTTTCCTGATTTACTGGCTGCAGATCCTTCCAGAATACAGCTTGCAGTGTTACTCTGAATTCATGACATAAGAGACTGTTGCATGCAGCCTTAAAGGAAAAAAAATACATCCTTCTTAGTAACTCAGCAATGACCCTCTTAAATGAACTGCCACAATTGCCGTAGTGCCTACCAGCATCCACGTGCTGTGTGCCAAACTGCCCCGTAAGCAGACGAGATGACTGATACACAAATCAAGCTCATTTATGAGAATGCTGGTCCGAGTGAGTTTTCTTCCTCCGGAGAGAAGGCAAATACAGAGAACGACTTATTTCCCTGACTCTGCCCCCAATTTCCTGGCGATTAGTGACCCTGTATTTTATTCTCCCGCCTGCCTCTCTGCCCTTCCGCAGACCCTGGGGCTCTCGGGGTTGTAGCCCCTGCAGCCTGGGCACTGCTGGTGGGCCCCAGTGGTCAAGAGGCTTTTCCTCTTTTCTGCAGAAAGTAATTGAGATTTAAGAGGCTGCTTTGTGGTGCACCAAAGTCCCGATTCAGTTCTGGGTCAGCGCATCTGCTGCCTTTGAAAGGAGCGGGAAAGGGAGGAGGGACAACGGCCTCCACATGCTGCTGAAATGCTCGTTACACTCATTAGTAACGAATGTCAACGTAGTTGGGGAGCCTAAAGCGGGTGAAATGCTTTCCCTGTGGATAGGGAGCGAGGCGGCATCTGCGGCTGCCATCCCTCCATGGCAGCTCTCTTGCACGTGCTGCTGGACCCTGGCCCTGACCCTGTCGGGAAGCCTCTCAGCTCCTTCAGTGGGTAAATCGAGGGGAATTTGCCCACTTTTCTTTCTTTTTTTTCCTCAAGAAGACTGAATAGTCTCACAAACTAGTCAAACAGCCCAATCCAGGAACGCGCCCGTGGCAGCGTTGGTTGCTTCATTACCCCAGGGTGGTCCCTGTCTTGGCGCCCTGTTAGGAAAAGGGGAGAGACTTTCCTGCCTGGAAACTTTCCTCCCCAGCGCGCTTGGGGCTTGGGTTTTGCTTGGTTATAAGCAAGACCTCTTTTTGCCACGCACTGAGCTTGGGAGTTCTCTGCTGCTCTTACTTGAGCTTGTTTGGGGTTACTTTATTTATTTATATTTTCTTAACCGTGCTTTTGAGAGTGTCTCAGGGCAGGGTTCCCCGAGGCCGCGGGGATATCGCGAGCCACGGGGCTCCTCGGCCAGCAGAGGGGGCCCGGCTGGCTTGCCGTGCGCCAAGACGTCCGAATCCCGGGAAAACTAAATGGGAAAAGAGGAGCTGCGCCTTCTTCCCACCCCTTTTTCTTCATTTCCCTTATTTTCCCCGTTTCTTCCATTTCGCGGTGCTGCCGTTGGTCGGGGACACTTGTTCTCACATCATTTGTGGGGACCGTGGGCCGACGGGTGCCAGGAGGTGGGCGGAAAGCAAGGCCAGGGCCTTGTCCTTGTGGTCAGCAGCCTCTCGGTGTCTTTCCTCTTTTCATACAACTTCTCCCCCTCCTTATATCTTTAAGCATAGCCTTTTGAACGCCGAGGTGTGGAGAACCTGTTAAATGCAGCATTTGCCTTCTGGGAAGTCTTTGGGTCTGTAAAAAGGTCCCTCAAGACCTCGTGGTGCTGGTTTACGGCGTTATTAGAAGCACGAGAGCAAAATGCTCCCTTTTAAACCCAATGAAAGGGGTGAAGGAGGGGAAATGAAGTCCGAAGATCCACCTCATTCCCATGGAGGACCTGAGGGACGGAGATTTGCAGGCCCTGGCTTTGATATACGTATATATCATATATATGATATATGTATCTATCACAAACCAGCACTGAATGCTGAGTGTAGTAATCTGATGTTCCAGTTATTATGTGACAAATATTTCCCAATAATGGCTTGGCAAGGCCACTAGTAAAGCGGTGCTTCGTACCGCAGCACTGCAGATTGCTCCATTTCTGGTCAATTCAAACCATGTGGAGCATTGTGGCAGTGGGGCATTTAAAATCTTTCATATCTCTGCCGTCGGACGCTCCACTTTAATAATATTCATCTATTTTTAAATTTGTGCCCTTAACTTTAAACCTGTATTTTTTTTCCCACCTTTTTCCACCTCACTCGAAGTTTGGCACCGTGTTGTTCTGTGGTTCTTGGCTACTCGGCCGTTTTTACTGCTGTGAATGCTGCCCTCAGATGTGCCTTGCTATCTGCCTTGCTCCCCGCGCTGGCTCCCCAGGTAATTAGCACAACAGAATTTCCCTAATTGCTGCAGATCAAGGAGCAGAGGCCTCTGTTTGCTTTGTAGTCCTGACAAACGGCAGCTGCTCTCCAGCAGCCAAATGCGAGGCTCGAAATTCTCCTCCGCGGGCTCTTTGCTTCACACTCCTGCGCGATAGGAGCCCCTTATCACTGCCCTGTTCTCACATCCCCAGGATCTGGAGCTGCAGTCCTGCCTTTCCCAATCACCGTGAATTCTTCGGGATAATTAAACAGAATATCAAACGAAAGCAAATATTTCTCCTTTGAATTAGCTGCAATCTCTGCTTGGGAGTTGCTTTGCATAGCAGTCAACAGAAGTGTCTGAAGTGCTCCTTACTGTCACCTCAAGTGCTGTTTTTCTACTAATGGAAGCATTAAAACACAGTATTTTCCCGTAATTTCCGTGATTTATCTTAATGTTAAGATGAAGACCTTAACATTACTGTTTTTTTTCTTCTTTTTCTCCTAAGCCCACCTTACTTTCCTGTGAGATCCTTGTCCTCTTCCCATCCCTTACCAGTCATTTATTTTCAGAGGGATTTACTTTTTCCTTCTGACTTTGCTCATAGGAGGCTAGAACATTATTGCTAGTTATAGTATTAATACTATTTTTTCTGGTTTTATTTTTTTTAATATATATACAAACACAATCAGAATCCTTTCCTGCACAGAAAAGCCTTTGTTGGGAATAAAAAAGAGAGAGAGAAGAGAGAGAAAGAGAATCAGGAGTCAAGTGTGAAGCATCTAAATGTTACAGCTTTTGGAAAAATGCTGCTTGCATCTCTTTGAGCACAGAAATGACTGCGAGCTCCATCCCGTGAGCCCCTTCCCGGCCACGACTGCTCCATGCCCATGGATGTCAGCGGGTGTCTGGAGCGCTGTCCTTGCCCCACATGTGGGACCGGTGGGTCTGCTTCTCCCAGGAGATACCTGGAGCCATGGTGACCCCATAGGATTTAGGGGAAAATCCTGCTTTGGGGCAGAACTGGCAGAGCTGCTGAGTGCCAGGCTTGGTGCTGGTTTCAGACACATCCCGAGGAGCCTCAGCCAGGGCTTTAGGGAACTTTCTGTGCAGCTTCAGGACTAATCTCTGCGTCCCAGGGTGGTTTCCAAGAAGTGGTTGCAATAGATGGAAATAAATTGGAGGGAAAGCCCCAAATTGCTCTTGAACCTGGAGCCTGATTTAGAGATGTCCCTGGTTTATTTGCACCCGGGATAGCTTGGCAATGCTGCAGCAGCGGTCGTCGTGTCGTGCCAATGGCAGGGGGACGTGTGGAGTGACAGTTGTCAGCAACATCCTCCTGGAGGTGACATTTAAATGCTCGACGTGACAGGTATTTTCCTTGGGAACTCGCACTGGACTGGTGCTATTCCCAGAGCTGCCCACAACACTGGTGCAGAGTCAAAGGAGTTGGTACAGGGGCAGCTGGGCTCAGTTTTTGGCCTTCATAAAATCCCTGGCAATAGGTCCTGGCCACAACGTCTCCCTTTGAGGCCGCGGGCAGTGCTGTTTGTCCTGACGCTCTCTGGGGACGCGAATCCGCCGGCGCCGAGCGCTGCGCTCGGAGCTGGCCCTTCCGCAGCTGCCCTCGTCCCCAGGCCGCTTCGGCACAAACTAATTAAAAAGGGTGACATCAGTGGGAGGCGGGCTTGGACATTTATTTTTCCTGAGTCTGCCAAAGTTATTTTGAGTGTAATGAAAACTAGAAAAATAAACCCAATGACCGTCTCCTGTGCGAGTGGCTCTGGGGAACTTTATCACTGCCTTGATGTGCGAAGGCGCTGGTCAAGCCCAGGGCTATTTGCTGCCCACCCCTCCAGCTCTGCTTCACGCCAGATGAGGGTCGGAAGCAGTTTGGTGTAGTGGTCACGAACTGACTCCTCTGGGGCTTTCGCCCTGGGTCCCGCTTGTTTCCTCCTCTTCCTTACTCCTTACTCTTCCTTACTCCGTTTCTGGCTGTTCCATCGGTGTGTGCAGTGACTTGAGCAGCCGGTCGGTGAAAACAGGCTGCGTTTGGCTTGGATCTGCTGCAGCTTTATGCCACCCCAGTGTGCTGGTGAGGCTGTTGTTTCCGATCAGGGTGTGAGGGGATTAGAGAGTGTTTCAACCCCCTGTGCTTTAGGCCGATCTTATCGCTCATGCCATCCTGATAGAAGCAGGTTTTGGCACAGAGCTCTGGGCACAAGTGCTGTTGAGCAGTCGGCTATCACTGAAGTTTCTCTGCAGAGAGAGCTGCCCCATTTTCCTGCCACCAGGACGTTTCAGGTGTTTCATGACCTGCTGTGCATAAAGGCAGGCTGTGTACTCGGTGTGATCGCCTGAGCCTTGGGCACAACCGCAGCCGAACCAGAGGTGAGCAGCTCTATGACTGTATAAGCTGCACCTCTGCCTGCCCCTGTTGTGGATTATGCTTTGTTACTCAGTAGATGTTGTCTGAAATACCATTAACCTCTTCCAGGAGGTACCAGCCTAGATGAAGACTGGACCAGCAGCCCAGTCTGCCCAACCGACCTCTGCTTTTGTCTCCACTGAAGAAATCCTAGTCTACCATAAAGCCACATGTGGACAGAGGCTGAGGGATCACTGTGGTTCCCTCTTGTCCCTGCTCTACATCTTGTCCCAAATGCCAGCCAAGCGTAGGTGGTGCCAGCTGGAACCATGTCTAAGACTTTAGGCATTGTTTCAGGTCTAAAGCCATTAAAGATGTTGCAGAACTTGGGTTTTCTTTTTTTAAAGTGTGTCTCACAGCTCACTTGGAACAGGCAAAGAGTTTAAAGGAGGGAAGAATATAAATATAATCAAGAAATTGTGCTTGTTGTGTACAGGCACTGAAGGGTCCCCGAAGTTTGGGAAAAATCATGCCTCGCTCATGGCACGCTTGCATACCAGAGATGTGAACAGAACTCGGTTGCTGCAGGGCCTCTCATCTGCAGTGCTTGGTTGCTCGGTTGTGTTGCCATCTAAACGCATTTTTTATTCTCTGAAGAAGTGTTCTTTCATCCCTTAATCTGTGGCGGCAGGCTTTCATCAAAACGTTCCCACACCAGCTCCTTTCGGTATGAGAAACAGACCCCGGGGAATTGGGGTTACTCGTCTGTGTTGTGTCAGTGGGGCTGAGGTGGGCTGCGTTTGATCAAACCCATCAGCGTTTCCGTGTTTTACAACTGTCCCATTCCTCCTCCTCCATTGACGAGACTCTCGGGAAGTCGGCTGGACTGAACTAGCTGCTTAGTGGAGCCAGCAGCTTAGAGCAATGAGGCCGGATTTGCTTTTGCTGACGAGTTTCACGGTCTTAGCTGAAGCTGCAATAATCCAAGTGAGGGAGAATTCCACAAAGTGCTCCAAAAATCCTGCTTTTCTGCGAATAGTAGCTGATGACCTCAGTGTATCCAAACGTTTATCCTGAGCATTGGTGGGGGGCACAGTTTCCAAAGCCACTGCATTTAGTGTTGGCCCCTTCAAGAGCCTCTCATTGAAATGACCTTTCCATGCACACATGTAAGGTAAACTGGTTTTTGAGTGACGGGTCCTCATGGTAAATCAGGGCATGGAAAAGCAGTACAAGGGAACAGACTCGGTGCTGATCTTTTTTTAATTGCACCTGTCCTGCCATGGTAATCTAGACAGTAGGAATACTGGATTTCTTTCTTTTCAATAGACTAAAGAGTCTCATTTCCAACTGTGCCCTGGTAGTAGTCACAGCACTTTGTGTCCACTCTATGTCCGTTTTATTTCCAGGCCTGACAGAACGTGATCATCTCTTTGGGCTTGCTGTGCGCTCCAGGAACGGGCATGGTGGGCACAGCAATTTGCATGGACGCAGCCTTGCAGGTTGCAATCGCAGGGTTCAGTGACCTCATTAAACCTCCACCTGTTCTTCTGTTTGTCACCATCCCTCTTTGTTTTACCCTGTGACCGCATTTGCGCCGCTGCCAAGATTCCCCGTCACCCCGTGTTGGCGCAGGCTGCAGACCTCAGTGCTCCTCTTGGGTTTCATCCCCGCCACAGGACTGCAGCCCTCCTACCCTGCCTTTGCCTCCAGGAGCAGAACATCCCCAAAGTTACGTTGCTTTTCACCACCAAACGATTCATCCCCACCAGATGTTCTCCCCAGGCCAACCCCGTAACTCCGGAGCCTCTCCGTGCAATGCCAGGGCTCGCGGGAGGCAGCGCGCCGCGCGGTAGCCGGCCCTGTTACTGATTTTTCGTTTGTATGGCCTGTGATTGATGCTGGCGGCGTTGCTGGGATGAAGCAGGACCAGGGCAAGGTCAGGGGAACGCACGTGCTCAGCGTAAAGCTTTTCAGGACCGTTTGGCTGGGGAGGCTGGAGGTGGAGGTATGATGTATTAGAGCTACCCCATCAGCTGCAATTTATAGAAGTCTCTGGAGACTGGTGGGCTTTCGGCTGCTCCCTCTTCCTACATCAGTGTTGCGGGGCCCTCAAAAAATGTTTTGTTCAAAAGCCAAGAGTAACAGCACAATTTGGGAGTCTTGTTCTGATTTCTAGTGGTGGCTGCTCTTTCGGAAGAGCACAGAAATAAAGGAATGGAGGAGACTGGAGAGAGCAAGCTGCTATTTTAAACGATAATTTAACACCAGCACTTCACCTCTTTCTGCCAAATGAAGTTGATATCAGTGGAAAAGACCCTGTGGACATCTTTCAGAATTGAGGCCATACTGCATCTTGTTTGGGATAGAGATTTGGGGATGTGTTGGTTGCGTTTGATGCTTTTGTAGATGCTTCTGGCATACATTTCACTATTAAACTTGGTGGTTTATTTTTTTTATTGAAGATCTTGAAAAAGCCTGGCTTCTACCAGCTGGCTTTTATGATTTTGTTTGCAGCTGGCTTTTATGATTTTGTTTCTGAGGATGTCTGCGATGATGACAAGACGTGGAGGCCAAGAAAAGCCTTTGGCTGAGGATGATTGTGTAATCGTGTAATATAAATTACCTTTTCTCTTTTTCTCCCAGTAATTTTTCTTTTCTTCACTGCTTGGAGTAATTTTTACTTACAGAGGTAGCCCCACCTCAGATCAAACAGTGTCCAGGATGTGAAGCCCCGTCTGATCCGTCCGTACCTTGAGGCCAGCCGCTGTGTTTCGGTACAGCAGAGATGTGCGACGTGGCTCTGCAGGTCAAGCTGTTAAGACCAAGAGGTGACCATGGGATCCCCTGGCCCCACCGACGTGCGGCAGGAAGGTCTCTGTGCTCCCCGGCTCCAGGACGGTGCGGGAGCAGATCCAGCCCTTTGCTTGGGCCACCCAGACCGCTCAGGTCAAAGGGGAGGCGTCAGACAAAAACCAGGCTGCTGGTCTTGATGCTCTTTGGGTCAGGGGCGGGGGGCTGGAGACCAACTCACCCTCCCCGGGGAAGACCTGAGCTATGAAACAGGCTGCGATAGAGGTGGCTGAGCAGGGTTGTGACCTCCGACAGCGCAGGAAGGGCTCGGGCTCGGAGCTCGATTCCCTTAGCTGCTGCTTTGGAGTTTCACATCCAGAATCACGGAACAGCTGAGGTCAGAAGGGGCTTCTGGAGACTGGCTGGCCAAGCCCCTCGCTAAATCCTGCGTAGTTCATTGGAAGTCTCCTTTTGGGTTGGCTGGGACCATTTATACGCAGACTGCTCAGGTGGTGGACTTGGCTGCAGACCCACATGAAATGTCCCTTAGGTACCTGCGAGAAGTCCCCTGCCTCTCGCTTTGCTTCTGGTCTCTCTGTAGGCAACTCGCAGCATGTGGAGCGTGGTGGCCTGCTCTGCTGCAAGGACCTCAGCAAAGCGTTTGAGTTGAGTTTCAGTTGCCTCTAACCCGAACCCATGCATTTCTTAGCACCCTATAGAGGTGCTCTTTTACTCATGAGATGGGATGGACTTCTCAAACCCTGGGTGTTAGCGCCACGTACATTTTTAACACTTGCTGCCCTTGAGCGCTTGGATGAATTTCTGAAAAATATGACATGGACAGGGAAGTATTTACACAGGAAAATTAAATAGATTTTATGGAGTTCCCAGCCATCTGTATGGCTGTGGTCAGCCTTTAAAAACAACAACAAACAACAACCACCACCACTTTGGGAGGATGAGTTCTCTGGGTACATCTGGAAACGCTTCTTTCTGGCCGGAGCTGCCTGCGTTTTCTGCCTGTATCGTGCTGTCTCCAGGCAGTCGCTGTACGTGCCGCTCTGTAGCGAGGTGATGTCAGGGTAATCAAGATGGATTGCCCACACGCCGAGCCGAGGAGCCGCGAGGAGGCTCGTGCTGCTCCACTGCTAAGAGAGATTGAAGAGTTTGGGTGAGATGTTGACCAGATTTCTTCTTCCCCCCCCCCCCCCCCCGTATATTTGTCTGGAAAATGAGAACTGTTGGTACTGATGTGATCTCGCTCGTATTTTGGGGAGCTGTGGCAGTAGCTGCTAGTAAATAACAGCCCTGCAGGGTCCTCTTGTGCAAACGCTTGCGTAGAGCGAACCACATCGTGCAGAGTCCCCCTCCAGCAAATAAAGCAGATGGGACCTGGGTGATTGCAGGAGTGGATCTCGACAGGAAAGGGCAAGGAATGCGCATCCCATTTTTTTTAAGGGGAAAGCTGCTTTTTTGGCTCCTGGTGTCATCCTGCCTCAGAAAAGCCAGTTATTGGTTGGAGGAAAGGGGAGAGCAGGCAGCACCAATCACCACCTTCAGCATCGTGCTCATGGCAAAAGAATTAAAACATTTTATAGAGTCTTAAACTTATCTTAAACCTTTTAATGCAATTTTAAAAAATCCAAGAAAGGAAAAAGGAAAATGTCGCTTCTCTCTGTTGTACGGTCCATGGTCCCTTTGTCGCTGTGAAGGGAAGAGCTGCATCCCAGGAAGCCGTAAAGGCTGCGATGCCTCCGAGCCGGGACCCCGGAGCAGCGCCGGGGACTCGGGATGGGACTTCCTGGGACTCGGTCACTTTGAGCGGCACCGCTGGCAGCTTGAGCAGTAGCAGCGCTGCTCCAAAGCCAAAGCAT
This sequence comes from Nothoprocta perdicaria, assembly GCF_003342845.1. NCBI lineage: Eukaryota > Metazoa > Chordata > Aves > Tinamiformes > Tinamidae > Nothoprocta > Nothoprocta perdicaria. The sequence goes on from NW_020455754.1 coordinate 9,421,767, forward strand.
GAACCAAACCTGGGAAATCACAACATGCTGTGTGTGATTTGTCTTTTACACACGGTCTCCTGCCTTCTCCCCTCTCCTTGCCCGGTCCCAGGGACGTGTTTCGTGCTGAGCCCTGCCAGCTCTCACGGACCTGCTGAGAGCCCTTCCCCTTCCGAGGCGCTGAGGACTCCTCTTCCTCCCCGGCTGGTGGCTGTGTGTGCCGAGCGTTCAGCCTGCACTGCTGCAGCCTCCCCTTCCCCACGGCCCCTCTGCCCCCAGGGATAAACCAAAAGCTGGTGTCTTTTTCCCTAGGAACCAGGAGTGGGGATTGGGACCGTTTCCCCCTCCTCTGGATATCTTGGGAAGGGGAATGGAGGAGGTGATAGAGCTGCTCTTGCTCTTTGTGCAGAGATGAGCATTGCTCACTGCTTAGTCCTTTCCCTACCCTGTTTCTCAGCAAGGAGAGCCAGGGCTTTCTGCAGCTGTTGCCAGTAATTAGGCACAGCTGCTGCTGCTAATGAAGCACCTTCTTCACAGGTGAGCCCGAGCAGCTCCCCACTTCCTTGCAGCCTGCCTGGCTTGCTGTGGTGCTGCTCGGTGTCTCCAGACCTAAGACTTGTGGTGCTTCTGCAGCTGCTGAGCTAGGGCTGCAGCCTGGTGGCTTTGGCAAGGCCAGTGCTGTCCTCGTGCTCTCCATGGCCGTGGTGAGTCCCTTGGTGTTTGCTGGGCTGCAGCTTGTGGGATGGTGCCGTGAAGCGGGGGGTTAATGTTACCTGTGGAGGTCTGCTATGAAAAAAGGTCACTGTCCTCTGTGCTCCCGTCTGGTGCTCTAGAGATGTCCCTTGTGGCTCTGGGGACAGCTGCTGGTCCCCACGGTGCTTGTGCTCCTATACAGGAGTGTGGGAAAGGGCCACAGAGGAGCGAGGGGCTGCGGCAGCCCTCACCCCCTGGCTCTGCCTTGGGTGCTGTTGTGGCCGAGGCTGGTGCAGACAGGGAGCCCTTCAGGGGAAGGGTGAAGTAGCTGAGAACCTGCTGGTTACAGCTGAATGGTGCTTCCCAGCCCTGTATTAAACACGTTGTTAACTGCTCAGCAAGGATGGGGTGTAACAGTACACTTCTGCTGAGGCCCCTGCGCCTTCCCAGCTGTTTGTTGGTAGTGAGAGTCTTGCTGTTACTGGAGTTACAAGGTGTGTTCTCCCACCTTCCGAGCAAGCTGTTGTACCAGACACCCCTGTAAAGTCTTGCTTGTAACTGTGCTGTTTTTTTCTGTTAAAATAAGTTGGTTGCTGTTGCTAAAAGCTGCCTTGTAGAGATGAGGAACTTCTCCTCGTAGCTGAGGAGAGGTCAGCAGCGAGAGCCCCTGGCTCCTCATGTGGTAGCCCCTGCATTGGGTGTCAGGTCCCTGCTTGGGACCCCAGCAATGGGGACATCTGTGATTGAGCAGCAGAATATGGAACAGGACCCTGGGTTTAATGCTGTTGTCCCTGCTATTTGGGGTCCTGCACTTGCCATGGATCAACCAAGAGTGGAGTGAGGGGCTCAACTTGAAATGCAGCTTTCCTAGAATCGTTAAGGTTGGAAGGGACCTTTAGAGATCATCTAGCCCAACTAGTTGAGCTGTGGGGCTGGCTAGGAGCTCCTCTGATCAAGGACACTCATTAAAGCTGTTTTCACTCAAATTAAGGCATGCTGACAGGGCCTGGGTACGATCCAGCCCTTAGCACCTGGGACTTTGAATAATAATGCCTATTAAAGTCAATCTGCACTTAGCTGCTCCGAGAGCTTCAAGTGCAATAACTAAACCAAGCAAGATTAAGGGACCAAAGAGCTCAAAGATCAGCCTGGGGAGGAAAGGTTTGCTCTCTTTTAATATTATTTATTTTTCCTCCTTTCTTTCTCCTCCCCTCTTACGGCTGCCAACATCTTGAAGGGGAGCCAGGAATGCTGTGGGCTGTGAAATGTTTTTGTTTCGCTTCATCAGCTCTGTGCAGCCAAGTCCTAATGGGGGCTGTCCCATCCAGGGAGGGAAAATGTATGGTCCGTGTCTTGAACACCTCTGTGGGACTATTGCAGGGGAAGGGAAGAGCCTTCCCTGGGGTTATGAAAGATCTAAAAAGAATTAAGCTTTGCTGGATCTCTCCTCTTTTCTTTTTTCAAAAAAAAAAAAAAAAAAAAAAAGAATTTAGTGGGTTTTTTTTTTCCCTTCTCACGGATTTGCTAGCTGGAACTGTAAAGGGTACAAAACGTGGCTGAGCTGAAGCTTCAGGTGCTGAGCGTCACCCACAGCTCTGCCCAGCTGGAGCTCGGCAGCCAAACTGGCTTCTCCCAGCTGGTGTCTGCAGAGGCTTTGGTGATGAGCAGGTCCTGCTGGCTGCATCAGCCCGGGGCCATAAACACCATCAACACGGAACCGTTTGTGTCTGCCTCGAGTTCCTGCTCACGCGCTTCTCCTCTGCTGTCTTCTAGAAGTGAGCACGTTTTAGATGATCAGTAGTGAACAGAGGCTGCTTGCGGATGTTCTGGGCTGGAGGAGCTCTCTTTGGTTCGCTTGTGGTCCTACCAGTTTGTGTCTTGCCCTGTCCTTGGTGGTCTTTCCACCTTTCCTGGATGGATTTGCATATAAATAACTAAAAATGAAAGGAGGGGATCCTCAGAAAATCCTCAATTGTGGGTGTTGAGGAAAAGCATCTTTTGTCGACTAAGGTGCAGTTTGGGGGCTTAGCACAATTTAATTGAATTAATTCCAGATTTTTTTTTTGTGCAGCACATTGATCAGAACTTTAATTTACTGTCTAATGGAAATAAAACTTAAGTTTTAGGGTGGTCGGTCCTGTTTCTTGTTTCTGTGAGTTTTTTCTTTATCAGTATTTGTTCTGTTTTTTATTAACAGATTTATTTTTAGTTTTATTAGGCTTGAAAGATTTTCCTTTTTATTAGGATGCAGTGTTTTATTAGGGTTGTATTTTCATTGATTTGCCAAGTGCTCGGAGTCCCCTGCTGAACGCAGCGCCCAGAAGAGCTTTGTGCTTCCTGATGTGTTTATTGGTGATGCTGCAGCACTGCTCCCCAAATAGTGACCTTTTGCTTCCAGTTTCTCTCGCTCCACCAGAATTTCCTCTCTATTCTGGTCCTGTTAGCTCCTGACTTTGCTGTTAGTGTCTGTCCCAGGAAGGGCGCTGCTATCCAAATGGAGGATTTTGCTGCTCAGACGCAGCAAAACTTGTGACAGTGCAGGTAGGAACCCAGCTTGACCACATTTTATATATCCCATCTCTGTCCTGAGCTTGCACGTCTCTGAATTACAGCAGTAAAATGAGGAGTGGAGCCTGCAGGAGATGGGGAGCTGCAGGGCGTCTAAGGTACCCCATATTTAAAAATATATGTGTATACACACAGTTTTTGCACAGCGATAGCTTAAATCCAAGATTGTTGCCGAGAGTTTCGGGAACCTAATCTGGTTGATTGATGCATCCATCTGATGAATTAAGATGTGTCTTGTCCCTGCTGCCTGACCCTCTTAAATAGGAGATGGGAAGGGGGGTAAAAACCTGTGTGAAGTGAAGGGGCCAAAGCGGCTCCGAGAGCTGGAGAGCAGCGAGATCCTTGGGTGGTTGTAAGAGCCGCGCTCGGAAACGTTGGCTCGCGCTGAATGAGGAGCTGGTCTTGGCATAATTCAGCGAGGAATATGACTCTTAAAAAATGTGTGGCTTTTCTTTAGATTTCCTCTTAATGCACTAAATAATCTCTGGCTTTGACGTTTTAATTGTACGGCCCAGATGCGAAAACTTTCCACCAGATCCTGGCTGCGATCCCAGCGAACTGTTTCAAATAGAAGTTGCTTTAGGGGAAAAAAAAGTGTTTCTTGCACTTGTAAATCCTATTGTTTCAGAATTTATCAGCTGAAGATTGAATTCTCCAAGCTTTATAAAAAGCAGGAGGAAAGCATTGCGTGTCATAGCAATAGTGCAGAGGACGTACTGCAGTGCTACTTTTTTTTTTTTTTTTGGCCTTTATAGGGGTGTATTTGCTGATAGAAAAATGGGTTGTGTTTGCTTGACTCTCATAAGGTCAGTGCAAGGCAGAAGTCCAGGTTTTGGTGCTCCAAAGACAGTATTTAGGCTAGTTTTGAGACCTGCTGGTTTGAGTTTTGCCTTTGCTAGTACCTCATTGCTTTTGGGGACAGGGACTTCTCCGTCTGTCTGCCCAGGAAGTAACACTGGGCTTGAATTCCTTTGTGTGCACTCCCTTCCCAGGAAAGGTAGGGAATGAGCAAAAAACCTAAGAGGAGATGCATTAAATGCATTAAATATGTTCCTCTCCCAGTGCCTGGGAGAACCCAGTGCCTCTCCATGGGAGTGTTACAGCCCAGCGAGTGATCTCTGGCACTTTGCAAACATCTTGCATTTCCATTTGCTTCACAGTGTTATTCTGCTAATTGCATCTCGCCCCCTTTTGTTTTTGATCCCATTTTTTGCTCGCAGGAAGGCATGGGGCTTCTCGAGTGCGGCTCATTCCTGAGCCCTGGTTTGCAGGATGCCTTTGTGCACTGCCCTCCGCGGGAATCGTGTGCACGTATTATTCGTTGGCAAACAGAGCCCTGTAGTGCATCCGTGTGCTGTCAGGGAGGCTTTTCCACGGAGCACATGTAATAGTTTTTAGATGGAAAGTAGAGGCTGAGATGGCATAGATCATGACATGACATTTTCAAAGTTTGTGAAACAATAAAACACAATAACCGTGGCTTAAAATTTGAGAAATATGCGGTGGCGCTTTTCTAGCGCAGAATTCAGTGCTGCAATGAGGCCTAATTAATACCGCCTGTGTTAAACAGATTAATTCCTTTAAAAATCAGAAACTTTCCATGCTCTGAACTGAGACAAACCCAAGTTTTAGCAGCCAGCGTCTAACCCGAGGAGTAAAAAATCTTCCTGCTCTTTGGTCAAACCCATTTAATTGCTGTTATTCTTCTTGGTGCTTGTCTTGAGCAAGGACAGAAGAAGCTGGAGGCCGCCCAGGTTGGCGTTGGGCTCCGGCTGTGCACACACGAACCACGGTGTTGGTGCAAACAAGTAGTTCAGCATCGACAGGGACTGTAGGGGTGTTTATCATGGAAGCAGCGACTTCCATGGATCAGCAGTGACCCAGGATCTGATGCCCCTGGGTGTCCGTGTCCTGCCCGTGGTGCTGCTTGGTCTCTTGTGCTTTGCTCGTGGCCCCTGTGGCTGGGCTCTGGGGCACCCCCTTAGAAAAGAGCTGCTTGAAACCCCCTGAGAGCGCGAGGTTATTCTGTGGCATTGGAAAAAATCAAGCTGTTGTGTCAAGCATTTAATTTATTGAAAGCTGGAGGAGTGCGTGTTTCTCTCTTTCTGCATTGCTGAAATTAGCTTCATACTTTGTGCATTTAACAAATAATATCTGAGCTGAGAAGGCTCCTTTTCACCTCTGTGAAATGCTCCTTTTCACCCCTGGAAAACCAGCTGTGGCTTTCCTAAGAGGTGCCTTTAAAACTGACCCGACTGCCAAAGAAAACATGAACTTTTCCACTTGCTGGGAAGAGAGGATTAAATTGCTCTTTCTAATGCGATGGTAGTTGAATTTCACACAGGTAGTTGAGACCTAATAAAATCTCCTTCTGGGGTTTGCAGAGAAGAGAGGTTTTTCTATTGGTGCTGACTTGTGGCTTGCAGAGTGTGTGTTTTGCCTCCGGGTGCAAAGATTTCGTTTCATGCAGGGCTGTCCAGCCCGGTGCCACCACGGAGCGAGGAGCCCCTGGCACACGTGGCTCCAGCCTGGGCTCCAGCGGAGGTGCTCTGCCCAAGCCAACAGCTGCATTCGTGCCGAGGAACTTTCTTTGTGCCAAGAAAAGTCCCCTGATGTAAACAAAAACTTGAGGGAATTGAGTGCGAGACACATTTATCCAAGCTTTGCACTAGTGCTTTTTGCTTTTCAGTTACTGAAAGCACCAGTTGCAGTTGAGGTTCATCTTGGTGTCAGGCTCTTGGAAGAAGCCAGGCAAGATGCTACAGTTGAGTGTAGTGGTCTTTTTTCCTCCTAAATAGAGCAAGTTTGATAAATTTAATGATGTCCAATCTAAATGAGCTGTGTGCGCTTGGTTACCTGCAGTTGGAGTGTTTGAAGGGAAATCTTGTAAATAAATGAGTAAAATAGCAGACGAGAGGTGGCCCATCAAATAGGGTCACCTAAGAGCCTGCAGGTGGGTTTAGCTTGTCCCGGATCAGTGCTGGGGACACTGCTCTGACCGGGTGCTGCCTCTTGGGCACTACTTGCCCTGTAAGATTTAAGGGCAACTCATGGCGCACAGAAAAGTCTGCCTGGGTTTGTTCTTATGTGGCAATGCTTTGGTAAGTCGTCCTTGATGTTTGCAACGTCAAGGTTGCATGTGAGACTCTCTTGCTGTGTGATTTTTGCCCTCTTTTGGGATGATCCTTATTTGCAGTCACACAAAGGCTGCTTGGCACTGTGCCCAAGTCCCACAGGCCTGGCCCTTTGCAGCATATAGGATGCTGCTTGTCAGTGGCTTGGACAGGGGGCCGCTGCTGTGCCAAAAAGAAAAGCACAGTCACTATTAATGGTATTATAAGTAATTTTATTACAAATCTTTTCCTCCTGCCCTTCTCGTGACAGGCACTTCAGACTTGGGGGAGGGATGTGGTTGTACCCCTGCTGATGGGCATCTGACACTTATGCTAGGAAGCTGAAGGAAGCAATTCCCCGGGGAGCAGGAATTGGAAATAAGAATTTAAAGAAATGTTTCTAGCTGAAGTCCGTGTTCAGGGCTGGCTTTGGGCTCACTGTCCTCTAGAGACGAAGATCAGTTGTGCAGAGCGTCTGGCGTAGGCTGCACAGCAGCCCCAGATAGTCCTTGGCTTAAACAGGGCATCTGTCTATGTAGAAATGTTCTTGTGTTTGTTAGCTTGGGATACATGCCGCAAAACCGCGTAATTTGCCGCTAAGCGTTTCCTGCGTACCGGTGCCGTGTTTGTTTACTGAGCTAATTGAGCTGATGGTGTCCACGGCTCTTGCGGCTGACCTGGAACCCTTCAGGCAGGCATAATAATGCGTTTTCACATACCTAACATCTTAAAAAGCAGCTGTTTATTGAGCCCTTACCTGTAAATAACGACACCAGACTGAGTTTTCACACTGGTACCTGTACGACGTGAGCATTTATGCTGAAAATGCCCATGTTACAGCAGTGCTTAGCTCAGACTCTTGTTTGCCTTGCCTTTTAAAACACAGTGACTCTCTTCTTTGTGATGCTTTATATAGGATCATCTTTGAGTGGTATAATACATACCTATGTGTGTATGCATACAGATCAATTTTATTTCTTCCTGAGTTTGCTGTCTCAGTCAGGATGTTTTCAATATAGGGAGAGGATTGTTTGCTGAATAGTGAAGGGTATTTTAATAGTGGGAGAAACGCAACAAGATGTTCATACGCTTCCCCGTTGCCTTCTTTCTGCTCCAAAGCATGCACAGCATCGGAGGAGAGATGTAATTGCAAATGTAATGGGCAGGCATCCAGGTCTTTCACATTTCAGTATGAAATCCCGAGTTTTTCTGCTTCCTCGGACAAGGTTTGTTCAGGGTCATGGACAAAGTAACTACATAAGTGCTTCTCTCCTCGCCCTTCCAATTTTCTACCTTCAAATAAGCAAATGTGAATGAAAAATTTTGGAAAAGCTTTAAAAAGCCCAACTCTTTGCCAAGAGACAGGTATCAAAGCCTAAAGAGTTGTTGGTGCTTGAGACAGCTTCAGAGCTGGACTCCTGCACGCTTGTTTCATTTGGATGTCGTCCTCAGCATCCATTCCTGGCTCGGTGCAGGTTGGGTTACAAAAACCAACATGAATAGCTCTTCTGAAATAGCTGTTACACGCCTGAAACCCTTTGGTTCACACAGGGAATTTTGCAAGTCCTAGCAATAATGTTGCTTTAGGTAAGTTGTCACGATCACAGAAAGGGGGCCAATTTAATTCTTCAGCCGGTATCCTTTTTTCTCCCTCAATATTTTTGTAATCAGAAGAGATGAACAACAAAGCTATTTTATGCCTGAGAAGGAACTTCTCCTTTTGAGTAGCTTTTACTAGAGAGAAGATGGTTTAAGTAACTGTTTATAGTGATTAGTTATGAGTCTTCAGCCTGAATCAATCGCAGATGTTCCTCTGAATGACCTTTACAAATGTGTATGTGTTTTCATGCTAGGCTGACTCTTCAGGGTACCCTTGAGGTAAATCATATGGCTTTAAAAGCGCTAAGCTGGGCTTTGCCAGAAAGCTGGGACAGACCTGGTGGAGCTCCCCGGCCGGCGCAGCGTGAGATCCGCATTAGCCATTTTCTGCTGTTGCAGCCAGCGCACATCGGGATGTGGTTTTAATACAGGTTTTCATGCTAATTGAGTTATACAGGGGAAAACTAACATGAGACAACATCAAATTCACTTTTGTAGGCTGGCTGCAGGGGAAAAAGGACCAGAGGTTATCCCCTGTGGTTCACTTACGGAGCTCTTAGCTTAGAAAATGGGAGGATTTTGTTTTTAATGTATTGCTTCAAAGAGTTAGTGGTCTGTAAATGAACAGGCTTATAGCTCTCTTTGATAGTGGAGGGCAGCTCAATTAATAGGCACCTATGTGAATGGAAAGATAAAATCCTTGTTTAGACTAAAAGCTGAAAATCTTTGACCCTGATTTGCATGGTGGTGGTTTAACGTCAGCGATGCTTTTGATCAACGATACCAATCTGGCTGCTCAGGAATCTGATATCTGCAACAGAGATACAGTTTTTCAATGCTAGAGTTGGGCTGTAGTGGCTTGCAAAGACGTGTTTCAGTGGGGATAATGAGAGAAATGAGAGAACACCTCTCGCTTCTCTGCCTGCTCCCACTTGCTGCTCGAGTATTTTGTGTTTCGGTGAGTGGGATAAGGCAAAAGCTCTTGGGGAGTCTTTAATTTTGGTTGCAAGCAACAGATCCCACCCCAGGGTCCCCATCGAGGCGTGGAGATCTTTAGATGAGCTGCAGCTCAGGCTGTGGGTGCCCGAGCTGTTGGCAGGCTGTGGAGACGCGCGCTCGTCGCCCGCGGAGCGCGGCCGTTCGGGCCCCAACGACTGGCGAGATGAAAGTCTCAGGTTTCCCCGTGGCTCCTCTGAAGGCTGTTTGCACAACTTACTTGTGGTTTCAAGCCGTTCACAATCTGCTCTTATAAAAACGTGAAGGTTTGAGTTAAGCATTCGTCAATAATGTCTTTCCATCTAAATCTGGAATATTCTTGAATAAAAACGGGAGAATTCCTAGCAAGGAATTCTACACTACTTGCTAGGAGGGAGATGTTTCCGCATCAGTATTTCCTTCTGTTGGGAAAATATCCAGCGCAATGGTAAAACATGGATTAAATCAAAAAATGTCCTTGTCCTCTGGGATGGCCTGTGTTTACGATGGAGCCTGAATGTGTTTACAGTCCGATGCACCAACTGGATCCCATTTGTTGGAGCGCCCGTTCCTGTGCGTGATTCATTTTTGGCGAGGAACTTGCGAGATGTTTTCATGGCTGCTCATGACGTTGGCATGGGAGTGCTCTGGAGCACCTGGCCATAATCCCTGAGGAGCTGGTCAGTACAGGTGGTGTCTTGACATCACCCAGGAGACTCTTAAATCTTGCCTGGGGTGCAGGAAAGAAGGAAAGGGGGCAAGCCCCAAAGGAAGCATGATAAGGGATGGCTGCTGTGTGACCTCTTCAGCCTCAGCTTGATGGATTGACAGGAACTTTCTGCACCAGCTGCTGCCTACAAATATAGGAAAGGTCAAACACCCAGAGGCTATCGGCAGCAGCAAAGGGGATGTTGCTGGGCTTGAAGAAAAGCACAGCATGGCTGTATTAACTGTTACTGAAGCTTCTAGGAGTTAAAACTCACCGTCTTCAAGCTTTGGAATTGGCCTGTGGGGCTGCGAGTGGTTTCTGGGGACAGGCAAGGTGTCTTGCAGTGGTGTCTTTCCCTGCTTTTGTAGCATCCCTGGGCACGTGGTGTTAAATGCAGCACCTGAAAACCTCAATCAAGGACCATTGCTATGTCTATGGGAAAAGACACTTTTTTTATTCAGTTGGGTGAAATAATATAGAAGGTATTTGAAATTTTCTATTTAAACTGTAGGAGGAGGATAATGAAAGCTGTCAAATGCCTGCATGGTTGTTCAGAGTGTGTGTGTTTCAGTTCACAGTCTAATTACTTTTAAGAGCAAGCGATATGCTTAAGTGTTTGGAGTTCTTTAGAATCTGGCCCTTCTTCTTGAGCTAGGTAAATAGTAACTGGAGGAAATCCAGCTGGCTCTCATTTAGGACTTGTGTGCCACAGGAATTTCCTACTTCTCGCAAATGCGGACTGTGTGGTATCTTCTGCTGTGTTATTACATCCTTTTGGCTTGTTTCCACTTGCTTTGGCTCTTGATATGGGTGTCAACCTTGTGATATCATGTTTTGTTATAGGGGTTCATTTTAGGCTGGCGTTTGGGAAGAAAGAATGATGTTGCAGGTGGGGCCAAATGAAAAAACCTTTAAAGCATGGTGGATTTGGGGGTAACTTTGGCCTTTTCTGTGTTTCTTTTACTAGAAATCATACCATTGAGAAAGGTGCTGGTTTGAATGCAAGGCTTAAAGTTGGGGGGGATGCCCAAAGAGTTTGCTTTTGTCCCTGTTGCTTACACATAATTAAATTTCTCTCAAAGTGTGTTTGACATGTTTTTCATGTCCTATGCTTAACCAGGATAACATGCCAGCAAGTATGTTTTTATAGACCCCGAGATGAAAATTACATCATTACAGAGTGTCAGTTTTAAATTATGCTGTTCTCCTCTTTTCAGGGTTACTTGGCTTCGAGCATTAGCTGATTTCCTTTGGAAGATGTAGGGAAACTAAATGTACACCTCAAGCTGGTGCGCATTCTAGTGCCACGTGTGTGCCTCAGCTTGGGGCAGAGGCTTCAGAAACGCGTGGTCGCTTCATGGCAGCAAAATCCTTGCTGAATGGGTCTGTGTTTCTCCAGAAAAGCCACTTAGGAGAGGTCGCGCACTTGGTAGAGGACGGGTGCTTTTTGGGCACATTAAGCTGGACCTTTGGGAGGGCCTGTGGAGTGGCTTGTGGCTCCCGAGGGAAGGATGTGCCACTTGGCCCCTGGGATGGCAGCTCCTTTACATACATTGGGGCACCCTGGAAGGCCGGGAAGTGAGCGTGAGGTCCTGGGGACACCAGTGCCACCTTCCCCACTGCTCGGTGTCCCCCGGGACCCCTGGGCACAGGGAAAAGCCTGGCGGGCCCCTCGGAGCTACTGTTTTTATATAGTGATAAGCCACAGTGCTCCAGTTCCCTTGTGAAAAGCGTTGTTGGAGGGTGTTTAGACTGAAGAGCATTTACGAGTGTTTGATGTGGTCTGATTATGAATATCATGTGTTGAAACCATAGACAGTTTTCCTAAACACGCAACACATGGTGTAGAAGGTGGAAAAGTTATTTATTTATTTTCTCTCCTCTCCCATTTTTCTCTCCACCACCCCAGTGAATGGCGGGGTGGAAATTGTTTTTGGTGCCTGTCCTGACTCCAGTGGTTTGCCCTGGGAAACTGCTCAGGGGCTTCTGTTTAAAGGGTTTTTTGGAAAAAAAAAAAATAGAGGTTGGATGTGAGTGGAATGAGTGGACATGGATGCACAGCTTGGGACATTGAGCTTGTGGGAGGCTGATGGCTGGTGCCAAGGCCAGGCTGGTGCACTGGCTCTTGTGACCCTTGAGGAGCCTCTGGTTAACACATTTGCATGGAAATCTTATTTTAAATATCTTTTTCTTGTAATATGGATTTGTTGTCCATGCTGGAGAGATACCTGGCAGCAAAAGCATCTGAGCACTGTTCACCAGCAGCGACAAAAGCTGTGAAGAAGAAGCTGGTGGGACAGAGTTGTCCCCCTTGCAGGAGGCACGGGGTGATGCTGGAGCCTGCAGAGTCCAGCACGGTTCCCGCAGGACCCGTGAGCTTGAGCAGGGATAGCTGGTAACAGAGCTGGGTCTTCTGGATCTTTAATATTTGCATGAAGAGCATGGAAACAGGCTTGGGAAGTTCTGACATGGCTAAACCTAGTTCTAAGTGTTGGTCTGAACTTAGGATATTTTTGTCATTTAGAAAACATGGGGAAAAATGTGTGTTTTCTAAGCAACTTTAAATGATTTTTTTTTCCTATAAGAGGGAAAAGTTTCTCCTAAACCAATGCATGAGTAAATTCCATAGGAAAAGTTGCAGAGCAGTGATCTATTTTAACTGTATTTTTTCAAAGAAACTCTTCCGATGCAGTCAAATTTTAGATAAATTTCTAGAAACTTATTTGGATTTACTCTTGCAAAGCCCAAAGTGGTTGCACCTGGTTTTAGTTTCTGAAGGAGCTCGTTGCCTGCACTGCTCTATCATTAGAGCATGACATTTTCCATTACTTTAGAAAGGAGTTTTAAGATGTTTGTTTAACAGATGTACTACTGTGGACTTCTTCCAGTTTCTAAAAATACAAATACTCTCTTTTCTAGGCTGAGGGGACATGTTTCCAGGTGCAAAGTGATTGCACTCTATATTTTTGCCTTAGTTTTAATAGTGTGCACGTATATTCCTTTTTTTTCCAAGGAAAGCCCAGAACTTAAAAGCAGTAGGGAATGGTCATGAGTGCTGCTTCCTCACCACGTACATATGTCTGTGTTCCTAGTTAATAATTTGGTCTCCAAAATCTGGCTTAACCTGTGCTTTTCAGTTGAATTACCGTGTTTTTTCTTTCATATGAACATCTGATAAAACTCACCATGAGACTTTGCATGAGATTTGAGGGAATTTGCCAGGCCCTAAGACTTGATGCTGACAGCAGGAATCAATTATGAAACCTAATATGAGATTAAAAGGTTCCTGAGTATATTTGTAATTGAATTGTACAAAATGCCCGATTTGTGCACCGGACAGTGCATGAGAGACCACAAGCCCAAATGAAGCAAATTATAATTCAATTATATAAATGCTTCCAGAGCACTTCCAATCACATCTCTTTAAGACTGCTTAATGCAGACAAAATGCTTTTGCTTTTTTGCCTTTTAGGATTAAAAAATATAAGCCCTGTAAGGGTGTCTTCTGTATATTTTGGAAGCAAGGAAAATGGGATGTGTAGCCAGTCAAGCTAAAGTGTTTTTAATGCCTCAAAAGGGATACCTGGCAGAGAGAGAAAAATAATGCATCCTTTGTAATGATGAAAAGTGTCTACGGTGCCATGATCTTGTAAGCTCCACTTAAATTTTACTGCTTTGAGGAGGCATTTAGGAGTTCAATCCCCTTGCGTAGGATGTCAGAAATTAAGTTCAGGCTGACTTAAACTCAGTTCAGACTGAATTGCATTTAGTTTTTCTTTCTCCTTTTTTGTTTGCAGTTACTTTCATCATGTTTTTAACTTGCAGGGGAGAAGAAAAAGCTCAAATCAGTGCGTGCTTGGGAAGTAGTGAGCACTGTAATGTTTAATTACCCCCCCTCCTGAGCTACATTTAGTTGCATGAGAGATTTACTGCTCATTTGACACTTGCACTTAAAAAAACAAAAAAAACAAAAAAATGAAGGTGGTAAATAAGACTTAAAATGTCAGAAGTTTTGTGAAATGTGAAGGTTTCGGGTCTGATTTGCTCTGTTCTTTTTTCCTCCCTGGGAACTGGCTGGAGTCCCTATTACCCCTGTCGCAGATCAGTGCGGTGCGGCTGAAAGTGGTGCTGGATGGGGACAGTGCGTGGCATGAGGACTGGCAGCTCAGCTGGGCACCAACTCTCTGATTTTATTAATTTTTTTATTTATCTTTTTCTTGTGTTAGTTTAGGAGTGTTTTAATAACTCTCTTCCCCTTTATCTGTCAGATAAATGTAATGTGGCACTATGTTCCGATAGAGCCAGCACTATCTTTTAACTGGCTGGAAAGTGTCTGGAAGGGTTTTTATCCCCAAATTTTGCGAATTACCTTACCTAAGCATCTGCTGCAGCAGCTCCCATGGAGGCTGATGTGAAAACTCGGGATTTTGCACTGCCAGGGAGATGAACCCATGGAGCAGACAAGGGGCCGGGATGCTGAAGGCAGCAGCCCCATGGGTAAATGCTGCAGGAAATCACTTAATGAGAGATATTGGAGCCCCTAAAACTCCTGCCTCAGCTAATCCCGGATAATGGGACTTGAAGGAGCGTGCTTTGTGAGGGCAAAAATTTGGCAGGCCTTTGCAGTGTGTATTGGAAATAACTGCCGCACAGATAAGGGAGGGCAAGGGTGCCTATTTATTTTAGCTGTACGTGGCGAGCAGGCTTGCTGGCTGTATTCCCACAAGAAAGCCATTTCCCCCTCTGCTTGTAAAGGAGAAAAGAAAAAAAGCTTATAGTCATCCTAATGGTGACGAGCGCGTGATCTCATGTGCTAATTCTTGTGCAAGTCTGACGTTCGTGTGATTTCCCGGCAGGCTTTAACGTCTCTCTTGCCCACGGTCTGAAATTGTTTTTAATTAAACACTCTTCTTCCGTACGCTTAATGCCATGCCTAATTATCCACGGGGCGTTTTTGAGATGCAGCGGTAAAAATAACGTTGCACGGGTGTCCAGCGAAGGTCCTCGGGCCTGGTGGGTTTGGGTTGGTGGTAGGCTGAACGTCTTGGTCATTTGTTGGGTTGGTGGTAGGTGCTTCTCTGCGCTGAACATCTTGGTCATCTGAGTTTCTTCCTTTGAGAATCCTCCAGTCTAAAGGGCTGTGTGATGGACTGCCAAGCTTCACGTTTTAAATTGCATTCTTTCTGGGCTATATAACAAATAAATGAGCATCATGCTGCTTGTGTACTTTTTTGTGGGCTTTATTATGTCCTGGTTTCAAAAGAAGTGATTTTTTTTTTAAGTTGGGAAATGAAATGTCTGCTTTTGCCAAAAAAATGCACATGAAGGTTTAGTAGAGAGTAGATGCAGAGGAGTTTTATAGATTCCACAGGTCTGGTTTTCCAGTGTGACTGTTAGGCCAGGCCAAGGGAGACGCTAAAGGTTTCCAAGTGATTCATCACCTGACTTGTTCAAGATACCCATGGTATTTTATTTATTTTTAGGATAAATTAACACCACCCATGTTACAACCATGTATTGAATCCTGTCTACTTTGATCCTGACTTTCTCTGGCGCTAGCTGCTGCCTCTCAAATCCGTATTTTCTGTTGCCTTCCTCAAATCCGTGGAGGGCCTGAGGCTGCTCCAGGCAGGACCTGGATGGTGCTGCCTCAGCCCTGTGCCCTGCTCACGTGCCAGGCTGTGTGCGGGGTGCTCTGTTTGGGGTGGGAATGGGAGAAGGGGCAAGTCTGAGGAGACCAACACTGAGATGTGCCTGGCCTGGTCCATGCCCATGGACCATTGGATTGGCTTGACCATGTGTTTTCCTCAGCTCAAATTCTTCCAGTGGGTCCCAAGAAGAGTGACGGTCCTTTGATTTCAATCTCTTCCCTGCTGCCCTTTGTCTACAGCCTGCAAATGTTTTCCTCCTCTTGAAACTCCTTCCTCTGAAATAAATCCATACTTCCTCAAACACACACGGGCCAGATGGCTGGATTCCTGGGGGCCTATCAGCTTGTAGGCAGCATGGCCATCAGTCACCAGGGGATTTTCTGCTGATGTATTTTCATGAAGAACAGCTTCCACTGAGCTGTTAACAGTTGCCCAGCTTGGTGATGTCTTGCCTTCCTGCAGACCTTCTAGCCGTGGGTCCCTGCCCGTGTCTGGTGCTTTGCTCTTCACCGGGCTTGCTAAGCGTTTGCCCCAAACGCTGACGTTTGGGACGTTGTTTATTGCCCCTCACAGGAATTGTGAAAGCCCAGGGGCGTCTTCAGTGATCCACATCTCGTGTTTGCTACCATTTTTTCCCTGCTGTGGCCAAGCTGAACAGGGCGTTTTGTTGTTGCTAAATGCATTTCAACGCCCAGTACCTCTAGTTTCTCATATAACTGCTGCTAACCTCTCCCTGGAGTGTTCTTGGAGTTTTAGCTGTGTATGAGACATCCCGACTTGCTGTAAAACCTGCCTTTGGAGCATGCCAAGATCCACGGGAGGAGCGGGGAGCTCAGTTCTTAGCTCCACATAAACACTTGATGATCCAGCAGGGAAAACTAAAAGCTGTTTCTGTTTTCAGAAATTTGTTTCCAAACTGCTCTTCTATTGCCTTTGGCCTTGGTGCGTTTGTGGGGGGAAGAATATCTTTGTGTTGAAGCCTGGTTTCTTCCTTGTTCCTTGGATCCTGCTCTCCTGTAGGTGCTGTACTCCTGGGTTAGATGTGAGGAAATGTCCACGTTGGATTTGGTTGCAGTTTGGGGCTGAGGCAGATGGGGAGCATGAATGAACTCTGAAATAACATTTATCCTGAAAAAAAAATCATTTTTTTCAAGTTTTTCTGACCCCAAAATAGTCCTATTGGAGATGGTTCCTACCATCAGTACTGCAGTGTCTTGATTCCTACTCTGGCTCATCTGGATAATTCTTCAAAAAAAGTGGAGAAAGTCAGCATGAGCTGGTGGGAGCTTTCCCCAGAGTCCTCACTGGTGACACAACTTAAATGTGACTGTCTCTGGTCTCAAGGTCCTTGTTTGAAATAGAAAATGTTTTGGTGGTGAGAAGCACCTCAAACAGATTTTGTTCTTTTTCTAACTTTGGAAACTTTTCTTCCTTCCCTTCTTATGCTGGTTCCTTCATCCATTAAACTATTTATGAGGTTAAGGGCAGATTTCTAAAGTTTTTATGCTCAACTAGAGTCTGTGCTTTTTATGAAAAAACGCTGTAGCTTTACTGAACTGGATGTCATCTTTTCCTTTTAACCCAATAAAGCTCTCGTAGTAGACCATGAATGTTCCATTTTAACCTTAAAATATAAATCATTTTTTTAACCTCAAATTAAGATTTTTATTAGCATCCTGCCTGCAACTCTTAACTTTTCACAAAGTAAAATAGCAGCAACAGTAATAATAAAAAATATGAATGAATTAACGTAGGAAATGGCCCTAAAATACCTTTTGGCATAGCTACGGGGAGCGGGCAGCTTGCCATAACATGTCTTTGGAGATGCAGGAAGCTTCATCCTCTGGAGCTGATCAAATTTGCAAAGCTTTGAGCTTTTAGCACTGAAGTTTTTGCAGTAAATGGCCAAGCTGAAACAACCCACATGAAACCTCAGCTGCGTTGCAGGGAGGAGACTGAATGTAGAAGGTGCCTTGAGGGTTTATGTCTTGGTTGGATTTGCCTGATCTAGGGCAGCGTGAGCAGGCTGTGATGGAGAGCCTGTGTGGGTGCAGGCATGTGTCTGGTGCTAAAAGCACCCTCTTTTTTTACTGCAGTTTCTCTCATTTTGGGCAAGATGAGAGCCTCACTGTGCATTTCTCACTGTTTTTCTTGAAGATTTTTTTCCTTAATTAGAGCTCTTTCCTTGAAAACCAATAAAAGGTGCTGCTATTAAATGTTGACTCCAGCTATGATATTTTTTCCAAAAGCTGCATCATTTCCCTTTTTTTCTTAAAAAGGGTAGTTTTCTGCAAATGAGCAACTAATTTCTTCCCCAAAGCTTGTCCTGCAGCAGGGGAAGAGGCCATATAAGAAAATGAAGGCACCAGCCCCTGAGCTGCTCTATCTGGTCACCGTCAGCTCGGCCGCAGGCGCTCGGGGACCCGCTCTGCGGTTACGTGTTTAGGCACCAGCCAAAGCGAGAGGCCGCAGGATGGGCCTTTAATCTCCCCCGATAACAGATACCTTGGAGCAGCGGGAAAACTTGGGCGAGAGATGCAGACGGAAGCTCCGCTCTTCCCCGCGGCTCTTTTCCCATGGCATTTTTCTCACGGGCCTTGGGGAAGGGCAGGGAATCGCGGGGAAAGGCAGGGTCCCATTTGCCACTTCTGGAGGAAATTGCAAGCTATTAATTAGGAAAATGGTGTTTCTGGGGGAGCTAACAGTTATCTTGGAAAATGAATTTTTTCCCCTTTTTTAACTAAATATTGTGATTATTTTTTTTCAAAGCTGGCTTTTTAAGAAGTATTTTTAACTTTGTCCGCACTGCTCTTGGTATGCATTAATTATCTGAAAAAAGAAAAGCTTGGCTTTCTGCTCCTTCCCTCTCCCTGTCTGCATGTGGGCTGCTGGTGAATTATTTTGACTTTTGCTTCTGACCTTTTTGATTCTCTGCGTTTCAGGCCTTGGCCCTTAGACCGTCAGGCCTTTGAGGAAAGGCTCCTATTTCATGACGTGCCGACTATCTAGCCCAGAGGTTTCCCCTTTCCCGGTTGGAAACACTGATGCCCATATGGTCAGAAATATTCTTCTTTTTAAGTAAAAATAATCATGAATAAATTTTCCTGTTTTGCTGCTTTTTTTTTCCAACCAGTAGATTCTCTAAAACCTGGTTTGTGTTTTCTTTTTCCCTTGTGCTCCTAACTCCAGCTTTATGCTGCTTAAAATTTTACAAGGAAAACTGCCTTTGGGCTCGCATGATGCATGGAAAAAATTTAGTCCTTTGCAAAATTTGTTTATGAAAGCTTATTTGCAACTGAAAAAAAAAGTAAAAAAAAGGAGGACTAAATTGGAAATGCCATCCAAGCCTAATTCTGTGCTGCAGCCGATGCCCGCACACATGCAATAGCTCATACATATGTGCCGTAAACCCTCGCCTTAGTGAGTGGCTTATCTCTGTGTGCAATTCCTGCCTAAATATTTTCAGTTGAGAAGGTAAATAAACGGCTGGACAACTGCTCTCCTTAGCTCCCTGTAGCCCTTGGTGCTTGTGGGCTCCATGGAGGTTTTTAATGGGGCGTTTTAGTCCCGTACTTGGTTGGTAACCCGAGGAGGAAGCGGCTCCGCTTGGTGTGCGTGGAGCCCTTGTGGTTTCCTTGGCAGCTCTGGGGCTGTCTCTGTGACTGGCAGGGACGTCGTGCTGAGTTACTGCTCTTCGCTGCTGATGGCTTGGTGAAAGCTCTTTGGATAAAGCAACGAGGGGAAAACGGAGAAGAAAAAGCAAGATTGCATGGATGTTTGCCAAAGGGCTGTTGGTTGCGTTGAAGTGTATTGTAGAACCGGTCCTTTGGGAATGGGTTACTCTGGATTGGATCATGTTGGCAGGAGGTCTCCTGATGCCAATGTCAGCAGCTCCAGCCCCTCTTTGGCCAGTCACATCTTAGAGGTGTCTTTTTTTGATCTTTGTTTTCCAGTGGATGTGCTAAGCTGGTTCAGGTGGCCTTGAAAACACAGCCCAACTGCCACCACGCTTGTCACTACCCCTGGTGCTGGGATGGGGTGGAAACAGGTTTCCCGTGCTAGCTTGGTGTCACCCCATCTTCACGTGCTGGCAAATCTGGGATGTTCCTAGCTTATACATTCCAGATAAATGGTGTCTGGTTGGGTAAATTTCTTTCTGTTGCGGAAGAACTTCTCGTCTGTGAGGGTGACAGAGCCTTGGAACAGCCTGCCCAGGGAGGTTGTGGAATCTCCTTCTCTGGAGATCTTCCAAACCCACCAGGATGCCAACCTGTGTCCTGGGTGTCTCTGTTGGAGCAGGGGGGTTGAACTTAGATGATCTCTAGAGGTCCCTTCCAACCTCAACCATTTGTTGACTGTGTAACTTGGAGCTGGCCTCCTCTAGGGAGCTTATTAGGTGGGTAAGGGCACAATAGGATATTTCAAACCAGGCAGCTGACTTTGCATTTGATAGTCTCCTCTTCCCTGGGACTTTGGAGTGTGCAGCAAGAGCTGCGTGTGGCAGTTTGAACATCTGCACGGTACAAGGGAAAAAGGTTAGTTTGGGTGCTTTTCAGTAATAAATTCCCATAGCAACTCCTGCATTTCATCTCCTTCATGACCTCTGGCTTCCCCGATGGAGCAAGTTACTTGCTCAGTGATACTCTGCAGCCAAGGAAGGGAAGGAAATGGGTAGGTGTTACTGCAATGAGCGCATTTCTTTTTAGTTTTTGCTTTTGTCAGGTTAGAAAAGAATATGCAGTTGTCCTCTTTGGATTGTCACATGAAGCGTCACGTTGTTTGAAAACGACTGTTTTGGCCATAAGAAATCAATCATTTTGCAACGTAGCCTTGAAGCGCATGAAATGCCCAAGCGATTACGTTTGCGTGCGCCGCCTGGGCTCCAACATGTTGTTGTTTCTTGCTCTGTTGGAGACGTCGGAAGGGAGGAGCTGGTTGTGCCAAATACTTGGCCGTGGATGCAGCAAATGTGCAACTGCTGGACCGAGGTAGCGAGGCCTCGGCAAGGGGCGCGAGTTGGGCGCTTGGGTCTTCGGCCTGAATCACGGAGCAGCGCAAGCAGGCGAAATTCCTATGGGAAAAGGGACCTGCTGAACTTCACTGTTTTCATAGAGATATTCCCTTTTTCAAGGTTATTTTCACTTAAAAGTCTGGTCAAAAGGGGCTCATTGAGGAACTTGAGACTCCCCTTTTTGTAGGTGGATGTTTTTATGGCTTTCCTGCGCAGTGCACTGGGTTTGTCACTGATGTCCAAGTGGGCTGTTGTACGACCTGACCTCAGAAATGCAGGCAAGTGAAAACCAAAAGATTTCTTGAAAGAACAATTGCAGCTGACGAGGACCAAGGTACCACAAGGCTTGTTCCGTTCCTCTTTATGGAGCAGTAACGTTGCATCTTCCTCTTCATGTGTGGCGACTTGAGGCTCGCTTAGTTTGTGCCTCCTTCCCTGCCACTTCAGAAGCTGATCTGATGGTATAGGAGCTTAAATACAGCCCTTTAGGGAAGAAAAGGCAGTTTGAAACTTCAACAGCCACTTTAGTTTTGTCCAAATCTGCGGTGCTATCTTAGAGCAGGATTAGCTAAACGCTGCGGAGCTGCGATCAGCGGGTCTCTTAACAGCTCGTTCTGCCACTGTCGCCTCAACCGAGGGTTGTGTTCTATTTTGGGGGCTCAGTCGTTGCTGCCTTCTGATTTTAATCAACATAATTTATTTTAAAAAATTAGTTAAGAAAAGCTGAAGCCTGTGCTACTAAATTTGCTCGCTGCCACTGTGGCATGTGGCTTGACATAGATGCTGGCTGTCACCGCTGGTTGTCTCTGCGGTTGTCTTTCCAAACCAGACAAGCTGGCTTTGCCTCCCAGCCCCTCTGTCTGGGAAAACGGGGCTGAATCAGGCTGCTGTGGAAGGCTGAGGTTTTTAAAAATATTTTAAAATTATTTTTTATTTTTATTTGGCACAACTGAAAAGGGGGGAAGTGTTGGAAGGGGGTGAAGGTGCCTGGTTCCTCTGGCCAGGAAATCCCTCTGTGCCGCTTCTATGGGTGGTGGAGGCCTTGCTCTGGGATTGGTGCTATAAACCCATTGACTTGTGCACTTACATGTCGTTTGCTCCATGAATAATCTGGTGTAATAGGTGCCAAAATTGAGCCAGCAGCGATGGCCTTGGGGCTTTTAGTTCTGGAGGCTCCAAGAGCTCTGGAGAGCAGAGTTTTTCAATGGCAAATGATCTTTAGGGTTAATTAATGCTATTTTGCCTGGCTTGGAGCAGACCATTCCCAGCCCTGTGCTCTCAGGGAGCAATAGCAGTTGGTGCAGCTCAAAAGAGCCGGTCATCTTGTTAAATTTTGCCCCAACAATGTGTTACATGGGTTTACATCTCGCAGGGCAGAGACAATATCTTTTTATTACACAAGCAGGTAGATTTGCAAAAGACAGACTTGAGTGTGTGGATCCTGCCCACTGCGGAGACCAGGCTGCCTGGAGAGGCCTTGATGGTCCCCGTTGCAGCAGTGCTGCTGCTCCTACATCTGCCACCAATCATTGCTGGCTCTATATCCTGGCCCCCAAGTGAATTTTATATTTATATATGTATTTTTTTCTTTGAAACCTTGCTGCTTTTGGTGCTGATCAGTCAGTGTAATGTTTGAGCATTTGGTGCCCCTGACAGCTGCCAAGTGTTGGTGCTTCTCCTGTCACAGTGGTGAAATAAGGTTTTTCGTGAAGGGCAGGGAGAGCCCAGGCCTGCGAGCCGCGGTGCTGACGCAGCAGCTCGTTGGGTTTGGGTCAGCAAATGCAAAGCCGGGAGAACCGCTCCGTGTTTGGTGATGGAAATTCCCCTTGCCAAAAGAAACAAGTCAGAGATGAGCCCATGTCCTAGGTGATAAATAGAGCAGATAAATAATGGAAAAGGATAAAGGTGCCTGGGAGGGTGTTGTGGAGCCAGGTGGGGCTTTCCCAGGAGATCATCCCAAAGAAGAGAACCTGGAACCTGGCCTTCAAAAAGGCACTGCCTAGTTGAGCTCTGTGCAATATGATGCATTGACCAGCAATAAACCTGTCCTGTTGAGTAGAGGTCTTTGCAAGGAAGGGGATTCCTGCACAGCACGAGCAGGAGGAGCCAGTACTGGGGTGTGTGACCCAAAGCTGTTCGGAAAAACCCTGCAAATGCCAGAGAAAGCAGAGCCCTGGGAGGAGGATCCGCAGAGAGGAGCGAGCAGGGCCGCGGTGCTGGGGCTGAGCTCGAGGAGGGGGAACCAAGGGCTGTGGGCAGAGAATAAGTCGCAGTCGCTGTTTACAGCTCCCGTGTGAGTCAGCAGCCAGCTGAAAGGTCAGCTCTCCGCAGAGGAAGATGATGCTCTTTGCTGGCATCCCCCTGTGGCCATGAGAGCAGCAAGGCAGAGGGATAAAGACGGGCTTGGATTTTTAAAATTTTTTATTCATTTATTTTTTAAATCAGTGGGTTTTATTTGTTTAAATCAGTGGGTTTTGTTTGATTTTTCTCTGAGTGTAGGTGGGTAATACAAGGCTATTGGTGGCCCCAGTGTCATTGTCATCATATGATGCTCTGCTTATTTGGGGCTGGCTGCAAGGTTCAGGACAGCTGCAAGCAGCTTTTTTTTCCCAAGAAATTAAAGAAGGATGAACTCAGTGGCACACAATGTTCCCGAAGGATGCAACTTAAGCAGTTTCTGCAAAGAGTAGTTCTCGCTCTAATCCTCGGGCAACAAGAACACGCTTACAGCACGGAGGGTTCATAAACACCCACAGAACTTCTCTGTTTTCATGACTGCGAGTGCTCTCCTGGCCTTACCCTCCGTGCAGAAGCTGCTGCTGCATTGGATACGCTCCTGTCGATGGTCATGCAGAGAGGCTTTGCTGTTTAAAACATGATAATTGGAACCACTGAAGGGAGCGAGTTAGAAAATAATGAATCTGCCTCATTGGGGCAGACGTGGGGCTGCTTGTCTGCAGGGGAAGCTGTTGCAGTAGTTCATTTCTGTGTTCTCTCAAAGAAGCAAGAAGTTTAATCCTCAATCAATCGAAGTATTTCAATAAAAGGAATAGGCATTGGTGTCTTTAACAAAATTTGTATTTTTAAACCTCTCTGGGCAGGACTAAACCAGGGGCAGATGCTATTCAGTGTCTCCTAATGAGCCCTTTCCCAGGGCTCCTGCACCACTGCTGGGTTTGGCTGCTCCATGAGCACCTCTGACCCTGCTGTTCAGCAGGTCTGGTTCAGAGAGAAGCTGCAGAAAAACCAACCCTGAGACCCAAACAAGTCTGGAGAGGCCAATGACCGGCGAACACAAGTCCCTCCTGCCTGTGCTTGTGGGCCCTGGAGCATCCCGGCGCTCTGAGCCCAGGAGCTGTTCCCACGCCGCGGAGAGCAAAGCATCAGGTGGAGGAATTTCCCTTGTGCAATCCCAGCCATGAGAAATTCCTCCATGCGACTGGATTCCCAAAATACTCCCTTCTGACCCTAGAGAACCTCTCCCCGCTTAAAGAAAGGTGGAGACAAGTCAGCAGATGCTAAGCAGTCGCGTGGTGCAGGTTGCCCAAGGTGTGTGCATGCAAGTGTGAGAGTTATTACCCTTTTCTTGACAGCTGTTGGTTGTGCAGCTATGAATAGCTGTGCGTGAGGCTCGCTTAGCTGGCTGGTGCTTTTAATTACGAGATGCTTCCAAGCTGAGTTGCCTCACTTGGTGTATGGGGGGATTTCAGAAGCGAGTCCAGTCATCTGCCCGCTTGATTTACGCAAGCTGAAAATGTCCCGGGTCCGAAATAGCATGCCGAGACAGACGGGCTTTCCTGGAAGCTTGTAGCTCTGGATGATTAAAATCCTGGTGGCCTTTTCACCCTGGGACTTTGAGGTGGGAAGAGCCTCTACTGTTGGTTTTCCCTTGATGCTCCTTCAAGCTGGAGAAGGACCAGCTGGTTTGTGGTCATAAACTTTTAAGCACTTGAACCTCATTTTCTCCTTTTGACCCCAGAACCCTCTCTGTGGTGGTTGTCCCTGTAGTTGTGCCAGGCAGGTGGGTACCATGTGCTGAAACATCCCTGGGAGAAAACGCTGGAGGTGCTGCAAGGCCAAGCTTTGGCGCTCAGGGCCGTTCCCATGAGCTGCGCCTTGTTTACGTGTCCCTGTCGTTGCTGCAGAAATTGTAAATATTTACATCTCCAACTTGGGAAAACATGTTTGCCAGTGCAATGCACAAGTTGATTAATCTGATGGACATGGGTTTAATCCAGAGAGCTGTTACCGGGGGCGTTTCTCCTCAAGTTTGTGTATGTTAGCCTGGGTTTCTGGGAAAGGGATCTCGGCACTACAAAGGGGACAGGATGCTAGAAAAATAGGGGCAAGTTGCATCTGCTGGTGACCCAATTCCCTGCCTGTTGAGTGATGGAGGATCTCCCAGTCACTCGTAGTGCTTGTCTCTTCAAGTGGCTTTTTCTCTCCTCTTGGAACCTTTGAGTTTCCTCCAAAGGCAGCTGGGGCAGGAGCAGGACACAGGCTGCTTCCCAGCCTCTCCATAACGACCAAAGCCCATTCCAGCCTTGGGGCCACCAGGACTGCTCCATTGCACAGAGCTGGGGACGTGAGGCCCTTTCTGGGAGACCATCATGCCAAGAAGGACCCCATGTGTCTCCCTCCTGACCCTTTGCTTGTCCCTGCGCAAGTTCAGAGCTTGAACTAGATCACCAAAGGTTGCTTCCAATCTCAACCATTCTCTGCCTCTTGGCCTAAAGATAACATTTTCTTATTCCCATGAAAACAAGCTGGAGAATTCCCACATGTTAAATGCACTTTGGCCACCTCTGCTTTTTGAGGGAAGCCTGTGCTTGGGTGAAACTCCCTTGAAGTGGCCGAGAAGGGCTTTGTTTATGAAATCTGCATTTAAAGAGTACATGTATGTGCCATTTGGTCCCCAGCTGGCTAGCTGAAAAGCCAGAGACCCTCTTTGACTTCATAAGTCTTCAACTCATGTGGCACCTACCACGACTGGTGTAGCAAAGAGAAGTTTTCCAGTAATAGTAATTTCATTAAAAGGATAAAAATAAGTATGAGTCACAGAGTAGGATTAAACACATGGGGCAATGTCAGCTTTTCAACTAGGTTGATTATTTGGAAGCTGATGGATGGTTTTTCATAATGCATTCATATTCTTTTGTAGGTTTAAGAAGTGGAAGGCTATTGCACTGATTAAATACCAGGCATCTACTTTATTTAAATCAACATTAATTCATTTTGACTTAATTTCCTTTCTTTGTCGGTGAGCGACTTATGCAAATTTTGTATTTGGAGAAGATGGAAGATTGTAGCCAGAGCTCTGAAGTCAGAGTGGAGGTAGAGATTTTAGGGAATATTTGCAAAGAATATTTTAGAGACTTTAGGGAATATTTGCAAAGAATGAAACTCCTGGGTTCACTTTTGGGTTTGCAGTTATTTGCTTGCATGAAATAGAGCTGACAGGGAGGCACAGAGTTTTGCCCAAGAAGCCTTCATTTATTTCCTGCAGCCCTTTTGCATCCCAGGGAGCCAGTCCTGGATCCACTCTGAAGAAGGGAACAGAGCTCGTGGTGCCTGGGTGCAGCGGTCAGCAATGGGGCTTCCCCATGCTTGTGTTCCCAGGGGTTTTGACTTCATTTTTCACTTTCCCTCCCTCTCAACAACCCTGGGGTGCCTTTGCATGGTGGGTAGTGGGTAATTCCCAAAACCTGTGTTGGGAGCAGGCTGTGAAAGCAGAAAGCACTGGAATGAGCGAGCGTCTGCCCCATGTCATGGTTGTGTGGAGGGGCCAGGGCTCTAGTGTCTGTTTGCTGAACATCTAGACCTGTCCTCTGTGAGAAGAGAATTTCTACCTTTCAGTTCATTTTTTTTCCCCTTTTTAATGCCTATTTCTTATGTATTTTGGTCAACTAGTAAACATCAAAGCTGCTCTACCCAGGGAAAAACAAGGGAGATAGGGAATAGCAATTGTTTCAAATTAGATCTTAATGGGGTGCAGATGTAGAGCTGGGGCTTGCTGGAAGGTCTTTGAAACTGCACATGGCTGGTAGTTCAGGGGTAAGGAAAGGGTTGGGAGGTTTCCTTGGTTTCGTGTTCTTTCCTGTGCTATTTGCATGACATGTTAGATTAGGGCTAAATGTAAATGAAGAAGTAATAGCCTGTTTGGATCTCTGTTCTTGCAAAAACAGTGCATGCCTAGTTAAGTTATTGGACAAAACAGTGTGTGTGTGTGTGTTTTCTTTTCAAGCAACTTGGAGATGTATTGCACAGAAATCGATGTTTTCTCTTTGCATTTAATACTGTTTTGAGTAGGGGTGAGCGGAGGAGCGCAGGGGGCTTTGAAGCGTGCAGAGAGACCCTAACCAGCTACAAATATTTTGCATTTCCTTCCGCTCAACCTTAAAAAATGATCAGATGTAATCAAGATTTTATTATTATATTTTAACGGAGCTGGCCCAAATTGTCATATTGGGAATGCACATGGCTTTGTCCGCTTCGTTAAGCTTGGTAAAAATGCAAAATCTGCTTTTCCCCCAGCAGTTCATACGTTTTACTGCTCTCTGGGGTGAATCCCAATAAATAGCTGGGCACAAGATCAAAGGGCCATTTCAGAAGAGTGATTGTTCTTAAACGTTTGTGTTCTCTGGATGGGCTGACGGCGCAGGACAGCGTTTGGGCTCCGCGCCGCGTGCCTGGTGCGTGCGAGCGCTGCTTTAAAACACACAGTGTTTTGGTGACTCTCTCTTCAGCCTGAATGTGAACTCAACTCGGTGGAGTTGTGGGGCCCTAAGTGCTCTTGAAACATCACGGAGTGGGTTGTCTGAAGCTCTTGGGATGCCTCTAGCTGCTCTTCATCCCTGGCAGAGGGATGGTGGCCTCCGTACCCTTTAGTAGAGTCCTGTTGGCCCTGAGGCTGGACTTGTCCACCCTTTGAGAAGGGCAACCAAGAAGCCACCATGTCCGCAAGCGCCCAGGAGCTGTGTAATGGGTGGCAGGAGGCTGGCCAGGTCTGTGAACTGGAGCTGCCCACAAATAACAGGGCAAGTAGGTTTGGGCATCTTATAACCCTTTCCTTTTCAAAAAGGCGTTAGGAGAGACTCACCTCAGGTTGTGCTGCTGCCCAGGGGCTCCTCACAGTCTGCAGAGGGAGATGAGATGGGGCGCGTGGTTTGGATACTCATGGATGTGCCAGCAGCCTGTCCCATGTTGTGCTCTCTCAGAAACATGGCTGTCGGATGATGCTTGACAGCTTTATGTAGCAGGATTAACATGCATGTAATGGGAGACCCAAAAAGAATAGTGACATTACGGGCAAAGAAGGTAACTTGGAAATGCTCACAATGAAGTGTTGGCCTTTGGAGTTAAGGCAAAGCTCTTCAAGATACCCTGATGAAAAGTTAATTCAAAAGTGAAGCTTTTATTTTGTGATGACATGCCATTTACAAATCTGTTACATGAGCAGTTTGCATCAAAACGTCAACTTGCAGCTAAATCTTTCGTTTCAAATGAGTGTTTTGATGAGTAGATTCAACCCACAAACTGAGAGAAGATTTTTTTTATTAACTGGTTAAGGGGGCAGATCCTGGAACACTTGGCCAGCTGGGACAGTCTCCAGCTAGACAGTGTTTAGTCATCTCCAAGAGGGGCTTTGTCATCCACTTGCTTCCCCATTCATGCTTGTTCTTGGTGCCATGATGGGATGTATGTGTCTGTGTATTGGCCTCCATCTGGCATCAGTCATCCTGTACTGAAGGAAGCTGCTCTGAGCTGCCTTCTCATACCTCTCCTGCTTTGAGGAAGACCCCTAACATCCCACCTCAGAAATGCTGCCCCAGTGAAGGCAGCGAGTGCCCAGAGTGGGGTGCATTGCCCTGACTTTTGGGGAGGAGAAGCCCTGACCCTCAGGTCCACCTCTCAAGCAGGGAGCAGGTGAGACCCGTGCATCCCTTTGAAGCTGGCCAGGGCATTTAGGTGCCAATGTGCTGCCTGACAGGGGTGTTAGGGTTTTGGGAAGTGCCTAACTTGGTTCCCAGATCAAGACAGAACAACCTGGGAGCAGCAGAAGAGCAGAGGATGCTGCAGTATCAGGTTTGGGGCTGTCCCTTCGCTAGCACCTTGTGATGGAAAAGGGAGCCTAGGGTTAAGGGTAGAGGTTAAATTGACTATCTCCCCCCCCCGCCCCCTTAAACTGAGACTGTTTGCTTGTTAACTTTTGTGGGTTGATGCATTTTTGTCCTCATGGTGACCTAGTTGAAGCTGCCTTGGAGGGGGATCCTGCAGGTCCTTAGTCAAGGCTTGCCAGGGTCTTTGACGACCAGAGCTGTGGGTGCACGGTAGTTTGCAGGGGATATCTGCCAACGGGGCAGGCAGTAGGTACTAAGCTGCTTGGATTTCTCCCTGGCTTCCTCCTGCTCTGCCTCCCCCGGGGTTAAGTTTTTCATGGTTTTGTGCAGGATTACGCAGTTGTGTGGGAGCAACAGAGCGGTAATCTCAGCACTGGATAACAGTTGTCCAACACCTGGCCAAGATTACAGATTATAGACTTTTAAGGTCAGAGAGAATTATTAGGGTCGTTAAATCTGTGTTCCACAGCCAGCCTGCAGCATTTCTTCTGAAAAACTAGATTAGATACCATTTCTAAAAGAGGGTTTAATCTCTGTTTTAAGACTCCAAGCAGTGGCAGCTCATCCATCAGGGGCTCGGCTAGTGCCGCGGCGCTGGGTAGGCTGCCGAGCCTCCACACTTGGGCTGGGAGTAGCACCCAGGCTTGGCATTCCTACCCGGAGCTTATCTGGAACGTCCAGACCTGTGGAGCCTGCCCGACTGAGCCGGAGGAAAATGGGAATTGGCTTTTTTCCCTGTGTGGCTTCGTGGGACTAGCTTTGGTGGTGTTGTGCTTAGTTCTGAGTGGGCTTTTGGGCTGAAGGTCACTCATTTGTGTTGTAAACTTGTTGAGTGCTTTCTCAAGTCTTCTTTAGTTATTTGTTCGTCTGCCCTATGGGAGAGGAGCACGGCAGGAGGGAAAGACGACATGAAGGTGCAAAAGCTACAAACTGAGCTTTGTATTTCATGTTCTCTGGCTAAAGTTCAGCCCAACCTTCAATGAGAAACAAAAAACCTTCAGGATATGGAAGGTGCATCACTTCAAATGGACAACAGCCACTTTACTAACAGATAAACCACGTCTGTGCATCACCTACTATTTTAACCTAAGATTTTTAGGGAGTGTTGAAGGATATCCGAGCAGAGGAGGCGAATTCCCGCTGTAAGTGGCCGCCGCCGAGGGCTGGGGCGGCGAGGCCGAGGCCGGAGCGCTGGTGCGCGGGTTGCGGAGGCAGCGCGGTGGTCCCAGCCCACCGACAGGCCTGGAGAAGGGAGGGAAGAAAAATCAGGTGCTGGTAAGATGGGAGCCATTACACAGACATTAACGGTTAATGAGGCGTTTTCCGACTGGTGAAAAGCTGGAGAAAGCTGTTTAAGGGCACGGAAATCTTCCTTCCCTGCCTTTTGTTTCCAAGAGCTTTCCTTAGGAGAATTTGCGCTGGCAGGAGCTAAATGGGGGTGGACTTTCTTTTGTTTCTGCTTCTCTGAAGCTCCTGTAAACTGGTTCTTTAGAACTTTCTCCTACTGTCCAGCCTTTGTTTGAGCTAATCTCCTTTGCAATGGTCTTTAGAAGCTTCTCCCAGTCTTGCGTTGTGGTCATTGGCATGTTGGCATGGGTTCAGTTTTTTCCCAAAGAGATATTGCTTGACTGGTATCTCCTCACAGAAAACAGCTCGGCTCTGAGCCTTGCTGTTTTAAAGGGCTACTCAGAAAATTAATTGTTTTTAAGCTAATTTGGAAAGCATTAGAAAAGATGAAATCCAACAGAGTGGCAAAACTGGAAGTGCTGTTCCAGTCTTACCAGCCCCATGCAAGACCACATGTCTTGGCTGGTCATTAAGCTCACTTTGAGCTCAAGCTTTGACTTGAGTCAACTGCAGCTGACAACATAAGCAACCTTCCCTGGAAGTTCTTGCTTCCTCATCGTGCTGGAGGAAGTCAACTCTCCGTTCCTCAGTGGCCACCTCTGTTAAAGCTTTCTCCTGGTGGTCCCTATGCCTCTTCCCTGTACGTTTGCCAGCCCTTTAGGCAAGGAAAGATGCTCCTATGCTGGGCTTTGTGGCAGGCCAGGGGAACAGCAGAAGTTGTTTCCATCCTGGTTTTCATCTCCATGCCGGTGATGGTAAAACCGCTTTCCCTTTTGTCTTAGGATCAGATTCCTATCTCTTCCTAAACCAGGGTGAGTTTGGCAGCCGTGTGGCATTTCCTCTCCTCGTCTGTGTTTCTGGTTAAAAGATGGAAAATTCTATGATAGTGTTTGATGTGTTCTATGTAAACCCAGTTAGATCTGTGCGGTGCGTCAGTGCTCCACCACAAAGGACACCAAGAGAGCGTGGTGCCCAACTTGCTCCAAGGCTTGGAGGGGAAAAAGAGGTGAATGAAAGGCAGGGGATGCTGATGCGGTTCATAATTCCTGTTCTGGGGGTGGGATACCTGCTCCAGCCATTGCTCCTGGGTGCACTGGAAGAGGGCACGAGGGCTCTTGGAAGAATGACTGTTAGTTACACGCTGAACTCATCTTTGTAATTGCATTTTTCTTTTCAAGCTTGTCAGGGAAAGACTTTGTTTTCAATAGCAGAATCATAAATCCCCCAATTTAAACATCATGATTTTTTAATAGACGTTTAAATGTGTCTGTACAACTCTTAAAGTTGTTTAGTCCTTTGTTGCTTTTAGATCTTTCTTTCTCCAGGCTTCCTTTTTCAGCTACTTGAGGACAGGAATGTGTGTCTCTGGGAAGTGGGTTTTCTTAACATAATTCTGGGACCTGGGGCTTGGAGGGGAAAGTGACCATTACAACATGGGAAAACAGGGAAACATGGGTGACTGCTAAAACACGTTTAAAAACTGAAATATTACCGGTGTTCAGACTTGGCTTTTAGCTCTAGAGACCAGCACAGCTTCCTGCTGGAGAAATAACCAGCTTTGAGCATCTAATGGACATTAGCCATGGTGTGACCCAGCACGTGGATCCTTGTATTGATGGAAAAAATGAGTGTGGCTCAGGAGGCGCTGCCTTGGGATTATTATTTCTTTATTTTTCCTTTTTCCTGCTGATTTCTCCAGGCCCTTATCTCTGCAGTTAGGGCAGGAAATGAGGGGGGCTGCAAGGCCGGCAGAGTTGGGGTCGGACTGCTGGAAAAGCCACTGTGACTTTGCCTGTGTTCAGAGGGGCTTTGGGGTAGGATTTTTCTAGCCTGGCTAAGAAATGAAGTTTGGGATGGGAACATGACTGTGCTGAACTGCTAGTGCTGTGGGCTGGAGCGCGGTGCTCTATTTTATATAGGAGCTGGAGAGGGGCTGTGGGAAATAAAGTGCATTGAGCCATTGAAAGCCGGTAGGAACTACCTGTGCAGCCGTGTCACTCTGTCCATCAGTTGTCACTGAGAAATGCATGGGAGTCTGCCAGCATTTTGCCTGAGCCTCATGCTGGAGGTGTCCAGTTGCTCCATTCTCCAGAGTTGTGGCAGGAATACCAGGAATGCTCGGAAATGGCCAAGGGGAGTGCGGGTCAGCGATCTGCTGTCTTTGGCGCGGAGGCTTGTGCTTGCTGTTCTTTTCTTCCTTTTTTCCCTGCACTTTTTTCCCTCTTTTTTAATAGGACTGTGTTATCCATCTCTTAAACCACTGGGTTTAAGGATGAGCTGAGAGGAGCCGTTTGCTGCTTTTGTGATCAACTTGCTGGTGCTTTGCAGCTGTCCTGCTGAAACTGCAGGGATGGAAAAACAAAATCACACTCTGGGAAAAAAAAGGTGCTTGGGGTTTTGCTTCTTCTGGTGCAAATAGTAACTGGAAATGAGGAGAATTGTGGTGTGTTTTTTTTTTTCTCCTCTTGTTATTCTTCTCTGTCCTCCTTAGTCATGGAGCGAGGTGGGTGCTGCTCCTGGCATAGGTGCGGATGGATCGAGCCCTGGGGTGTTTTACCTCATGGGGATATTTCCTTGCGTGACAAAAGCTTCATTGCCCTGTGCCTGCTTTGCCAGTCTTCTCCCTGACTTTTATTACTTACGTTCTATATGTTTGTTTTCCTCGTAAAATCCCTCAGGTTGCCTTTATTTTTCAGGAATTTTGTTCCCTTTTTTCCTCCTTTTGTTAGGATTTTAAATTGCGTGATTTAAAATGCTGCAGATCTGTAGTATGCTATTTCTCAACACTGCAAGTAAGCAAACATTTTGTAGAAACATGAGTTAAGGATTAATAAGAGTAGTCTGGGCTGTTCCTATCAAATCTGAGCTCTCTGTCTTGGAAGTAGATTTCTCTCCAAGTTAAGTGGGCCAACTCCCATAGACTTGGAGGCGGAATAAGATGCATTTCTGCCTTATGGAGCATTCTCTTAATAGGATGCATCTTGACCTCCCAAGTTTGTGTAGATTGAACTCTAATTGTATAGAGTTTTTACTGCTTAACTTAATTATAAAGTACTAAAAGGGCAGTTAAATAATACTGTGGAAGAGACTGGCCTGTGGGCTCGTACTGAATGTTACTTACAATAAACTTATATTACTTTATGTGTAAAGCACCACGTTTTCCTGGACGCTGCATGGACGTCCGTCCAACGTGTCCTGTTAGGGGCTGGAATTCCTGGGAGGTGGAGGGCAGCATGTGCTCTTGCTGCCTAGTCTTGATCTTCCTTTCAGAGCTGCTTTCTTGGCCAGGCTCATGTTTGCAGCTCGTCCTCGTTTACTTGCTGCAGCCAGGGCACAAAAGCCAGAAAATACAGCTTTGCACAATTAGATTATAATGGCTTGTCAACATTTGCAAGGGCTGCTTTCTGTTTGTGTTTACAAAGAAATTCGACCCACTCTGTTTTCAGATGTGCGGTGGTAAAGTCACCGCAGAGTAGATGAGAGTTCTGCATTACCCCAGTCAGGCTGGGCTGCAACCTTGAACAAGAAGTCACCTCCAGCACGAGGAGCGCAGTGCTGGTGCCAGCTCTGCTGTTGTGCAGTTCGTACGTTTGCAAACAAGCACCTTGGTGCTTGGGAGGAGCTGCCACACAGGCATCAGCAAGGCCCCTTCCTTGTTCCCAGCCTTCCTGCTCATAAAGCTCTCCGTAGTTTTTGAGATACACCAGAAAAAGAAAAAGATTTGGCTGCTTGGACACCAAGAAGGTTGCCACCTCGGTTGGTCTTTTGTTTTGTTCCTGTTGTGGTTTGGGCTTCTCTCTCCTGAATTGCAGACTCTTTGGGCTGGATTTACCTCTGTGCTCTGTGCCTTGCTGACTGTGTGACTGGGATGTGCCGAGACAATAATGCCAAAACACCCAGGGGTTGCTCCCTTTCCAAAAGCAAGGAGTTGTGCTGGAAGACCCAAGCCAAGCAGGTCCATGCTCTACCCCTTCCTCATCACTGGGTGCATGTGAATTTTGAGCCACATGGAGCCCCTTGTTCAGCTGGAGAGAGCCCCTGGCACCACTTGGCTGCTGCTGTCACCGCCGCTTCATGGTGTCCGGGCCCATCTCCGTCCCGGCTGCTGAAGCCGCTCTCCGCTGCGGATGCTCGTGCCTAAGGAGCCGCAGGCATTCCGGAAAGGTCAGGGAGGAAGAGAGATTTGCTTTACACACAACTATTTACCTTCTCAGAGGCCAGTGATACTTCCTTGGCACTAACTGATCCCTGTGTGCTGGGTGGCCGAATGGCTTTTTAAGAATGAAATATTTGAAGTGTCCTTAATGCTGTGTGTGCAGTTCCTGCTCTCGGTAGGGGTGTGCTGGGGAGCCAGAGGGCCATTGAGGGGCCCATTGCAAGTGTGCAGAGAGGAAGAGCTGGATGAATAATTGCAAAAACAAAAATATTTTATATTTAATAAAGCCCTTGTTGCTGCCCCTTTGACTCTGTGCCAGGCTTGAGTGCATGGAGAGGAGAGATGGCTCCTGAGTTTTGTAGCTGTCACTCTCCAGCCCCTTGAATGACAGCCTCATAACCTGTGAGGTCTTTACATGTTAGCAGAAGATGCAAAAGCAAGAAGGCAACCTTGAATTCTGGGCAGGACACTTGCCCATTATGTTACTTGTTTTAACCCCCTTTTTTTCCCGAGTATCTGGAGGCGCCACGTGCTGGGAGCCCCTGCTCTGGGACTCAGAGATGCTCTGACACCTGCAGCTGCCGACGTGCCCGTCGCTGCTGGTGAGAAGCCTCTCGCTTTGATTTAAAGCCCGGCACGTGGGGCAGCGTAACGTTATCCCGGCGCAGGAGGCGGCTGCCCGGGAAGCAGGTGCTCGATGGTTATTTGGGGCCCTGGCTCTGCTGCCCTGTGTGGGCTGCACGGGGCGGTAGCTGCTGTTGAGCTGCTGGCTGCCTTTGGTGGCTGTTTCAGGCAGGACAAGTGTCTGGTACCGCAGCCACAGGGTGGTTCTGCTGCTGCAGCTGCCCTGCTTGGGCTGCCCTCCCAGCAAACTGCACCTTGGGGCTCTTGCAGCTATTTTCTCCCATCAGTTGTGTGAAAGGGACATCTCGTTGCTCTCTATCAGTTACCCCTAGATTTTAACGCTATCCCCTTTCCTAAACAGGCTGCTGGACCTTGCAGCTGAAGCCTTGCTTGGGTGGTACCAGTGATCACTGGAACGTTTCTGTTCTGCGGCCAACTTCAAAGAGGAGCGAGGCAGAAGAACAAGCCTTGCAGAAGATAAAAACAGACACGCTGGCTATCCAGGATGCTGTAAAGTGTTTATTGCTCTTTTTGCTTGGGAAGATCTTCATAATGCTCCCAGACCTGAACTGGAGGCAATAAAATCTTTAAAGGAATCTGTACCATTGCATGTTCTCTCTATACTTGGATTTCATAAGCAGTGTAAACATGGAGTTTTACCAGGCTCTGGTCCCAGAGGGAGGCTCTTATATACACAAATAAGAGCAAGGAGATTATTAGTGCTCTTCCCAATTTCTTATTCCTTTGCATGTTTTGTTTACCACTTGGATTTCACAGACCCATATATTTTTCCGATGATTATCCAAAGGGAAATCACAGTAATTAGGGAGGGTTTGATATGTACTAACATGCTTGTGCATCTCCATAAAAGAGAAAATGATGGCAGAGCTTGGATTTGGGGTCAAATAGTGTTGTAAACCTTGGTCTGATGGTTGTTGCCTTGGAGCTGTTGTCTGCAAAGCAGTCAGTGAAGTAGCCAACTAACAGGGGCACCCCTATGAGTTACGTCCCTAATGAGCATCACTAGGGTACCAGGGTACTGTTAGCTATCTGAAGGTTAGCCGTTTGATGAAAATCTATATATTTAAGGGGGGAAAAAGTAGAATTATTGAGATATGTGCTCTATTTCTTAGGACTCTGGTTCCAGTTGAGGACTTGGTTTAAGCACCTGGTTTTAAAGCTTCTGCAGATGCCCCATGTTAGCTTTTTGTAGCAGGAACATGATTGCTTTGAAGTATGCTGCTTCTCATCCCCTTCTGGAGATCAGGCCTGTGAACTTGGAGACAGCCAGAAATCTCCAAGCTTTTGGGTTTTATCTTGGTAATGTATGAAAAGTAGAGGTTTGAGATGTATTTCTTCTGTGGAAACACCACTTCTGTTGTCTAAGGTGGAGATCTGTGATAGGATGGAAAAAAGACGAGTGTTTTCTCCTTGGAAATCCGAAGCGGGGGGGCAGGAAATGAAACTTCTGTTCCATACAGAAGCTGTAATGGATTGAATACTCAGAGGTCAAGGATTATTTGAGAATAATCAAAATATCACAGCTAAAGTGGACTGTTTGTCATTGCTGCCAAAATGAGGACAAGAGCATCAAATGACACTGGTAGGTGTTCTGCTCAGAGCAAATGGATGAAGGTGTCTGCTTCTCTGCGCTATGCCTAGTTAAGCTGTAGAAACGCTGCTAAAAGCCAGTGTGGCTCAAAAACCTGTGAATAGGTTTGTGGAAGAAAATGTATCCAAGGCCATTAAACAGAGAGCATGGGTAGCTTAGGCTTGGCTTGAGGGAGGCTGGGAAGGCATGACGTGCCCTTCCCAAGGCAGGAGCTCTTCCAAGCTTCCCAAGGTGAGCTCTTCCCAAGGCATCTGCTCCTGGAGGAGCAGGATGCTCCTCACCCTGCTTACAGCAATGGAGACTGGTAGGTTTTCTGCTGTGACCCTCTGGCAGCGAGATCCTGCAACGAGATGGCTTTGCTGTCCCTGCCCCGGCTGAGGGAGCCGAGAGACGAGCCTCGGCTTGGGAAAACAGCCTCGCTGATCCCTGCCCTTGGCCACCGAGCTGATGACGAGCAGCCTCCTCCCACATGCGCTCATGTTGCGGCCTCTGGCTGGCATCAAGTCCTCGTTGGCAGAGCTGGCGGCAGAGACGCCGCGCGCCGCTGGCCTCGCTCGTGCCGCGTGGCTGGGAGCTTCTCATTCCCGGTGATTATCGTGACG
The DNA here is from genome assembly GCF_003342845.1 of Nothoprocta perdicaria. Lineage (NCBI taxonomy): Eukaryota > Metazoa > Chordata > Aves > Tinamiformes > Tinamidae > Nothoprocta > Nothoprocta perdicaria. The sequence goes on from NW_020455754.1 coordinate 9,458,526, forward strand.
GCTAAATCCCGCCGCCGCTCATCGCCTGTAATCTTATCCCACCGCGGAGAAAACTGGATTTGTGGGCTTCACGGGCCAGCTGTTACAATGGTGTGAGGGTGCCAGCAGACCGCAGGCAGTCCCTTTGCACAGCTGTAGAAGAACATGACATGAGGGCCCTGCTCCCACTGATGGCCAAGGGTGCCAGGCCCTGCTCTGACCATGGATCCGGGTCTGTGTTGCCTAAGGCAGGGTGCTCTGGAGCAGGATTCCCCAAGGTTTGCTTCAGGTGGCTGGTTGGGTTGCAGTTGGTCTGTGCTGGAACTGGGCACTTAATTACTGCTGAGCAAAGCCAGTTGCTGAAAAATGTAGCGTGGCCCTGAGCGCTGTGGCCTGTGCGGTCACAGGAGCAAAAGGCAAGTTTATGAACAGGTCAAAGTAGGTTGTGTTAAGGTAATATCTGTCCTTCAGTAAAGTCTCGTTTGTTGGCAGCCTTTGGAGAAGGTGATGCTTTCGGGGTATTCGCTGGGTCATCTCTTTTTCATTTAAAAATAAGTAGTGATTTTTCTGGTTAGAATCAAGCTTTTGGATTTTTCAGCTCTGCCTGTAGACTGGATTCCCTTGAGGTTATGGTTTTAAACACATGTTGCAAAGCAGCCAGATGTGAAGTCTCTTCTTGATTTCATTAGCATTCAGATTGAGTCAGAAGATTCATGGGAGGCTTCTTGATAGTCCCCCACACACGTGCCCTATCCAGAGAAGTAGATTTTGTCTTAAATTCAGGCAGCTGCATATGAGATTTCTTTCTTTTAATAAAGCATGGCATAAGGGGACAAATATCTGTCATCTCTGTGACAAAGGAACTGATTTGGTTTGCCTGCTGTGTAAAGGTGAGTTATTTTATATTAAAATAAGGAAGAAACTTAACAGTGCTAGAACCACAATTGTAAGATACCTGGAGGTATTTGAGTCTTTGGCTTCTAAAACAGTGAATGAGTATTGGAAGGAAAAAAATTAAACATAACTACATATAAATTAGAATAACTTGTCAATGACAGTAGCAGCATTCATGTGTTCATTAGCAAGAAAATGCATGTGCTCCTTTAAGGTGCTGCATTAAATTTGTTAATGAAGTTTATCCTAATAGGCAAGATATGGGCAGACACTAAGCTGAATTCACCAACGTACACATGTGCCATGTTCACCGTGGCTCTCTGGGTCTGAATTTAGTGATTTTTAAGCCTGTGGTGAGAAGACAGTGCTCTGGGAACACTAACTGTTCCACTTCGGTGTTAAGAGGAGAGAAATTGTGATGATTCTTTTCCTTTGGCTGTAGCAGAGTCTGGAAAATGAGTCTCAATGGAGACCAGTTAGAGACACTGTAGACCAGTTGGATCAGGTGAGAGATCTCCCCCTCAAATCCTTATCAAACATACTGGAATAATTTAGCTTTGCTTTTAGGCTTTCTATCATAATACAGTGCCAAGAAGAGTCAACTATCTTCAATTTACTCAAGAATTTACTTGTGATAACTTCTCGCAGATAGAAACATGCGAACACATTTCATAATTTCCTTTAGTCATGTGCATCCATCTATGCAAATATACAGGCTGTTTGAGTTACTTAATGCTGGAGTTCTTGGAAAATGCAATGTGCTGTGTAAATGCAAAGTATCAACGATACAGTCCTACGATTAATAAGGCCTTTTATTAAATAAATGCGGGTTCTTGCCAAAATTCCAGAGAGACTTGTGGTAGAACATGTGTACTTAACAGGTCAGAATGTGAAAGTAATAACACACATTCTCAAATAGAAAACACATGTATTTGTTTTTAAACTTGGATATATTATTTTAAATTCTTAATACCCTCACCCTTCTTTGATTAAAGGGCCATAGACTAAGTGGGGTTTTGTAAGAGATTTTCTAACAGATGTTCACTGCTGAGAACATTTTAGACTGAAGATGGAACAGATGAAAATCTGGGGAGGAAAATATAATATTGATCTTTAAATCTGTCAGACTGTGGGAAATAATAAGTGGAGCCTGTCTTCTTTGGTAGGTTGTGCTTCATCCCGACTGGGAAGCTGCAGGTTTTCCATGCAGCAGTAGCATAGGGAGCAGGGGAGAGAAAAGCTTGAAACTGCTTTCAGTCTTGTTTAATACTCTGCTCATGCAGAGTAATAAGTCTTGGTAATCCCAATGAACACCCTTTAAGTGTGCAATTATTAAACTTACAGACAGGCTTATTTCTGACCATTTCATCTGCGTGTTTGAAGTATGTTGCTCAGGCTGATGGATGTTTTGTTATTGAAGCATTCCTTACTAATTTAAGGCTGAATTCTTGGGTTTGTTCAATTTATGTCAGTTCTTACCTAAATAAATATGGTAGGCAAAAGAAAAGCAGTATTTGAGGAAAAAGTTGAGCTCTCATCTTCAAGATTCTGCTATGAATAGCTTTGTTTTGCTGCAAAGTCCCATGGGAAAAGTTGATCTGTGAGCTGATCGGTGAAATAAATTGTATTAGACACTTTAAATCCTGGTATTTTGGAGAGAGGGCAACTTTCTGCCATTAAATAGTTTGTACTGTAGGCATCTATTTTGTAGTAGCTTGGGGTGGGAGGATGGGTATTCTGTGGGTAAAGCATTTATGTTGTGCTTAAGTGCACAAAGCAAATGTGCCAGACTCGCAAGCTGCTCACAACAAAGTGGATGTTTTGATAATTACGAAGGAAATCAGATCCCAATCTCTTCTGGGACAACTATTGATAACATCAGTAAACACAGGAATAACCAAATTAAAAAAAAAAAATAATAAATAAATAAATATGAGCTGCAGTGCTGCTTACAGAAAAACAAGAGCATTTCAGATGAACTCAAGTCTTGCTATTTTGCTGGCCACCACTGTGGGTTCCTAGCATCTAATCTATACCTTGTTCCTTATCAGAAAGGCCCCTAAGCAAATGGCAAAGCTGTGGCCCAGCTGGCTGCAGTGTTTATACCCAAGTGCATAATACCCCCCAAAGGTGTGATTTTCATGAGCAGGGATAGTAAACTATAGACTGGAGCGACATATTGATTAGGGATTGGGAAATCTCCTGCTGCTGCTTATTTAACAACATTGAAGTGATCTGTGTATATACATATATGTATATACACACCCTCACATGTGATAAATTTTTCTCCTTCCTCTTGAAATGCTGTTTTCCTGTTGATGTTTAGGGCATGCACAGGGCAGCTGGCAGCATGTGTTGATTTTTAGCTGTAATAGAGCACAAGGAGGTTGGTGTTGAAGGTTGGCAGCTTCTCTCCCAAACTGTATTAAGCAAGTTGACTTTTTTTATGTTAAACTGCGGAGTAGTTGTTAAAATTGGATAGCACCAAATATTGTTATTCGTGCTAAAATAAGGTATCTGTTGATGATATTTTCTGCCTGGGTTTAAATTCTTTTCCACCCCCATTCCCAACCTCCCCTACTTATCTAAGGCTTTAACTAATAAAGCAGGCAGGCTAGTACAATCCATCTCTTAAAATTTTCTAGTCATCTTTAGACTTAAAACTTTGCTTTGAGCATATTGTAAATATAAAGTTGGTTTCTGATTCTGCAGGATCTTGGCATGTCTTAAATATATATATATATCTTTGCTCTGCTTATTATCTTGGTGCTGTGATGTGGCTATATTTATCTCTTTATTATACTTTCTTGCTATTTTTAAATATTAGTAGACAATGTGTTTAGGAGAAACTTCTGGTGTGTGTGTTCTGCATTGAAGGTTTTGTTGTGCTACCAGCACTGGAGCTGCGCAGGGGGCATGTTGGGAACTGGTGCCTCTGCTTAATTTGATACGGGGAGGATCTGGCTTTGGTTTCTATTATGTGAATTTGTCAAAGGCAAGAGGACAGTCTTTGTTTCCCTTAGTTAACTCTATTTTAGTGCAAACCAAGGCTGGAAATAGGAGAACGTGGTTTGCAGAGAAGGAAATTATCAGACTTAGGGCAGCGAGGGGTTTCTGCTTGGGAGGCATTGGCCCTGCTGGTCACCCACTGCTGAAAAATGGTGACATCTATCAATCCATCAAAGAGAGGAGCGGTAAGGTAAACAACAGTGTAAACAGGGACATCTGGCTCCCATAAATTAATTGGCCATTTACACAGTGCGGGCCGTTTGCATGTAAAGGCAGCCTTTCCTGCGAGCGCTGTCATACGCTTTTGATTCTCCCGGTTCATCCGTGAATTAGGTCGGCTTGTTTTAGTCAGCTGGCTTCAATTTATTTTACTTTGTCACTCTCGAAATGAAGAGGAACTGGGCGGTCATGAATCATCTGACACTGACGCTGTCTTTGATCCTCTGGGGTCTTGCTTATATTTTCTCTTAGAATAAGAAACTCAAGAAGAGGGGCTGATGGGGCTGTCTGCACGAAGCTCCCCTTTGCCTCAGTAGGCCTTTCCACCGCCACCACCAGTAATGGGTGATGCCTCAGGCTAAGGAGGCTTCTGTCTGCAAAAGCCTTCCCAAATGTGAGATCACAGGGGGTTCTTGGCCCCTATGGTTGCCGTGCGGTGACTCCTCAGCTCCCCGGGACGTCCTTTCCCTCAGGCAGTCATGGAGGAGGCTGCCGATGGGCCCGGCCTGTGTCCAGCGGCGAGGCTGACGTGCTCTCCATCGACCACGAGGCAGGGGTTTGCGCTCCTGGGTCTGGTGCCAGGATGTGCTGGACGTGTCCCTGAGGTGGTGTCCTGTGCAGCTCGCACGCCTTCTGCAGGGTTAGGAGGAAGGTTTGCCTGCCAAGGTTGCTCTCTGGCTTCACCCGTAGAATAGCGTTGCCTCCTCCCACTCCCTCCAGAAAAAAAGTGCTACTGATGTGTTGTTTTAGCTTGAATGTACTAACCCCTGCTGCTATGTATAGCACTGAGGGTCATCTTCCAAATTTTTCAGTCTTGATTGAGTTGCAGCCTCCTCTCCTTCTCCATGCTTAGGTGAACTCCACGTGGCCTTGGG
>NW_020455754.1:9463587-9560553 GCF_003342845.1 Nothoprocta perdicaria
TTTTTTTTTGAAGTGGTGGCCAGTAAAAGGCAGACAAGCTCTGCTGGAGCTTGGTGCCCATCTGCTTGCCAGGGAGCAGAGTGTTGTGTATTTGGGTGTTTCTGTGGTGGTTTCTCATTCCCAAGACTCCCTCCCCAGCTATCCTCCCCTGAGAGCAGCTGATGTAATGGTCACTGGTTAAGGATTGGGGTTCTGTTGTCCTATCTTGTCCTACCTGTAAAAGAGCCTTCTCCAAATGCTGATAGTGTGATGGACAAACCAATGATGGCTTCCTGTGTGGTGTGAAAGTACTGCTGAAGTTTCAGAGGAGAAGCTAATGGGTCTAGATTTATTGTTGACTTGATCATTCCATAATTGCTGTAAAGCGTCATGTCCTGTCAGTAGCAAAAACAAAATTCAGGGAGGTCTTTTAAGCACCTTATAACTGTTTCATGTTTGTATTTTAATGGCAACTCTCCTCAGCTCCTGAGAAGACTTGCTGGCTTGCATCTTCTCCCCCTGCATTAGGTATCAAACTTTTCTTACCACCCTTCCTCTTCCCTATAAGCCTTGCACTGTGATCCCTGCACCCAACCTTCTCCATGGGGAGAATCAGCTCTGCTGTGTGAAGGGAATAATGGTCAGGTGGTTTTTGTAATGAATCAGGCGGGCTTTGTAATGAAGAAGGAATTTATTAGAAAGTACTCAGAGAGTAACAAACACTACTGACAATTTCTGGATTCTTGCTCAAGGATTTATGAGCTCATGGATTAGTTGGATAAATCTTTCTGCCTTAGTTTCCCCTTCAGGATGGTGCCTCTTCTCCACTGACCCCTGCTGAAAGTTTTGTTGACGGCTAAATGGCTGTTTCTGTCAGGGTAGCGATTTAGAGAGATCTCACTAGGGTTCAAGGTACTGGAGAACGCTTACGATTGCCCTCTGCAATAATTTGGACTTTTGTTTGGCCGTGTTCCCTGAGCCGTAAATCTCTGTGGTCAGCTCTAAACACCTCAATTATGTGTTGTAGGGGATGCGTGTTTTCCACGTAACCACATAAAAATGAATGAGGTTCTTGAGAATCTGAAAGTGAGTGGGTGAGCCAAGTGCTGTCAAAGGGACTCTAAGGTCTGGAAACTGAGGCGGTTACGTGGTAAGTTTGAGGTATGAGGAACCATCAATCTTAGAACATAATTGCCTCTTGGGATTTTGCTTGGCAAAACTTGCAGTGACAAAAGCACAGTGTGAGTGCTATCATCTTGAAGTGAAGACCAAGTTAAATAGAGATAAAACTCTTCTCCCCATTCTTCCTCCTTGAACAGCAGAAGTTCAGGAGTAGCACAGGGGCTTGCTGGACTTCAGGGCTGTGTCTAGAATGTGGTGGCTTTCAACAGGGGAAGAAAATGGCTTTAACTCTGTGATGAGTTTCCGGCTCCCTAATCTTCTTTGGTTAAAGGGCCCCATGAAGGTGGGGGGCTCTGCAGTGGAAAGTCGTCAGAGATCAATCCCAGGAAGAGATGACAGAGGACGTGAGGCATCTTTCAACAGGATCAGTTTGACCTTCTCCTTTCTCCCTCCCTCTCCAGCACTCTCTGGGAAGAAAATGCTTTCAAATCTAGGATGGCTTGCCAAGATTATTTATTTTGCAAGGACCTTATGCTGTCAGGCCACGGCAATGGTAAATAGAGCCGTGTGTGATCCGGTGACTGTGCTGAAAGAGTTCTTCCTCTTGTTTTTCTCTACCTACTCATTTGTTCTGCTTTGGCTTCTCTTTTGTCTTGAGGAATGGGTTAAATCCACCTATCTTCTTCCTGTGACTTTGTGTGTCCTCTGGCTTGATGAGGCCCACACGTGTCTACAGCCAAACCTCATCTCTTGGGATTTGCCAGTTTTCCTTAGAGGGCAGCAGGCCTTCTGAAGCTGCAATGGCAAAATGCAAGAGCAGTGCTAGGGGGTCGATGGTGAAGATACAGGCAGCAGCTGGGTTTGTGTGTGATTTACTTCTAAAGCACAGAGCAATTAAGAGATTTCATTTGTACATCCAAAAGTTACCTGCAGAAGGAACAGTGCAAGTCTTGGTGTGGCTAAATGTGTTTCTTCTTGTATTTCATGAATAACAGATACCCATTCTAATAAATGCTTCTCTAATGACAATTAACAATACATTTTCTTATGAACAAGCTGAAACACAACCCTAAGTTTTGAGCAGTTTTTTTGTTAGGGTTGACTTGAATATTTGAATCCAAATCTAGTGCTGTAAAATGTAATGAGCATCTTGGATATATAATCTTGGGCTATTTTTTTGCTCAACTATAGATAGTTTTTCTAGTACTCCCAATTTAAATAAACTGATATGGCTTGCATTTCCTAAGCAAAGAAGTTGGTGGATGATATGTGTTGATAAGGAAGAGGCTAAGGCAGAAAATGCCTACTTTAATGATGCAGTGAGATGCAGTGTGCAGATATTCCTAATTTAGCTTTTGATAAAAGTCTTTCCAGGTTTTACAGGGCATTCTAAGTCTTGTTTCTCATTATCTTGTTTTGGTAGAGAGGCTATAACTTATTAATTGAGGAGCTGAAGTTTAATTTATTATGGGTAAGTCTCTTAAAATCCGCTTTCAAATACAGATGTGCTTTAGCACTTCGAAGTGACCGGTGGGTAGAGTGATCTATTTATTTTTGCAACTGCCTCATAGAGCAGAATTTTTCCCCCGGGAGGTAGTACTGCACAATTGACCCATTGCATTAAATAAATTCCCTGTTTTCCTTTGGAGTAAGCAAGGCGGTCTATTCCCAGAGCAATTAGACATGTGTGCCCTTTCCCTCTGTTGATTCATTCCACATTGATCCCCACTCTGCAGAGCCACAATGGATTTCACCCCCTGTTTTGCCTGGGAATGATGGGTTTGGGGCTGGATGAGGCCGTACGATCTGTTTGAACCATCACAGCCCTTCCCGTTGCACGGAGTTGCCTCTATGGATCCATTTTCAGGAGGAGACTTGAAAGTCCTGTCCCGTGGCTGCTGCTTGGTGGGTTGTAAAGTGCTGCTCTATAAATAAGATGTAAAATGGTAACCACAGCCTGGGGGCTTTGGATTTGGCTGAAATGCAAGTGTGGGATGGCCCATGGTAGGCTCCGTCTATTCTCAGCAGGCAGCAATATAACAGTCTCTTAAGCTAGCCCAGACTGCTGCTTTCTAGGCAGCTTTGGCAGCCCCATCGTGGGGCATCTAGGTTATTCTTTAATCCTGTCATTTGGTACCTGCAAATGGTGCAGAATCAGCCCTCTTGAAATGGGAATATCCCAAATTCTCCCAGAGCAGACTTGTGGTGACTGTCCTACATCCCGGCACTGGCAGCCCTCAGTGCTGTGCTCACCTGGTTCCTGTGCTGGGCAGGTTCCCTCTGGAACAGAGCAGCAATTACCAGGCTGATTAAAGCATCCCTAATGCTAATTCTCAGCCCTGCTCCAGATTTCCCTTCCAGATTTTTGCAAACTGCTTTGTGCAAGAGTTTATCTTGACATTATTTAAGAGCTTGACATGAGCGCAGATGTTGTCGACAGATACTCCCAAGAATTGGCACCGGCTCTACTGCTTGGCCTTTTGATTGCATCTCTGGTCTTCTAACACAGTGGTCCTTGAGCATTAAGAAGAGCAGCCTGGCCTGCTCTCCTCTGCACACCTGACACTCCTCTGGTGGGGAGGATAAATCCTCAAAGAAATGACCCAAGAGAACCCTTACTTCATTCTCATCTTGTTTCTTTGTTTTCTTTATTTTAATTCCCTTTGACTTTCCACTTTCTGACAAGAGTTTAGACTAAAGAATTACTCAATAGAGAGAAATCATCAACCTCAGCCTGTTCCCAACTTGTTTAATGAACAACAGAAAATGAGAAGCAAGCAGCACTACTGCCAAGCCTTAATGCAGGACACAAGTTTCGGAAAACACCATGAGCTCATACATATACAGCCTGAGTCTTAACACTCAGGTTTAGTTTTATGGGAAATTCTACCTCTGCCACAGCTTTCTTAAGAAATGATGTCAGACAATGGGTGAAAATAGTCAGATTTATCCTCATTTTATTTCACATGTTGCCAATTTACTTCTAAAGTGAGATCCTGGTAAACTTGTATCTTAGATTTGGTATAGTTAACATGTACATAGATGTTCAGCCTGTTAAGTGAGGCTCCAGGCATGAGGACTCTAGGAGGGACTCCATAAAGTAAACTATTTATTCCCTGCTTTTGATCCCAAAAGTGCTTTCTCTTGTAGCTTCAGATCTTGCTTATGCTGTATAGCAGCTACGCTTGAATTTTGTATATCATAAAGCTGTTACAGTGTGAGCGACGTACCGTGGTTATAAAAGGAAAAATATTCAACCAGTAAGTGCTGATTTTTCACGACATTTGGGAATACTTCCTATTCCAAAGCAGGCAGTGATTTCTTTTTTTCTTTAAGGTTTAAACTTGTGAATAGAAAATAAACTTGTTCTAAACATGTTTCTGTGTATGTACTGCGAAATGGGACTTTTTGTTCTCTGCTGCCTTCCTCTGAAAATGTTTAGCATCTGGATACCTTGAAGAGATATTTCTTGGATGCAAGCGTTAGGGAAATCTTCCATAAAGCATTAGAGTTATAAAAGGTTGTGGATATTCCCAGCAAAAGCTGTGCAGTCTGAATGGGTAATCGCTTTAGACAGGCTTCTAAATCGCTGCCCTTGGTGGTTTTGTTGTTGTTGAAATGCAAGGTTTGGTTCCAAAATGGATGTCCTGCTCTCCGATCCCAAGTAGTCAGGACAAATCCCATTGGAGCAGTGCTGAACTCGTATCCAAGATGTCTTGACTTCCAGCTGTGACTATTCCTGCTATAGTGTCTAATTTCGTGGGCAGAAGGATAGTAAAGCATGTGGACTTCAAATAATAAACAGCTTCAATCCAAGCTGTGCACATTTACTCTTTTCCTTGATTTTTGTTTCTTTTTTTTTTTTTCTCCTCTCTGGTATCAAAACCCAGGATGATGATCAAGTTCTGCATTTTATTTCAGAGCCAACATAAGAACCCACATCACTGGGACACCACAAGGGCACTGCGTTGATTCTTGTGATGTTTTTCAAAAATAATTATTTACTGTATAATAAAACAGAGGAGCTTGAAAGAAACTTGTGTCCTGCTCTCACACAGCTAGGTCTTTCTTTAGTGCCTGTGCAGCCTCGAGCTTTTGTGTGCTTACTAGGAGCAGCTAATAGGACATCTGAGGGGTAAATTAACTCCATTCCTCGTGTCTGTATCCTTTCAATGTTGTTAAAGGCATTTCATTAAGAACCACAGAGCTGGAGCTACTAAATCAAGCTGCAGGAAGATGTGCCTCTATGCTGATAACGCTGAGACGTTTTAAGCTGCAAGGGAAATGATTAATAGGACTGCTGGAGTAGTGACATCAAATTATTTGTACATGTTTGTTTTGATCAGTGTGTAAGGAAAAAGCTATTAGCGACTTTCTACATAAAAGGTCTCATTTTGAGAGAGATCAAGTCAAGAACCTCTTGGAACAGGGGAGGACTGTGTTTTGGGTCAGCTTAAAATAAGGTCCTAGGTACCAGTAGGAGGTTTTCCCCATCACATTTATGACATGTGAATGCGTCATGCTCAAGTGTGGCTTTTTGAAATGTGCTTTCTCTTGGATTATGATTCGTATAGAGACATTAAATAAATAAATCTGTACTTTGACAATTTACATCCCTGACTTCCAGAAACAATAAGATGTACTTGATGTGCAAATAAACAGATTCTTCTCTTGGAATTGAAGTGGCACCGCTCCAAGCACAATAGGTTTCCAAGGGAGGACACAGAGAGTTTTGGTTTACTGCATTTTCTTCCTTTTTTCTTTTTTTCTCTTCAATCTCTAGAGGTTAGACAATTTGGGGAAGTGGAGGGGGTGGTCATCTTAGAAACTGTCCAATAAAGGACCTTGGTGATGTTGCTTTTGGAAGCCAATCGGGGAACAATTCTGAACATGTTTTGAAGGTCCGGCTGCTTCTTTAGAAGCCCTAGCAGGCCAAGGTCAGGGTTTAAATGACCCAGCAAGGCTGGATGCTAAGGCAGTTTTGTACCTTCAGCTTGGCAGGTCTTGGCTTGAAAAATCTTACCCTTGTGCCTCGAGTCTTGCTGGTGGCGTGAGCACCTGTTTGGTTAAGGTAGTGCTCGTGTGGGATGGGGTGCAGGAAATGTCCTTGGTGCCGCCTTGGAGGAAGGAAACGATAATGGCCACAGTATTGCTGTGGGATTGCCCTGGGACACCAAGGGCTGCTTTTGTGGCTTGAGTTCCTGGGGTGAAATGCTGGAAGTTGAAGGGGCGATGGTCTGTCTGGAGAGCTGATCAGCAGCAAGGGTTGTTCGCCTGGTTGAAATCCAGGACTTATTTCCCTGCAAACATGGCCCAAGGGCACGAGGCCGTGCAGGGAATGGACTGATGCTTGCGGCCTGTGCGGAGGAGAGCGGAGCCCTCTGGAAGCACCGTGTCCCGTGGGACATGGACAGAGGCCAGGAAGGTTTTTGCCTGTTGTTGCCCAAGCCTTATTCTATAGACACTGAGGAGAGTGAGGAGCAGGCTGCCATGGCAAGGGATCAGTGTGTGTGTGTGTCCCAAGGCTTCCCAGTGGATTCAGGGTGGCATCTTCTGGTGGCCCCATCCAGCCCTACATGGGGCTTCAGCAGGAAGATCTCACTATCTGAGATTGCCCAGGTTTGGAGCTTGCTGCAGTTGGGGATGGAAGTGGGTCACAACAGTCTGCTGCAACTTGGGCTTCATGGAGAAAGTCCTGAGTTACTATCTCTGCTGGCCAGGTGCCCATTGCAAAGGTTTCCAGTTCAGCCTCCCAGTAGGTCTTAACTATAATGTTGCCTGCCAGGTTAACGGGATGTTGCTTCACTGTGCTGCTTTTGAATGAGTTTTTAGATAATGTATGTGTACCTATAGATGCTTGCAATTCTTGTGTGTGTATATACAACATGCACACATGTATGCAATATTTTCATGTATATACGTATAAAGCATAAGTATCTATAAGTGCATATTTATGTACATCCCTTACTGGATACTTTTTGCTCATGCTTCACTCGTATGATGCCAGCCCATGTTTCATATTTGAGACCGTAAATTCCAGAATGTGCCAGATGTTGCTTAAAAACCCTCCCGCACAACATTGTGCAGCCTCAACTCTGAGATCCTTCTGTTTTAATGGAGTCTTACAGATCTTTGAGATAGTATGTGTGTGATTTACCAGGAGGTCCTTCCAAACTTTTAATTTTCACTTTTCTCAAAATCTTACCAGAAAAGCAGACTGGCTTGTGTTTGCTCTGTGGTTTTTGCAAATAGACTCAGAGACCGGAGTCCAGCAACCAGGAGCACCGAAACCCATAGCACTGGAAACATGCCCCTGTTCAGTGAAACCTTGGAGCCCCAAAGGCTCTGGAAGAAGCGGGAGCCACGAGCTGAGCAGCAGCATCTGGTTTTCAGCCCGTTCCTAACTGCCTCTCGGGCCAGGCTCGCGGAGCCCGTGGCGATCGGCCGGAGGCCACGTGGGGGCTCCGCGGCTTAATTTAGTTCTGCAATAAGAACCACCCCCGTCGGGGCCGCGGCCCTGGTAGTCATTGCTGAAGCTGTACAGCTTTATTAAAATGCACATCTGACCTTCACCTTACGCTAATAACTCCCATATTTTTGGAAATGTCCAGAGATGAATCCAGCTGAATTTAAATGCTGGAATATTGCCGTTCTAATTATTACATTTGAACTCTTCTGAGCAGAGAATATTCACGTGGTACGTGAAATATCCCTGCCAGAGAGCCCAGACGTGACCTGTTCTTTACCTGCTCCCTGTAAAGCGTGTTGTATCTCAGGAGCATTGCTTGGATGCCAAGCTGGGTGGCTGGTTCAGAGGCTCCATCTCCCCATGACCATGTCTGTGCTGGAGGAGGCTCCCCGAGCTGGTGTGTGCCAGCCTTGCCGCCCATCCTGGCAAACCTGACTTGGAGCAGTTCCCTGGAACAGCTTGAGCTGTTCCACTGTCACATGCTGCTTTGATTATACTTCATAGCCCATTTGAGGGGGCAGGGACAACGAGAAGAGCAAATCCCAAACTGGAATTAGTCATTTTAGAGTCCACAGTTAGTTTTCATTTGCTTGCAATTGAGGTGGGCTTTGGGGGAGTTTTTGCATTGAATGCACCTTTCTTCCTTCTCTTGCCTTCATACTTAAGCTAACACAACACTAGGGTCAACTTGTTTTATTTACTGAATAAATAATAGTCATTATTAAATTATGGCTTTGCACATGTGAGTTATATGGCAGTGAATAGTCTTCCCAAGTGGTGTGTGTGTGTGTGTATATATATATTTTTTTTAATTTCCTGGTCTTTCCTTTGCACTTTTGTTAAATTCTTCTTTTTCACCGGAGTCCCAGCTCCCTGCATGGCTGGTGGCAACAGCAGCCATGTTGGCAGCCCTGACCCACGACTCCTTCCCAGCAACAGGGAGGAGGCCGATGTACTCGTAAACATGCAGCTACCTCCCTGTTGAATAGTAGAAATGTATAGATAGCTGCTTCCAACGGAGCTGGCATCCTACCTGTCAGCTGGAGGCAAAGCACTGGTACCTGCTGCCAGTTCCCAGTTCCCTGCCTGCTGTGCCCGTGTGGGAACAGGTTCTGCTGGGAAAGTCATATCTGTCTGGCTGCAGTGTTAATAAATGGGCTGCTGGAGTAGTGTAAAGTTCAAGTGTGATAAATCTGCTTAATCCTGTCCTAAATCCAGCCCTGCTTCCCGCTTCTGTTGCACAGGGTGGCTGCACCCATGGCTGTTCCCAGCCTTCTCCATAGCAGAGGGCAGTGACGAGGCGGCCTGCGGCCTAGTCCCATCGAGCCGCCTCCGAGTGCGTTTCTGTGGGGCGCCCGCTCGGATGGCAGAGGCATCCCTGGTTTCTTGTAAATGTTGATAACTCTTCGTGGTTAAAATCTGATTTGAGATTTACAAGGAGATGTTTAAGGCAGGAAAAGCATCTGAGGTAGAAACTGAACCCAAACCTGCTTAATGATGTGTTATTGAGTTTGACGTCAGTCAAATGGTCTTAAAACGTGCTGAGGTGGAAGGATGCTGAGAATAAAATCACTCGCTACCTTTTGACTTTGATTTACCTCTTTGATGCAAATATTGGCTTTCTAATTCTGGTTCTGCATATATCTTAGATTTATTTTTTTAAACACGTGCTATATAGTGTTTCAGAGGCCCCTGTAGCTTTTAACCCCTTCAGTGGTGCTCCTCATAGACCCTTGAGGAGCCTTGATTTTCTTCTGAGGGAACTCTGGGTCTTGCCGAGAGTTGTTGATGCAGCAATACAAGCTGTCACCAAACTGTCACCAAGAAGCGCTCAGGAGCGTGATCTGCTTTTGGGGATCGTGGGCTCCAGCAGCTGCGGCCCCAGAGGGTGCTGAAATCCTCCTAAAGATACAAAGGGGCCATAAGGATCCCATGACAGGATACACAGCTGGACTCAGCATGAGGATGTGGTTGCTTCCAAAGGATTGTAAGGGAGCAGGAAGCAATCCCAAGAGGTGTATCCAGGCTATGGATGGAGCTCACAGGGATCAGACAAGGAACAGATAAACAGAGATTATATTTAAGATATTTTTCTTCCCTTTTGATTTATGGCAAGCTGCCAGCCCAACTTCACTAAGTTAGTGTTGTCTAATGCACACACAGAGTTGCTTACCCAGCAAGGGGAGGCAGTGCAGGGACGGATGCGCTGGGATAATGCCTTGTTCCAGGGACACCTCCTGGCTCCTGGTGAGTTTAGTGCTTTCATTGGGGTTCAGCTGTTGGATGCGGTTTTTGGAAGCAAACTGGCTGCTGTAGGTGCTGAGCAGGGTCCTAGGTGCCCAGCGCTGCGGTGTCACAGATGGACCAGAAGTGAGGTGCATGTTCCAGTCCATGTTTGGTGCATCACAGGGGTTTGTGTGGGGGGCTGGGTGAAAGAAGATGTTGCCCAAAGAAGCATAATGTGCTTTTAGTAAATTTGGGTTCTAGAAATGCAACCCTACAAGGGCTTCAGCTGTATTGGCCTGGGGTGACCTTCTGCGTGGGTTTTGATGTTGAGTCCTGAGCAGATGTAGAGGTTTGCAGACATGTCTCAAAGGGAGAAGTAAAATACACTTTCTCTGACCCAAAATAATAATTAAAAAAAAAAAAAAAAAAAGTTCTTGGGATTGGTGCTGACTAGAGCAAGTTCAGAGCTTTGGCAGTATAAGTCTCCTTGTTTAATATGAAATGCTGAGGTCCTCCATGGGCTGAGCAGAGCAAATCCAACCTGACACCTACAAGCAGGTTGCCAGGGTTGTCCTTCCTCAGACGGGGTAATTTGGTGTGATGGAAATGGGAGCTGACGCGTTGGGAAGCAGCTGTAAGAATCAGCACCCCGAAGCAGTAAGTTTGGACCCATTCTAGTTTTGTGAGCACTGTGTGCTCAAGTGGCTGTGGTGAATCCCTTTACACTCCTGAGCTCTCCTGGCCTTGGACAACAGTTTGGTCTGATGGGTAGGTCATCCTGCTGCAGGGGAGCTTTCTCTCTTTCTGTCTGGCTGCAAGGGAGCCTTCTCTGTTTATAAGCAACCTGTTTTATAACACCTGAAACAACATCTACTAAAGTAGACTTAACTCGCATAAACGTAATTTGTAACCTTAACCTAAGGCTAGACAACCTCAGCTGGAAATGAGGGCTGAAGTAATTAGTCTGGCGAAAGAGGAAGAACGTGTTAAATCCTGCACCACAAGACCTATTGTGTGAATTATGAATCATCTGGTTCCCTGGTCAGTTCTTGGAAGGCAAGCTTTTATTTTAAGTGCTTTTAATGATTTTAAATACTACCAATATGCAGTGCAGCTGCTTTTCCCCCACCCTCTTATTTTTCATGGTACTTTGCAAGCAACGTCAGCTTGCTAAGGAGACCACTTCCAGAACGGTGATTCCCATGATCATAAAGAATGTTTTGGGTTACTTGGGTAGTAACTGGCTGCTAGTGTAACACATGACCAAATTCCTCCTTTGCTTTTACGTAGGAAGTAAAAGAAATGCTCGAGAGTTGCCTGATCCCAAGGCAAAGAAACAACCAAAGGTTAGGAGCTGGGTTAAGCAAAGTGTCAAGTAAAGGCAATCTGGTTTATGGTGTCATTTGAACTTTCAAAATATATTTTTCTTTGGGAGCAAAAGACTTCGCAGAGTCGACAGTGGGAACCCCTGAGGGAAGCATCATTCTGCAGTGACTTCCTCCCCTCTGGGCCCCTGCATGTGCCAGCTCTGATCTGCAACAGCCTCCCTTCGTTTTGAAGACAACTGGACATCAATCAGCACCTACCCTTGTCAGGCTGGTGACAGGCGAATGCCTTAGCGCTCGCTTCCTCCTTTGGCAGCTTTGGGAGGTGGCTTTGTGCTCCGAAGGCTCAGAGATGGGTTCCTGGGAAGCCAGGGCAGGAGCCAAAATGCCTTTTGAAGGATGAAAGGTCAAAAGCTAGTGTCAGAGGGAGGACTCGAGTTAAGCATCACAGACATTTTTAAGAAGTTTCTGTGACTTCAAAGCCATCTATCCCTCCCTGCGGTGGTCCTGGCAGGATGCCGGGAAGCAATCTGGAAGGAATACCTTGGATACACCAATAGTGTCATGTGTAGCTTGCAGTGCAAGATGCAAAATATTGATCTCTGGTGCTACAGGTGCAGCCCAGCCCCTGCCTGTACAGGGCCTCCTTGCTCCAGCAAGATATTTGCTGTTATCATCATCTGAACGGTGGCAGCTCTTTGAATTCCCTGTCTAGCACTGGGGAGAACAGAACCAGCTCTCACCAGCAGTCCTGTGGGTGTCAGGAGCAATAAAACCAGGCCTGTTGTTCCCGGGGTTGATTTAGTGCCGCTGTTGTTTACGGCTGTAGCGACAACAGGACTGCGTGTTGAGGGTGCTTATTTTAGACTGACATTTTTGTGGGGGCAAATTGCCTTTGTTCCTAATGCCCCCACTGTAGATGCCTGCTGGGGGTGTAATCCCAGCAGCTGGGATGCCGCGGCGTGACCGCACCGTGCGAGTGCCAACACTTATTTTGCACCCATCGGGTAGCTGAAAGTGCCCATGCTTGGCTTTCGTGTGACACCCGAGCGTGTGCTGAGCAACTCGGGGAAAATGGACTTGCAAAAACTGAGGGGAAAAGGAAAGGATGTGAAGAATCAAGCTCTGCTTGAAGCTGCCTGCTGCTGGGCTTGTTTTATGAGCAATACACGTATCTGATGGGATTTCTTGCAGAAATATCACTTTCTGACTGCACTTGCTCAGCTTTCCAAGAATTGCCATTTTGGCAGACCCAGTCATTCGGATACGAGCTCCCAACGCTATGAGCTTTTTTCTTTCAAAGGCATTAGTCAGAAATTCTATTTGTTCCTGAAACAAATGGGACAAAAATTTGTTCCTGAAACAAAATGGGGAGAATGTAGCCCCTTTTGGCTGTAGCCTCTATGCTTGGTGCTTCACTGCATCTTAACTTTTTTTTGACCGGTATATTATTTTTGGGGCAATGAGCTCTGGACAGAATTTTAGTTAAGTATCTTACAGCTGTCCTGGGCAAATCAAGGAGCAGCGAGCCCATGTGAAAGGGAAAATGAGTTGTCCCCTCATTCCTTGTTGCAGCAGGTCCATGGGGCCATGACCCCAGTGGTCCGGGGTCTTTCCTTTCCTTCTGGAGGTGCTGGGATGGTTGGGGCTCAGCAAGGAGCTGGAAAATGCCCTTATTTTAGCCCAGGCTGCCGGAGCATTTGCTTTCTCTGCTCCATGTGGGTGCATCCAGAGGTGGCCGTGGTAGCGTAGAGGTCTGTGTGAGATGGGAAAAACACTTCCCTTGGGCTTGATTCTTCTCTGGGCACGCTAAGGATCTGCTATGTAATTGCTTTCTCTAAGCTGGAACATAATTGTATTGTGTATTATTCCTTTTCTTGAACAAACTCTTCCTAAATTCTAAAACTGATTTAATCAAGTGGTGTTACAGTAGCCTGATGGATGAGAAGCATGAATCAGTAGGGCTTTTCCTTCTGTCCTGCCAGAAGTTTTGAGTTATGGGTTCAGCTCTATCTTAAATATGCCCTCTTTAGTTGTGGCAATGTGCTAGAAATCACTTTGAGATTGATGGGAAATCCTGCTCCTGCCATAAGTATCAGAAGCGGATAGCGTTTTACATACAGTGTAAACAAAAGGACGATCATCAGCCCTAATTAGATTTTTATGGCTTTATAAGCTGACTCATGCCCCCTGGAACTTTGCACAGCGACCTAAAGAGACGCCAAGATTTAGAAAAGCATGACTGTTCCTTGGCTTGTAAAAATACCACTTTGGATGTACAGCTGTTGTGTGTTCACTAATAACAATAGTAAGACAAAATGCTGTAACCTTTGCTCATCCCTTCTTCCAGCAAACTTTCCACAGGGTTGAGTAAGAGCTTCAGGATGTAGTTTGTGGATACTGGCTGTTAACGTTAGACTGGGAAGCCAGCAGTACAAACAGTCAACCCCTAATGTCCCTTAAGTAGTGGGAGATGCCAAAGATAGCAGACTGCCGAGCGGGCAGCAAATCCCAGGCCAAGCTTTGAAGTGCTGAAGGACACCAAGCAGAGGAGCAGGTCTTGGCCTCTTGGGGGGTCTGAAACCATGTGGGGCTTCACTGTGGAGCAGGAAGCCACTGTGCGGACCCTGAAGCAGCTGGAGAGAAGTTCCCTTCGGGACTCAACAGGTCAATAACTGCCGACTGTGTCGTGCAAGCGTCTGCATCCACCAGGCCTGTACAGCTTCCCACGGCTGCTTGTTGACACAGAGCATACGGGGCTGGCTATTTTTGTTCTTTCCTTTGATCTCTATGAATCTGTTAACTTCCACTTTCAAAACTCCTTGCAATATGAAGAATCAAAACAATGTTTTCTCCAGAAGCAGAGACCCTCACTTTGGGAATAATCCATTATCACCATGTTCTTCAGGCTCGTTCCAGCTTAGAAGTTGGGTTTTGGTATCCTGGAGTGTCCATGGTGAGTTTGCAGGGTGGCATTGGGGCATGGTTGTGCCTCTTCTCCACGGCACTGCCCAAGAGACCTTGTTCCCTCCGGATCTGCAGCCTCCGCGCTTGCATCTTGCTCTGGCAGCTCCCTGCCAAGGTGGACTTGCCTGGGAAAAGTTATTTCAGTATCCAGGGAATGATACAGGCCTTGAAAGGATGTGCAGAGTTGGGTGTGTAGCTTTCACCCCAGTTGTGGACCAGCTGCTGGAATGAAGCACAGGTAGCGAAGGAGCCTAAAGACTGTAGCTCTACTGCACATCACTTATCGTGATATTACTTGTTGCTTAGTACTTTAAATGGGGTGAAGCACCTGGTAATAGCGTTGGGACAGGAAAAGGCTTTTGCTAATTGCGGAAAAAAGAAGGAAGAAAAATGGATGAGAACTGCTAATACTTGTTCACTTCTAAGATATGTAGTTCTAGAATCACCTAATTGGAGCCAGGAGCTGTGGCTGTTTGTGGTGCGAATCCGCAGTTGCTCCCTCATCCTTTGCAGTATCCTGGTCCATTCAGGGCGGCTTTGGTGGCTATGGGACCACTTCCAAGCCCGCTTTTGACCCCACGAGGGGCTAGGGTGCTACCTCTGTGGGGATGCAGCATGTGTTGCGCATTTGTCTATGGCAAGAGTTACGATCCCAGCGGGAATCGCGGGGTGATGTATGGATGATGCCAGCTGAGGAAGAGCCCTGTTTGGCACGTCGCAGATGAAGCTCCGCGCACGGTGCTGTCGCTCGGGGATGATTTGTGATTTATGCTATTGGAATGATTTATGCTGCCGCCGTCGGGATGTCGTCTGCCCCCGGCTTTGGGGCTGGGATGCAGCCAGGCTGCTTAAACACTGCGGGCATTGGCCGCGCTCTGGGGAAAGCAGATGCACGGGCTTCCCTTTTGTCCCAAACTCCTGTTTGGGCTGTAACCACAAGCAGTAGAGTCATTTCTTTCCCCTTCTGATGTCGATGTCTGGATTGTGAGCTTGGATAGGACACAGTTTTCACGTTTCTGTGCGTTCCTGTTAATGTGGAGCTTTAGTCTCAGTCCCTTTGTGGCCAGATGTTCCTGTGCATTAGTGCCGTTAGCTTACGTTTTCTTCCAGCTGTGGGAGATGATTTAGTTTTCCATCTTTTTCTCTGTTTTGCAAAATGGAAAAAAAAACTGTGGGCAAGCTGTAACAATTAGTACTTATTTGCTGGAGCAAAGTGTGTGGTTCTAAGAGGTTGCTGGTGGTGCCATCCTCCTCCCTTTTGTGTGGTACAGGAACGGAGTCAGATGCAAGTCATGCTGCAAGACCTGACTCCTCCTCCTCCTCCTTAGAGTGAGATGGTTTTGAGCTTAATTTAAGGTAATTCAGAAAATCAGATTGCTGCTCAATTTCAGTGCAGAGGATCTAAAGCCAAGTGAATAAAGCAATGCCGACTTTCCATGCTGTCCTTGGCACCCTATCAAAGTTTATATAGCGCTGTGAAAGCTTTAAACTGTGAAAGGAATAATCGTCTGCTCTAATCGCCGTTTAGTGGGAAGGCTTATTAAAGCGCTGATACATTATCTTGAACTGCTGAGTACTATTCCTTCCATTTACAAGAACGTGAACTTTCCATAGCTGCTTTGATAAACTTTTCAACGAGGTTCAAAAACTAGCGGGCGATCCCATTACGCCATACGTTAAAAATCTATTTGTCTTGTATTAATGAGTTACTGGACATGCATAAAATAAAACTAGCTGTTCCTTTTTTACGTTGTTTAAATTGCTACTGGCAGGTACTTAAGCTCCAAATGATTGTGTGTGTTTAAGGAAACAAATATGTTAATGTTTTGGGTTATTTTAAAATGTCTGTATGATGGTTCTTCAGATGATTTATTTTGTATTTGTGATCCAAGCCTGAGAGTATGCTTAAAGGTTCAGGGAGAAGGAACTGTGCTTAAAAAGCAGAGTATTTCTCATATTATGACCCCAAATGAGTAAAAGAACAGAGTATGGTAAAGAAAATAGAATACTTTACTTAAGGTTACTTAGGAAAGATTACTTAAAATAATCTTTCTGAAGATTATTTTAAGTAATCTTTCCTAAGTAACCTTAAGTAAACCAGTATTTTTTTTTTAAGGTGACAATCTATTTAATGATATCCATCACATGGAAAGCCCACAAAGTTATCCTGTGGTCTGCTATCAAGATGGACAGCTGTAATATTATACAACTTGGATTTTTCTTGGATATTATAGACACCTTTCCCAAACAGCAGCTGGGATTCTGGTTTGATAGTCATCACTGATATCAAAGTATAACCCAGAATGAGCACTGAGTTTTAGGAAACTCTTGCACAAGAATAATCCCTAGATGGAAGCGGCTGAAGGTACAAAGTCCTGTTTAGCTTAATCTAGGATAGAGCAAGTAGCTCCTATAGGGAGATGTAGTGAGAAGAGGCGTTGGGTCTCGTCACCTTCCCCTACGGCTTCTGCTTTCCCTTCTCTTGCTGTGAGGACTTGTCTTTGGCTTCCTCCTCCCAATGGAGCTGCTACGTGTTGATGGGTTCTGGTTGACGGGCTGATGCAACTGGGGTTAGAGCGGCTCAAGGGCTGGCATCAACTAGAGTTTAAATCGGTTGTCCAGCAAGAGCCATCCTTGGGGAGACAGCCGGTTCCTGCGCTGAAGCAGGAACACATGTGAAGTGCAATTACCAAGAGGGATTGGATTTTTATAGCTGCTGATACAGTTCTGCTGTGGTGACGATGGACTATCAAGCGTGTTCCCGCATGCTCCCTATAGGGAGCTTCTCAATTCAACTTCTTCAACATCAGTCAAAAATGCCCAAGGATGTTGAAAACAGCCTAGGAATGATTGATCCACTGAGACTAACACCCAAAAAATTATCATACTTATTTTATCCTAGTCTTATACCAGTAGAGTTTCATCTCCAAACACTGTTTTTTCCTTTTTGTCATCTTCTACACACTTTGACTAGAAAACTATTCCAGATCTTCCGTTGGCCACAAAACTGCTGATGTTCAACATCAGTTTATTCACAGTCAGTTTATTATTATTATGCCAACAGTGTCCTGTAGCTTAAACAGCTTCTAAATAAAAGCCAAAGCTGGGCACGTTTCCATCCTGTTGTGTTTGTAGATGGCAATCTATCCCATCTGTCGTCTCTCGGCTAAACACGACAGGCTCCTTGAGTCCCTTGGTGAAGGTTGTAGTGCTCCTATGTACACTCATGCTCCTATGTACACTCGTGCAAGGGGTGTGATGGCAACATAGGGACCAGAATGGGGCAGGGACTGAGAGGAGATGTTGAGCGGAGTGGAATGGGCTCAAGAGGCTCAACATGGGCTCATGTTGACCAGCAACATTGAGCCAAGCTTCCCTCAAGCTTCATTTCTTCAGTTTTACTGTATTTCCTGGTGTTAGTTTAAAAAAAAAAAAAAGCTTTTTTAATGCAAAAAACGTGAAAGACGTGCGAGGGCCCTGTGATGGAGCAGAAAGGTCCCCTTTAAAACGGGATGGGCAGGAGCGTGTTTGTCTAACACTGGGGAACGTGCCCAAGGGTTGCTTGAGCCATGAGCCTGAAGGCAGCAGTTGGGCTGATGTTGATTCCTGGTGAGCAGGAGTGAAATCAGATGTGTTCTTTTAACTCTCAGCATATTCAGCATTATTTTGCATTTGATATTCAGCATTATATTGCATTTGAGTAACTCCATTTTTTGAAGTATTTCTGTTTTTACTCACTTAGCAAATCCAGCACACTTTTAAGAGCAGGGGAGAGATGTTTGCTGCAAGGATTATTTGCTGGAGCCACTCAGTTGTGGTCATGGGGGGGATTGAGGAACGCAAAAATAACGTGAATCAACCTGTAACTGGGTTCTCTGTCTAGAAACATCCAAGGGCATTGGGGTGACATTAGGTGGTGTATCCAAGGATGCCCCCGGATTGCAAATTTGAGCAGCCCAGCAAAGCCGGATGCAGCGGGTGCTATGGCTTTACAGAGCTTGTTTCTCTTGCAGCAGTGGAAATGCTGCTTATGTAGTAATTTTCCTTTTTTTTTTTTTTTTTTTTTTTTTTTTTTGAACCATGTGCCTGAAAAACACCCCACTCTGAAAAACCCCAGCTGTGTCAATATTACGGTACATTTTTCCCCTCCTGATTTGTTGTTCTTTTTCCCACCCCCCTTTGCACAAGCAGATGATTCCTTTGCTCATAGCTAAGGGCCCTCTGCTTGGAGGGCTCCAGGGGTCCCACCACTCTGCCGTGGAGGCGAGCGATCCTCGGCATTTCCTCGCTGGATAAGCGGTCGGTTGGATCCCGCCTTGGGAAGGAGCCCGGACATGTGCTGTCTGTTTTGGTAGTGCCCGTGTTGGTGCCCATTTCTGAACCATTCTGCTGGAATGGTTCACAGGAAATGCGCGTGGCGCTCTCTGAACCAAGATGAGCAGAATAATTTTGTTTTCCTGGTGTCGCAAGGCTCTTGCTTTAGTTTTGCATGTTCTCATGAACTCCAGGTGTTCAGTTTTTATTTATTTTCAGTTACTGCCATGCAGAGCAGAGAGGAAAGAGAAAGTGAGTACTTGGGAGATTCTACTGAAATGCAATGCTCTAAATCTGGGCTGACCTAAAATAGGGAGAAAAAAGGCAAAACCTGCATGCAGCTGCGGTGGTGGTGGACTCTGTAAACGGGCTGCAGGAGATGGGTGCAGGTCTGGCATGGTTCTTCCCAGCAGTATCGCGTCTCCATCCACTCCCAGCCATTGCAAAGCCTTCCCTCATGCTGCTCGTAAATTCAGTGTGGTGCTCAAGATAATGATTAAATTTCCTTTTACTTATTTTCTATTTGTAAATAGAAATATTTGGAAGGGCAGGGGCACGATGAGAGGAGCTGCTCCTCCAGCCCGTGTGGCCTCGGTGGTGGCTGGAGGCCGCGTGGCGCAGGGGGCGGCAGCCTTGGGTGGGCGCTCGGGCGGCACTCGTGCTCCCTGCGCTCAGTTTGCCCCTTCCCTCCACTAGCCTCTCACATCCATCAGTCACCAAGAGGCAAATGAGCCTCTACCCTTGAGTCCAAGCAGGATTCTGTGCTCTGAAGGTGCTTTTTGGGCTCTCCTGATGGGCTTTCCCCAAAGGTGGGTTTGGATTGCTCCACGCTGATTTTTTTTGGTGATGGTTGCAAGGGGTCTAAAGAGCCTGTGGAGAAAGCAGGGCAGAGTACCTGACACACCGCTTGGGTCCTGCCCCCAGATACGCTGGTCCTTGCAAAGCTCTGCTTTGCAGAGAGGTCCCCGGCGTGCGTTAAGTGGCCCTCTCCTCGCACCACGTTGCCCGTGGAGGCTTTTACCGACTAATTTAATTAAGGGAAGTCGACGCTCTCGCAGGAAGACTCTTATAATCGCAAATGAGAAAGAGGCCGTGACCACCACCATTCCCCAAGCGTAATTTAGCAGAAAGACTCGCGTTCCCTGCGCCAACGTGCTCCGCGTCAGCAGGCGATTCGGGAAGACTGTTTTAGCTTAGCTAGCCCAAATTAATGTCAGTCTGGTTAGTGCCTGATACTAAACATGCTTCTGATTTCTGAAGTCACTACTGTATAATCTGATTACAGGCGACGTAGCTGGCTGGGGGCCAGCCGCCCTTCCCGCCGCATCCTCCTTCCCGAGGAGAGGAGCCGCCGCGCGCTCCCGGAGGAGTCGGTTCCCGAGCCCATCACCACCTCCGGGTGCCTCTGCACCCCTTTGCTCCCAGGGTTAATTTGGTGGCACTGGTATCATGGCCAGGTCACAAGCAGAAGCGGGGCTGTTCCGATGGCCCTTGCTAGATGACCACGTTAAAGGTGAAGGTGTCTCCAGTGGCACACAGCTGCCGATACTCCTCAGAATCGGAAACTTTGACCCAAAACCCATCTGTTAACAGAACTTTTTCCCCGCTCCGTATCAAGTCATAGAACTTGAGCTGAATGAGGAGCAGGTCGCCGACGGCCTCTCCACCAGTGGGGGCTGCCGTGGCCTGAGCCCGGCCAGATGCCGTGCTCGGAATAAGGCGCAATTACCGCGATGTGGAAAGGCGCCGTGATAAGCGGCGGGAGCCGTGGGCAGCCGCCCGGAATGTGCTCACCCGGGGCGCTGGCATTTCTCCTGCAGCCTCTGATAAGCACGCATTAAACAGTCTATCTCCATCCTTTTTTTTTTTTTCTTTAAAGAAGACTTGGAAAGCATCCCTCCCTCTGCTTTTCAAGGAAATTGTGGAAAGTGGTTGGAAAGCGCAAGAGTGGTTTCCTGGGTGAGTCGGATGCTAAGCAGCATCTCTCCAAATACAAGTTATTTTATTTCTTGCCAGGTGGGTTTCTTTTAGTACTTAAAAATCTTCAAAGCCTCTTAAGATGGGTACCTGCTGCTGTTACATGTGGGGCTTTTTCCAAAAAGTTGCTCCCTGGATGCCCTAGACCACCCTGAGGGTCTAATTCTGATGTATCTAAAGCTGCTGGCATGAGGACTGATGTTGGAAATAAGATACAAGGTCTGCTTGGGTAGAAAAACTAGAAATATCTTCACCTGAAGTAGCTATAGGTGAGTAGAGATGTTTGAAAGGCAGGGGAAAAAAGCTAGTTAAAACTAGCTAGTAAAATCAGCAAGTCACAGGTGCTCACTGCTGGTCCGAGACTGAAGAATTTGCAGCTCAAAGACTGGCTGCAAAATAAATAGGTGCTTTGGGAGGAGGAAAAAAGCAGTGGAAAATCCTTGAAAAGGAGCAGAAATGGCCAGGACTGGCCCCGCACGCCGTTGAGCTGGTGCCTTCCTCAACCTGTGTCGTTGCTCGTGTGTGCGTGTCTGGGGACAAATTCAATATCTGCATTATAAGTTATTATGGCAGCTAATGTAAACCAGACCCGGACTTGGTTTGCATAACGCTTAGAGTCATTACACTAAAATAGATTAAATTTTTATATTCCAGCTGAAAAGGATTAGGAGTAGTTGATTGACACGTAGGATGGGGGGAAAAGAAGTGGTGGTGGAAGGGGAAATAATGTAGATTTTTAAAGAACTGGCTTTAGAATTGTGTGTCTACTTAATGGGTTGCTGAGAAAAGAATCTGAAAGGTTCAGGGAAAATAAAGAGGGGATGGGAAATATGGTAACTCCTTTCGTAGTGAGATTTACCCCCTATATTTTCCAAATGTTTTAAATGTTCTCTAAAATTCTCCATACATTGAACTACAGAAAGGGTGCTCTGGTATTTGTAAAATTTAAGCAACATTTTGGACTCTTTTGCCATTGGAGAGCCACATTTTACATCCACGTTTGCACAACACAGAACTCTGTTCGTACCGAAGGTCCAGATTGTTGAAATATTGGCTATTTATCTGACAGGACGACAAAATGAATGGAAAGTATCTGGTTTGCGCTTTCCTCCTCCGTTTCCCTGGTCATGAGATAGAAGCAGTGAAAACAACTCGCCCCAGCCTTTAAAGTTTTCACAGCAATTTGTTTGGGTTTCCAATATCTGATTGTCGAACGGAGGAGAAACAGACCCTTGAGAGGCCACTTTGCTTTGCACGAGGACACGTAGGGTCTCGGTCAGTTCTTGCTGTGCAAATAGCTGCTTTACAAGGAGGAAAAGGAGATGTTCGAACCATTTTCTGACTTTGTTGCCTTGCTTTTGATGTATTTTGTAAAGTTTTTGCAGATTCTAATTTGAGCTTCTATTGGGAATGTAAATCACTGTGTTTCCTTGGGTTTCTTTTCTTGTTTTTCTTTTTGTTTTGTTTCTATAAATATATATCCTTGCCAAAGCAGACAGAATGTTTCAAGGTTAAGAACGGCGGAGGAGACGCAGGTTCTCTTTTCTTCTGGAGCCATGAATGTTTTTGGTTTATTTGTTGCTCTTGAATTTGAACTTTTCAATAAAACTAGAGAGGAAATGCTATTATTTTCCCACAAAATTGTGCCAGGAAATGAATTTGCTGTGATTTGGTTTCATCTTGGAAGCAAGGGCCACCGTGCTTATTGAAAGCTTTCAGTTGTGATCTCTGCACTGAGGGCATCTCTGAAGTCCCATGGGGTTCTTGAAAGGTGGAGGTGGGACCCTGAGGACAGGTGTGTATGGGAGGTCCCACCGCCCCCCTGGGTCTTTAGGTGCCACGTTGGGGTCTTTAGGTGCCCCATCAGTCCATACTTTCGTGCTGGATCTCAATGAGATGTCCTCATCTCAAAGGATATGCTCAATCCTGATTCATCTCTTGTTCGTTAGCCATCGTAGAATGGAGGATCACAAGGAAGCAGCTATTCAGCCCTGAGTTTTTCCAGCACCTTTCTCCTAGGCTCATGGTTCCTCGCTCATCAGCGTGTGCCCCATGGTTGGAAAACGCTTTAGCAGCAGTTGCTTTAGAAATCTGCGTGCTGGGGCCAAAACTGCTGGAGGCTACAGAGCCAGACTGCAATCAAGTATATTACATCTTGCACCAAAATACAGCCATGTATGTGGTGTGTTTGTATATGTAACTCTCTTTTCTTTTAAATCAAAGCTGGCTTTCTTTTTTTCTGGTTTTTCTTTCATTTCCTTCCCAGCACGCCGGGTCTGTGCAGCGTTTCCCTGAGATTCGGCTGCGCGGGATCAGCTTGGGAGCTGGCGGAGGTTGGAGAGGATTCCCAGGCTGTTGGAGCAGGGTCCGTGTGCCGGGCATCGCTGTCTCCCAGCTCTGCCTTTTCTGCCTCTTCTGCACGTTTGCAAAGAGCAGAATCGCTGCTGCTGAACGTGGGCTGGAAGCCCTGGGAATGACTTCAGCTCCGGCGCCCGGCCTCTCCTTTCTTTGCTCCATCTCTGTTGCTCACCCACATAATCAAGTTACAGGCAGAGTTTCTCTCCTGATTAATGGTGATCAGGGACTTCTCCGCTTAGGTACAGCGCAAAACCCCGGGGCGTTTGCCTCTGATTTTGCAAATATTTGGCTGTAGCGATTTTGAGGAAATCAAGGCGCCTTAGTTATCTCCCCAGCTCTTCCTGGGCCATGCAAAGCTGGGGAGCAGGAGACCTCCCTGCTGTGGTTAATCCCTGGAGCGAGACCACCCTTCCTCTTTTGTTTAAAGCTGTTGAGGTGGGAGATAAATAGAGCTGGGCATCTGCAGCTCCTTACTGGGGCCGGGCAGCCGCGGCCCGGGTCTGCTCGGCAGCTTGCTCTGCCCTCGTGACAATTTGCTTTTCTGCCTCTTTGGAACAAAGAGGCCGGGCGAAGGTGGTGGGATGAGGGGAGGTTGCATCAGCTCCCTGTCTGGTGTAGTTTGTGTGCAAAAAAAAAAAAAAAAAAAAAGAGCTGTAAAAGCTCCTGTGCCAAGGTGGGGTCTTTACTCTGTGCCCATCCAGTGCCAGGGATGCTGAGTCTCCGTGTTAGCTCTGACTGTCACTCCTAGCACAGCGCTAATTAAAAATATCGCCCTCTCCACCCATCTGGATCTGCTGGGGCTTTGCAAGCTGAGGACTTGCTAAGGTGGCCCCTTGGGCACCCCTATGGGCTCACGCCTGGTGCCCATCAATGTAGAGGGTGCTCAGCTGCACTGCTCGTATTGACTGGAGGTTTTCCACCAGTGTGATGATGTATTTGTGTTTCCAGGCGCTCCCGGGGCAGCTGCTCAGGGCTTGCTTTGCGTGCGTGTCTGCGTGCTTCGGAATTGCCGAGGATTTTCTTCTTTTTTTCATTCTTTTAGCAGACTCATAAAAGTCTACCAAGGTCTTTAACTCGGTGCGTACTGCTAGCACTGCTGCTCTGCAGCTGCGCCCTTATTGAAATGTTTTATTATTTCAATAACATTTTGCAAGAGATGTTCCCTCCCAGCTGGAGGGGAAGGAATTGAATCCTGGTGCAGCCGGGGATGTCGGGACCTCGCGGTGCCCGCGGCGGCAATGCGAGCGACTGCAGGAGGTGCCCATTGCAAGGGGCGACCCAACAGGGTCCTTAGCTCAGAAAATGAATCGGGGAAGTTACTTGGGTGCAAAGAGGTGGATCTGAGGCATTTCTGCTGCCTGTTTCCATGCTGATGTACACCCTAGCAAGCACAATTAGAGCAGTGACTAATGTATTTATTCAATAAAATCCCAACTGTCAGTTGTTCTCCGTAGGGAGCACCTACCGTGTGCAATTATGAGTTAGAGAATAATTTATTTCAGTCGATGAAAAGAAACATTTGCTATGAGTGCTTTCCTCCTCCAAGTGGGATAGGAGGTAGAAGATCCTTGGAAAGAGTCTTTAGATAAGCGGGAGCTTAGGAAGGGCGGTTACTTTGATCCCGTGCTAAAATAGAATGCCCTGCTTAAACACCCTCGCAAAGGGAGCGTAGCCTGTGTTTTAACAAGAGCTTAGCAGTGATGTGTAACGGGGTCTGAGACGGAGCCCAAAGGCAGGCAGGCTCGGAGAGCAGCTGGAGCCACAAGCCCTGCGTTGGTGAGGGCCAACCATGGGGCTCCAGATGCGCTGGTGGCTCTTGGAGCCGCCCAGAAGGATTGGAGGAGTTGAAGTCATTTACTTAGTCTTGCATTTACTCAATTTTGCTTTCATTTTGTCTGGGAGTGCATTAATAGCAATTAAAAGAGCAGTCAAGCAAGATGGGTGCCTTGGTGGTGCTCTCCAGCAGAGCGAGCAGGGAGGGTCAGGTCGGTTTTGGAGCCCACGTTGCTCCTCCAGCCTGGGCTGCAGGTGCTGCCCTCCCGTTAGCTGCACTGCATGGAGAACACGCGCACGTGTTGACGCTGAGCACGGTTGTTAATAGGAGCGTTTTTATTACTACCTAATATTAACCAGTTGTCGTGGGCGCTGCTTCCCTGCCTCCAAGCTTCGGCGGGAGGTGGGCGCCCATTCTGTGCGCAGCATCCCCGGGAAAGCAGCAGCTAAGCTGATTACAGCTTCATTTTCTGAAACCCCTTCCAAGTCTGCTGAAGAAGAAAAGGGCAAATTGAGGAAGCA
Source organism: Nothoprocta perdicaria (assembly GCF_003342845.1). Taxonomy (NCBI): domain Eukaryota; kingdom Metazoa; phylum Chordata; class Aves; order Tinamiformes; family Tinamidae; genus Nothoprocta; species Nothoprocta perdicaria. The sequence goes on from NW_020455754.1 coordinate 9,488,620, forward strand.
TGTGTGTTTTCCTCGCTCCCAAGTCCCAAAAAAGCAAGAAGAAACTCATTGACTCAACAGCTCGGAAACCGCAGAGGGCGCGTGGGGCCACAGACCTGCTCGCGTCAGGGGGTGGCCGCGTTTAGACCCGTTTTTCCGACTTTGGTTTCCTTGAGGTCGTCCCTCTCCCCAGCAAACATGAGCTGGGCGGGGAGGAGCGCCGATGACAGAGCCTTGGGTCCTTTTGTTTGGTGTTAAGCACATGGATCTGCAAGCTATCCCAAAGATTAATGCAAGAAGTGCTTATAGCCACAATGAAAAATGGCTGGATTGCCAAGAAGCTGTCGTCCTAACGAGCTAGGATGGTCTGTTTGTTGGAGACAGCAGAAAATGGAAATGGGATTGCATAGCTTTATTATATTCAAAAATAGACTTTAACTAGAACATTCTGTATTCTTTCCTGTTTGAGTAAAAACAGGGGCTCGCAGAAGTTGAAAGCAGCAGATAAGCTGATGGAGACGCACATGTGGCTCGAAGCTAGTGTTTAAATAGCAAAGAAACCGTAATCAATTGAAGGTAAAAAGAAAAATGTCCATAGTAAAAATAGTCTTCTCCAGGCCTCGTTTTGCATCAGGATGAAGATGTTTCAATTAACTCCAGATAAGTATTGTTGTTCTTATTATTTTCTTTGTGCCGCTCATGTAGGATAGGTGTTTGCCGCTGCCCATCTTTGCTGTTACAGAGAAAGAAAACGTGGACACATATTGCCTTCAGGTTGGAAATCAATTCAATGTGGTCATCTTATTAAAATGTTCTCAGCAGCCCATGTGCTGCTCTGACTTTTATTTGGACAGGATTAATTTCCTTCATAATCGGTAATGTAAGCAGGGATATAGAAAGTTCAGTCTTCTGATGCCTGTTTTTTTGTTTTCTGGGGGGATCCATGGAAAAGTGCCCATGGAATAGCTGGGATTTGCTAGAGGAGGAGGTGGTGGTGGGAGAAAGGAGATGTTGGGTTGGACAGGATGCGTCGCTGACATTTGCTGGCATCTTCTGCGTTCACCCAATGAAGTCACTTGAGCAGGACCCTCTGGTTGGAAATGTTTTTTAGCCCTGATGCTTTCTGTTTTAAAAGAAAGCAGGAAAAAAAAAACTTTTTCTTGGACAAAATTCAGGATGTTCTCAGTTTTAATACTGTTTTTATTGGAAAATCCTAATCATTGTGCTGAGGAACTTTTAGGTATTTTTTGTGTGTCCAAACGCTCGCTCAAAACCGACATCTGCTTTCTATCAAGTGCCTGGTACTTTAGACGAAGCAGTGATTGATGGCTTGTTTGCTCCAAAGGCAACGCAGCCTAGGACAAGGCTGGCTGCTTCCAGAACCTGGGAATTTCAGCAGTGGTATCGGGACATGCCCTCAATGCACCAGCTGACTGACATGGGATTGTTTCATGCAGACAGGAAATAAATGTGAAAAGATGAGGTGTTTTCTGCAAAATTTGCCCTTGATTTTCAGCAATCAGAATTATGGAACAAAGAAGTGTTCTGGTGCATAGATGTGAATGAAAGGGAAGAATTTTCTTGCTTTCAAGTATTTTTAGCTAGATTTTTATGAGTGGGGAAACATCTAATTGGTTCTTAAAATTTGCTAGCAGGAAAGGATGCAAGTCAGCTAAATACCCAGGAGGAGTCTCACCTATTCTACTGGAGACCAGGAAATTCTCCCTTACGTTACTGACTCGATCCCTGGCCGCGACTGCTTTTATTGGCAAGAAGACTTAAATGTTTAGGAGTTGCCTTCCCTGTCTGTATGAAGTGAGTAACAGTATTGTCTGAAAGGTCTCTGGGCTCTGCAAATGAAAACCTCTATAAGAATTCCAAGAAATAAATTCAGTATAAGCGCTATATTCAACTTTCTTTGAGAAGTGAGAATGTTGTTGTTCATAAATTTAACTCAAATGCTGCTCATTTGGCACATCGACTATTTTACAACACTCGACGCCTCGGTGTGCTCTGAACCCCCTGAGCCAACAGGTAATTTTTCTATCATTTAAACCAATTTATGGTCTAGCTGACGTGCTCATTGTTTTACTAAAGCTAGGCAGTCAGCGCCGTCTCCGCCACAGGGCAGGAAATTAATCTTTATGGATATTTGACTCCATCGGCGTTCCTACCTGCTGCATGCGATTGTGGAGGAGTTTGGCTAGACCTGCAACAGCTTGGTCCTCACGGTGTCTGTAAGAGCTCCCAATATTCCCTGCCTCTCTTGCACCTTCCCTATGGCAGCATCTCTGGTCCCTTCCAGTTAGGTGTTTTACCTGGGAAGGGTGCATGTGCTGGGATGGTGCTTTCATGCAAAGAGGGGCTGTGCAAAGCAATAAAAAAAAAAAACAAAAAAAAAATAAAAAATTGCCACTCAGGGGGTCCCAGAGGATCCCTGGGGTCCTTCTCCTTTTCTCCAGAGGTCCTGTCAGAAACTGCCCTCATGAGCAGATGGTCCCTGCATTGCTGGGGTACTCTGGAATCTCATATCTTGTCCCGTTAGCTGTAATACCTGTGGGCTCACCCATCGCAACAGGCTGGCAGAGTTGCTTGATTCTGTCCATGGTTGAGGCTGTGGGTGGCGATGCAATTAAACTGGTTAGACTGGAGCGAGGAGCAATCAAAGCAAGTATTTGCTGAAATCTGTGCTGTCTCGGTGGTTTCAGAAACCTCCTGATAGATGGTTACCATCATGGGAGGTCTCTCCAAGGAAAGATAATTTACTCCTGGGTGGACCTTCCTTTTTTCCAGAATTTCCATCTCCTCGTTCTTGGCCTTTGCCCATCTCCTCCTTGCTAACTGGCAAGGTCCTTGCTGTGCATGGTGCATCCCGCAGCTGGATCCTGGGGGGCCCTGGGGAGACAGAGACCAGAAACCTGGAGTCAGCAGCCCATCTCCCTGGCACATGGGTCGATATGTTGGGAACATGCCCTACTTTTATGTTGTTCAGCTGAGGAGAACAAAAACTTATCCAGAAATAGATGAGAAGGTAGCGCGTTCTGACCATCATCAGCCTTCTGCTTGCACGGTGAAGCCAGGTGCAGAAAGGAATATTCACTAGTTCCCTTCTTCTTTTAACTAGATTTGTTTTTTATTGTCCTGAAGTCCCGCACTTTGAGGAGATGGTCAGATGAAGCTCTTTGTAGAGGTCTCTGGACAACGCTGGCACAGGCAGGAATTCTCCTCGCGCCCCTGCTGCACAAATACAGCCCGTGTCAGTGTAACGCCTGTCCTCGGTTCAGAAATGAAAGCTTGTGAGTGAAAATATTGGACTTGTAAATAGAGTGCCTGGGCAACAGCCATCTGGTTTGCATTTTTTGGACTCTCAGTGGATTGTGAAGCCAAAACTACCACATGGGCTGGTTTGCGGCAGATAACGTGATGCACTGAAAGGATGCGCTGCGATAAATGGCAAGCAGTTTGCACTTAACTTGGAGATCCCAAGGAGATCCTGCTAAGTAGGAATTCTTGCTAAAATGCCAGCGTTTTGTTTTGTTTCTGTCTTTTCAACTTTGTTTTCAGTCTCGGCCCTATCGGTTGCCTTTGAAGTAGCTGCAGCTTGGGCCAAAACTCAGGAATACTGAGAAGGCAGCAGTCCTGAGCAAACAAAACCTTTGTGGTCTGTTTGCAGATGTAGAGACAGACTAATCAAAGATTTTGTTATTGTTAATATTTTATTTCCAAGCCCCCAGGACTGAGCCCTCGGTCTAGCTGCTTTCAAACCCTAATGCAATCGCCCATATTGTTGTAGGGCCTCGTGGGGACCTTTGGTGCGAGGAGACCCGGAGCGAGGAGTTTCCCTCGCCCTCCTGTATCTCCAAATGTCTTTGCTTACAGATAACAGCTCATGGCTTGAGGACAACTGGCCACCAGAGATGAAAAGGTCTCTCCTAGGCAGCTGCTTTGGTTGACGTGAGCTGGGATAAACTTGACGCAACCCATTTAAAACAACCTTGTTGGCCTCAACTCGCCCGCAAGTAGCACCTCAAGAACAGAGGGTCCAGGGCTCCCTCGGGGATGTAAAATGTTGGTGTTTTTCTGGGAGACTGAGCTCCTTTGAATTGGTTTTGAAAAAAAAGGCTGGAGGAATTCAAATAGAGGACAGTCTGGATGTCATCTGGAATTTATTGGACCTCCTCCTAAATTTATTCTGAAAGAGCATAAACAAATAAACAAATAGAGCTTCTTTTCTAAGATTTAAAAAAAAAATAAAAGGCTTGTCATGTAATAACTAGATTAAAAGCCAGATTGAAGCTTAGGGGAGGGGATTTTGTGTGTGCTTCGTTCTGAGGGCAGTCGAGATGTTTCCACTGAGTGTTGCTGTTAACCCCATGTTCGAGGCATGTAAATAGCCCTGTTTGTGCTGCAGTAGCCGGGTCGTGCTGAGCATCTCTCAGATGGAGTGGCCTGTGATTCTGGCTGTGAATTTAATAGATTTATTTGGGTGCAGGAGGGCTAGTTTTGGACACCTTGGGTAAGATGGGTCTTACTGAAGGGAAATTTTTAGGCCAGTTTTTGAAAAGGAAACCCGAATAGCTGGTCAGTGTTCCCTAGGTATTTTAAATCGGCATGGGAGATCATGGTGTTTATCTGCATGAAAATTGTGTCTTTTTGGACAATTAATGGACTATCTACCTCTGCATTGCAAACCTAACTCTTATGTCAACCCAAGCTGGGCAAGGAGCTGCCGAAGCGGAACGTGGACCCATCCCTCTCCCCAGGGAAACTTGTTCCTTCCGGGAGGCGCCACTCCAGAGCTCGTGGATAAAATGTGTTAGGAGACATTAAGCAAAAAATATATTTGTTTATTCTGTTGCGAACAGCTGTTTAAAAATGCTGCGGAAATGGGGATCGTACAGTAATTTTGTGGATGTTGTTTGTGCTCGACTTGTCCCTGGAAGCCGGCCTTGGTGGAAGGCACGAAGGGATTTTGTGCCTCCCTCAGCAAGGTTGGGTTCTTCTCCTCAGCATCTCTGGGGAGGCGAGAGCAGGAGGACAGGAGCGTTGCCAAGATTTGGGCAGTGAGAGTCTCCTCTTCAGCCTGCAGCTCCTCAGTGGGTGCTCAACAGGAACCTCCATCCCAGGCTCCACAGCGTGTCCCAGGTGCCACCAGGTTGACCTTCCCTCCCTGCCAGGAAGACGTAAAGCAAGCTTTAATGCTCTGGAGGAAAGCAATGGACCCGTTTTGGAAATAAGTCCTTGTTTTCATCCAGACACACTGATGCTGTACAGAAACCTGGCTGGGCTGGAGAGGCCAACCCAAGCTTCTCACATCCATGTGCTCAGGTATTTATTATAATAACGTGATCAGCGAGACGTACATCCAAGGGTGATAGAAAAGGAGGAATGTCGACTCCTCGGCAGCCCCGGTCTAGCTTGGAAGTATTTCAGGATGAAACCTCAGCGTTCCCTGGGTCACGGCCGCGCTAATTGGCAGAGGTGGAGAAGGGCTGGACTCAGGGGTTAGAGCGGAGCTGCCCCGAGTTCGCACCTGTGAACAAGGGGGAACGTGAGAACATCAAGAGGTGTCACCCCAACCGTGGTGGCGGTTTGGGGAGCTTGGCAAGCGTGGGCGGGAGGAGGTTCTGCGCTGTGGCTGTCCGTGACCATGGGGTCCTGCCCAGATGCAGGTGGGAAGGGTCAAAATCCTTTGGGACCTGAGGTCCCCAAAATTTCATTTTTGTTCCCCGCTGTTTGCTTTGTGCAGCTAATCCCTTTGCTGTAAATCTGCCTGCTTTTGTGCAACATGTGCATTGTATGCAAATGAGTATGGTTAAAGCAGTGTCAAGCGGCCGTCCGCTGGAGAAAAGTTAGTGTTTCTCTTGGCAGTTTCTGTATCCTTTGTTCCCATGTGCTGGATTTCATCTCTGCGGGCTCTTACTCTGTGCATGTCATGATAGTGTCCGGGTGACATGCTGAAGGGCTCCACTTTTTCCCTGAACAAGATAGAAATTCCTGTGTGCTTGTAAATGTAGATCTGATCTCTAACCACTTTGGCAGAGTTTCCAGAACAAGACATTGGGGAGGGGGGAAAAAACAAAACAAAAGCATATAATGCTGGTTGGAAGGGGCCACAGGAGAGCACCTACCCAACGCCGCATCCAGCGGGTCATCCTCTCCAACCGGAGGAGGAACAAGCAGCTTGTTCCCATTTTAAGGGCTTCATTGGCTTGAAGGAGGATCCAAATGTGCCTCCCTGCCCGTGTCCGCCAGGAATGGTGGCGGTGCCAAGGGGAGGACGTCGCAGCGGGAGGCGAGCAGCTCCTGCGGCCCCTTGGACCGCGCGCTTATTCCAGACCCATCCATTAGCCCCCTGTTTATTTCTTATCCCATCAGCTTAAGTTGTGTTGCTGGCAACTGTTTGTTTGCTTTGGGCAGTTGTAGTTATATTAGTGTAAATATTTTCTAATGATTCTGTCAAGTGTCCAGTTTACTTTAGGTTCTTGCAATTTCCTGCTGTAGCTTAGGAAAAAAGGGCTGTAGAAAACTGTTTTTCCTATAAGAAACTGTTTCTTCAGGCAAAACTCAACACCTCTGCTAAGTTTTAAAGGAGTCTTTTCATGATCTGAGAACTGCACAAAGAAAGAGTCATCTGCAAGGCTGACGTGATTTCTTCTGCATACTTAAAAATGATATAATAAAATTTGAGTGAGTCATTCGGGCCAGAATTAAGTAATCATGGGAAAGTTACAGTTGTAGCCTAGTTCTTGTCTCTCCTCTCCCTTATCCCATCCGTTTCCTCTTGAAACTTGCTGTTGCCATCATGTATGTGCATCAAATAGCAGGGTCTTTGGAGCAGGAGTCTTGCATGTGTGTGTCCTGCAAAATATAAAATAGTCTCTTGCTTGCTGTTACAGTTATGCTGCAATAAATACTCCAAACTGGAATTGGACTAGTTATATATGTTCTCTGGGATTTCTTTATCTTTCTTTCTTGCTGTGAGCAGGTAGTTTTCTTCCTAAATAGCTTCTCTGGTTTTGCATTCAGCTCCTTGGCAGGCGGACGGAGTCGGTGCAGTTGTGCTGGACTGGCCCGGGGATGCCCTTGTGCAAAATTATTTCCCTTTGCAGCAGTGCGAGTGAGAGCTGGATCCTATTTATCTTCCCAAAGCTGCTTTTCAATATGAGAGCAATTAATAGGCGATTATGGCGAAGAAATGCAGCATTTGTTCCCCGATCCCCATAAATAAGGTAATTGCCTCCTCCAGAGGGAGCAGCGTTGGCAGGAGTTTCACAGGGAGCCGTTGAACTGCGGTGTGTGTTTGACATGTTGTAAAGGGTTTTACCGAGCAAAGGCAGACCCACGAGGGAACCGGCTTGTCAGTCAGTGTCTTGGAGCATTAACGTCCCGTGTCAATCAGAGCCCCAGCACTTTATCTACGTGGCTGTGAAGCTGTTGGACTGCAAGAATATAGCAGTTTTGAGCACTTCTGTGTAAATTTCTGATTTTATGTGTCTGGTGTGTGGGCTTGCAAATACCCTGCGTGGATTCCAGCAGGCTGCTTGCAGGACTTGCTCCACTTTGTTGCATTACAGCAAACGTAAGTGGATGTAATTCAACAGCACCAGAAGAAAGTGAGGGTGGACAAGAGCCTTTGTCAGAAGTAGGGGGATTTTTGAGGACTCTGAAGTGGAGCAAAGTGGGGAAAAACAATCCCAGTGCGTTGATGCCTCCCTGTTAAGGATTCCAGAGACGCGGGGATGCGGGAAGCAGAGGCTCCGTCCGGAGCAGCAGCCTTGCTTGCGAGCACGGCGCTCACCTCAAATGCGAGCAAAAAGATAAGAAACAGACACGTCAGCAAGAGGGGGATTCAACAGCCAAGCTGAGTAGAAACCAGATGTCGTTCTTCATCCTTTGTGTCTTATTACGCACGTTCTTTTACCTATCTGACTCCTGGTAAGGCGGGAGATGTGACCTGATGTTATCCGGGACCAAACCTTTAGCTCCAGTTGCAGTGGGCTCCTTGGTTGCTATTCACAGCTAATACAAGTAATATGACCAGAGGGCTTGTAAAATAAATTATCAAGTCTCCACCTACCAGTCTGCCCAGCAGCTTCTGCAAGTTGCCTTTGGGGGTGGCAGCAGCCCCCGGTGAAACCAGTCTCATGAGCAAAGCAGAGTGTGGCGCTCCAGGGAGCACTGGGCATGAGGCTCAGATCTGCTCCCAACAAGCACCATAAATGCCACTTTTCTGCATTAAATAATTGAGATTTTGCTGCTTTGCAGCAGGCAGCTGTGCAACTGGAATACCTGCTCTCAACTGTATCACCTTTACCCAAAACTGCGTGGCCTTGGAAAGCACAAGTGTCGTAGATGTACCTGCTTAGATGCCATGGATGTACCTGCTTGAACCGCAGCGCTAGGAGAACGTGCAGGTGACATGGCTGCAAAGCAAGGAAAATATAGCTTGAGGTTTTACTCTGCCTTCACGCTTTCTTGATTATCTGCAAAATCCAAACCCAGAACTATAACTCTTTACTGAATTCTGTCTGAATCTTGGAAAAATTTAAAGAGTGCATTCTGTTTTCTGTTACTTTGCATAAGTTTTTCATTTAGTTTTACGGAACTGTATTTAGTTTTGGTAAAAGCCTGCTGGTTCAATAGGTGTTCTGCTTTGGGAAGAGGAGGGATTCCTTAAATAGGTTCAAAAATTTCAGTAAGTAGAAATGTTCAGGCTTTGGTTTTGCTTTCAGACTTCATGTCATTGCCTGGTACTCCCTTAACTCCACCAAGATCCCATCTTGATAATGTAGAAATGGGCTGAGTTGTATAGCTGTGGATGTAATAAATGCTGAAAGACCATTTTAAGGGATTTTGGTTATCAATCAAACAGCCCCTGCCCGCTCTCAACAGAACAAATGAGATGGATATGAGTAAATTGTGGATTGTGAGGGGGAAGGTTTTGGCTGAAATAACAGTTTTGCAAGCTGGAGACCGCTGATCCTGTAGACCATTAGCTGCTTCTTATTTAACTTACTGAAGATATTAATTCAGATAATGAAACCTGGAGCAACATCTGGCCACTGGCTGTGGCCTCATGGATCGCAGGTTGGACAGCAGTGGCCTGGAGCAGGAAACTGGAATATAGATTTTTTTTCCTATATTCTGTTCTACTTTCTAGCTGTTACACTTTTATGTGCAGTTAACTACCCTTCTGAAGACTTCATTTATATCCAGTTTGGAATTCAACAGCAATATGTCTGTATCTGCACGGTGCGCTCGAAGTTTCTCCTTCAAGTGCGTTCAGATCCTCAGGTGAAATTAGATCCAGTATGTCAATGGTTTAAGAGCGTATCCTGGAATCCAGAAGGCAAAATTGAAAGCAGGATTCAGCTCATGGTGTGTCTTGAACCAAGCCTGATTTCAGTTAAAAACTTGGCAAGAGCTGGCCATAGTCATCATGCAGTAATCGATGAAAGGTGGAGGCCAACCCCACTGCCCGTTTTTTGGGGAAAAACCTGCTTTTTTTTTGCTGTCATATTTCAAGAAAAAAAGTGCAAAAATGTTCATGCAAAATGAGGAGCAGTGCTTGGGCGGCTAGCGATCTGGGACCATGGGACACAGAAAATGAAGTATTTGGGTATGCCCCAAATTAATATATTTGGGAAGGCAAGTCTCTGACCAACCTTGCGTCTCAGTTCTGTGTCTTGCCCGCTCTTTGCCTCTGGTTGCAGCACCCGGACTTGCCCTCCAGTCCTTGCACCAGCCTCTAAAGCCGAGCAGGGAACAGGGCCACTGGGCTCCTTTCCCACCCGTGTTTCCCTGGTGTTGTTTCCCGTTTCTGCTGTATTTTGCACCATTTTTCTCAAGCGTGGATATCACAAGTACAAGTGGAAACTGATGGTAATGGGCAAACTTTGCATAACATATTGGATAGCTTTGCTCGGACGAATTGCCTCTTTCTTTTCATCTTATCTCTGTGTTTAAAGAGCAACAATACTTCATCGCGGCTCAAACTTTGAACCATCCCTGGATATCATTTGGGGAGTTAAACTGGCCGTCCAGCGTTTGCTTAGCTGATCTCGAAAAATGTGCAGCTGATACAAATTCGAGTGTCTGGAGGTAAGAAGTTGCGCCTTCGGTGTTGTCAGAAATAATTTAAAATTCCTGTTTGATCTTGGAGAAGGTTTTCGCTTTAAAAAAAATAAATAAATAAAACCTAAAAAGTACTGTGCATCTCCCACCCAGCTGCTGTGGTATCCAACCAATCCTGAGCTGCTTTGGCTTTAAAACAGGGAAAGGGAATGTGCTTAGCTGCCACGTGAGAAGATTTATAGACTTGTTGCTTTGTAGACAACCGAAAATTCGAAGCTGAAAATAGTGTGAGCATCTCCAAAAGGCGCGCTGGGCTGTTAGGTAATGAATTAAGCATCTGGGAAGAACAGCTGAGCAGAGTTAGCCACTTCGTTAGGGCTTTCTAAGCTGTTTCCAAGACGTAGTGATTCAGCAGCAGCCAAATAAAGCAAGCTGTTAATCAAATGAGGTGCATCACGTAAGCAAGCGAACATGCCTAAAGAAATCACGGGGGAAGTAATGGTAATTCATAAATTTAACGTGCGCTGCACTGCTGCCCAGACTACCTCACTCCTCCTCGGAAAGACGGCGGCTTTGCTGGGGGCTTGGAAGCCCTTCAGCCCCGTGTGCTGGCCCCAGAAAAGACTTTTGTCTAAAGCGCAGTTGATTCTGAAGCGTTGCCCAGATGTGGGAGCAATGCATCATCCTGCTTTGCCCTGGAATAAAACCAAGCTTTGCCATTGCCTTTGGGGCCAGAGCAGCCAAAACGCGGCAGAAATGGGCTGAAAGCAAGTTGGCGTTAGCAACTTTAGCAAGTGTTGGCTCTTGCAGCTGCATTAATTGCTCTTAGTCCTCACCTGGTGCCAAGCACCCCGGAGGCATGGGGCAAGCCAAGGAGCTGTCTGCGTGCTCTCTGGTATCTCAGCTATGTTTTCCTGCATGCCTGTAGCCCTTCCTTCCCTCTGGTTTTCCAAGAGCTGTGTTAGGCTGGGTCCTGCTCCGGATCGTGTGCTTAGCACCTCACCCCCAGCGTGGTGCCTGCTCCCCTTGACTGCTGTCCTGTTCTGATCCCTGTGGCCTCTTTCCCTATGGCTGCATTTGGATTTGCCCCTGATGATACTTTGAAAAGGAGACCCCAGCAGACATGGGGCTCCACCAGCTAGGCATAAAGTGCTTTGATTTATCAAGCTCTAAGCGTGGCCATTTATAGCTCAGCTGAGTTTTAACCTGGGATGCCTGGATATCTTCCTGCTGCCAGTTGTGTGGTGCAGGTTGGATCCATGGAGTAACCAGGACTGGGTTGTTTAGACCATTCACACTTGCTCATTCACCCTTGCTCCAGGAAACGGCCTCTTCTCGAAGGAACATACACGACCATAGCATGTGTTGGTTCTGTTGTGTAACAGAAACTATTTTTGTCTATAAAAGTTAATTAACACAGAGTTTTGTTTAAAGCATTTCAGGTGGCAAGTAGGCCACTGGCACGTAGCACACTTGGTGCCTGCCCAGGGTCTTTGAGAGGGACAAGACAAACGTTCCTTTAATACCAGGTTCAGTTAAAAGAAGTAGTAGCCTGATGATTGAAGTGTGGTGAAAACCCTAGGTCGAAGTATGTGTTTCAACACAACATCATCCAAGCCTTTAATAATAATAAAAATACTTCTCCATCTCTGCTATAAAAAATTTTCATCCCTGATTTCCCTGCATTATCAGGACTAAAATGAGAAGCACTGCTTATGAACAAATATAGCATTTGAATACAGGCCAAGAATTCCTTTTACTGTGTAAGCTTTTGTGTGAAATGAAAGCCAAGCAGCTGCTCACAACCTAAGTCCGAGTAAGTGAGCTAATGCTGTTGCTCTGGTCTCAAATTTGAGGTCGAGTTGTTTCTTTGCTGAAGACCTTGTGCCAACCTACCTGGTCTCAATTTGTGAGAATGAAGTACGTTGTTTCTGCTGCTCTGGGAGTCGAATCATTTTATTTGACCTTTTTTTTTTTTTTTTTTCCATTCTAATTTCAAGCTTAATGTGGAAAAGTCCTCACCACGTTGAAGTTCTCCTCATCTTCTGCTCTCCTTGAGAACACATCCCAAATAGGAAAATGCCTCCTTGCAAAGCTCTTCCACCAGGGTTTATAGATAAATTTTAATAACAACCCCAATCTCTTCTGTTCTGGCAACAACATAATTGATTTTTGATGTATCCTCTTCTTTCTCCTCAATCTTTTTCTTCTTATCTTCCTTTTCTCATTATGTCCTTCATCAACTAAACTCCAGGTTGACCATGGGAAACATGTTCCCAGGGCTTTTACCATGAGACTGTCGTGGCCTGAGCTGGGTATCGGTGAAGCACTAGCCTTTGCTAAGCCTGTTGGCATCAAAACCAACATGATGCTTGGAGAAGCTCTTAATTTGGAGCAAGGCAGATATGTGTATCTCTGTATGGGCTACGTTAAGGTTTCTATGACCTCTGGAAATTTCTGTGTACAGAGGATAACCAGGAACAGATACAATTAAGGCAGTCAGTCTACAGCTGTCCAGTTTCTCCTCCCTCTAACTGCACTTGTCCATTATTGAGAGGATGGAGGGAAGGCTTAAAATTACTAAAAATACACAGGCTGAGCCAGCAGTGTCTAAACTGACACCAATAATCTGTACGTGTTAGGAGGAAACTTCCAGTTTCCATGAAGAGAAGTTCCCTAGCTCTGCGTTAGGCTGGATATTCCCTACAAGGTGGGATCTGCTTGATACACTGTTTGGTACTTTACTTTGGTAAAAGAAAGGGTTTTCTGCCTGGTTTTAACAGTTGCTTTATTAATAACTAAAGAGGAAAAAATTAGAAGCATTTTTTTAAGTTATTGGGTTTTTTTCTATCTAAAAACAACAAGCCTTTTAAAAGGGTTTAGACACTTAGGTGTAGTTTTGAAGCATAACATAAAAATCTGTGTGCAAAGAAAATGGAACAAATCCTTCCAGCCCTCCTGTGTGTCTCCTGATTGCATTAAATCTTGCAGCCCGATTCATACGATGCTTTCACCTGTGTTCCTTCTGGGCTCTCTTCCATCCTGCCCACAGCCAATTCCATGGCATTTCACGCTGGTGATGACAACATCATCACTTTGCATCTGTTGTCATGATCCTCAGCGGGGCCCCAAGCTCTGGAGGGTCACAATAATGTTATTAATAGCCTCTCCTGGGGGCTGGATGGTATTTTGATGGCATCGCTCAGAGTACCTTTCCCGGAGCCATTTCAGGGGCACGTTTACTGGTAGGGTGGAATTCCTGGTGCCTGAATCATCTTTCCTTTAAATTATCTTGTCGAAATGATCGTGGGTCTGGCACATTTTAACTGGCACAAGCAGTAAATTGAATAATTGAATAAAGTTGAATAAATACTACCCTGGCGGTAGTCATCTAACATAATATTATTCTATGCTGCAATGTACTTGGTCTTGCAAAATCCTCTCCTGAAGCTGCCAGCTGTGGTTCCCCTGCATCCAAAACCCGAATGTGCTGCTCTGGATGTCTGTCCAGATGCACATAGTGGATCTCCCTCTCCTGCCTTTATTTTCACCTGCACGTCCTTGCGTGTCAGATGCAGTGCTGGCTATAGCTGGCAAATGCAGCATCCAGAAAACCATGCATCCCCTCCCAGCTTTGGAAGCCCTAAATTGGGGTACCCTGGGAGGGGGATGGATCTGCGTGGAATAGTGCTGTATTTTTTCTCTTGTGTTGGCAGATGGGTGGTCTCCTTGCTTAGGTGGACCTCTCGTTTGGTTGTGGAGAATGTAAATTCACAGGTTCAGGTCTCATCTGGGCGCCTAAGCCCTTAGATGTTTGGGAGAAGGATCACGTGCCCGCGTCCATGACGAGCTGGTGCCTTCACCCAAGGCAGTGTGGTGTTTTTGCTGGATCCTTTACTTTGGGTATATTTATTTTGAAATGACCAACCTTATTAGGCATCCTTTAAAGAGGCATTTATTGTGCAGCACCCCCTGCCTGTGGGATTAAATGATCCAACTCCCTTATCAGATTTTGTACAACCCTTAATGTTCAGAAAGCTTTTTCCTAGGCAGTTGCTGCCTGTTGTTGAGTTTCATTGCGGGAGGTTGCAGCTTTTCTTGGACACTCGCATGTGTCCTGTGAAGTTATCAAAATCAATCACTGCTGCTGTTCTGTCAAGCTTGTCAGACAGCTGCTGTCAGTCCTGAGAAAAAACAAGTTCCCTGGATTGGACTGTCTTGTTTCCCTTGCTCCGTGATGTCTGCTGGGACATGTGCTTGCTGGTGGCAAAGGCTGGTACCATCAGCTAGAATAACTAGAATTACTCGTTGTGACACTTTGCTTGCATACCCATCCCACGTGGAAGGGGTTTTACAGTGTGATTTCTGTGTGGCTTCTGCTTTGCTTAAGGCGACTTTGTTTTGGCTTTGGGAGCCTTGTAGCATCTCGCAGCCCTGGCCCACGAGGAGGGTCGGTCACGCAAATCATGAGAAATAGCGAAAAATTAGCCAGGTCGATGTTTGTTTCGGGCAGATTGTTCTCAATCCTTTGCTCTTCATTAAGTTTCTCTTGTGGAGCGGTGTGTGGCAAACAAGATAATTCTTTAAAGGTTTGAGTAAATTCCTTCTGCGTGTTGAAAACTTCTGGGGGGGATTAAACAGAAGAAAGCCATTTCTTTTGAAGACAACAGGAAGAACTGAACAGCTTTTTTTTTTTAAGATGCTGTAATTAGGACATAAAATAGTGCAGTGTTGAAGGAGTTTTGAAACTGGAAGACTTTGGGTTTTTTTAGTGTTAAACTGATTTGTAACAAGGATGCTAAATCTGTTAATATTATTTGCATGGACGTTGTGTGCTTGTCGTTAGGGTCTGCTTGGCTGTTTCCTGCAGTAGCTTTCTGGCTTGCACGTGCCCTACCGCGCTCTCCTTTTTGGGAAGCTGAGAAACAGAAAGGGGGGAAAATGCGCCAAAATGGTGCATTAGCCATAGGCTTGGTCCTCAGATGTGTTCACATAAAAATAACATTTAAGTACAAAAGAAGTGATTGTTTGCTTAAAGTCTATAAAACATGTACTTCTGTCTACTTACAGGGATCTTTTCTGGACGTATGAGAAATTGCACAGCTCAGCTATTCTCTTTGCTTACCGCTTTCTCTTGCTGTTTTTCTCATCTTGAGTAATATTGGAGATGACAGAGAATATTTCTTTTCTTGCTGTGGGATCCTGAATGTGGACAGTTGACTGACCGTGGAGAATACACGTTGGCTTTGAGTACTTCCATGCTCCAAAAATGCCGTTCATCAAAACGCAAGTACTTTGAGTCAGGCCTGAATGTTTCACTGGAGACTTCTTTTTAATCCAACATGTCAAATTAGTTTAAACCAGGCCTGTAACTGGAAATGAAAGGAAGCAACGAGTGCTTCGTTAGCTTGCTGATCTTATGGAAGCGTCTTGCAGTTATTGACACAAAGCAAGTAAACGTGTTGCTGCAAGAAATACACAGCCAGACCTCAGGCTGTAGAAGTCCTCCCAATACTTGTGTACAGTTGTTGCATTTGTAAATGAACTGATATTTAAGATGGACAAACTTATTTTAGAGCAATTGTCTGCTAATCAGTTCTCTGCAGTTTGGTGACTGGTGCTGCTTTGCCTTCTTCAGAAGGAGGCTTCTTATTAGGAAAAAAAGCCTAATTGCAAGTGCTTTCTGTAAAAGCAGCCTTGAGGGGATTAGTTGGCTCGTGTGTTCCATGTAGTGGTGTTTCAGATTACCTATTGTTGAAGATACTATAAGGATAACTAATTTTAGTCGTCATGTGCTACAGGAGGGCCCCAGTGTGAGCTTCACATTGCTTCTGCTCCTCAGCTTTAATGTCTTGTGACCTTCTGTCTAGTACCTGTGGCAGCTTTCCAACTTTGATGTTGATGACTACGCCTGGGTTACCCAACCGCTAAGTCTCTTGAAGGAAGAGACTGTGATTTGCTGACCATTCCCTTCAGCCTCTCCAGGTTTTGAGTGTCGTTGCTGAGCCTCAGAGTTGGGCAGTGGTCCTCTCTAAATGGACTTCTCAGGATTTACCTGTGGGAATCACAAGTTAGTCACATAGGGCACCCATATGGGTAAGGTGAGCAGAGTTCTCCTTCAGAAACCGTCTCTCACAAGAAGGGGATGGTCACGGGTCTCAAACTCAAACCAGAGTATGTGGACGTGTCTGGGGAGACGCTCCATTTCTGAAAGGTTGCAGAGTTCCCATCTCCTCCCAGGGGTTGTATTGAAGCAGCTGCCTTGGTGCAGATGTGGGGAACTGGAATCTGCCATGTAAACCTTTCTACCTTGCGTATGGCAGCACGCGCAGCTGCCAAGATACGTATCCCTTTGTTTTAAAAATAAAATGAGAGCCTAGCCCGGACATCTGCTGCTGCCCTGTGTTGTGCTGCAGCTGTGCCAGGGTATTATCTGGAAATGGCCTGAGCAAGAGCAGCCATAACAACAGGGAAAAAATCCCATGTTTGATGTAAGTGCAATTGTGGCTTTTTTCCAGTCACTTCTTAATTTATATCTCAAATTCAGTTTATCTTTATGTCCTGGTGGCTAAACAAAAGAGCTGTATGCACTTGACTGTTTGAAGAAACTGTCTCTGGGTGTGGGGGGAAAAAAAGAAAAACTGATGTAAGCAGGATCGGGGGAAAATCCACGGGTGAGCTCAAAGATACCAAGAGAGCAGTGCAGTCTCCGTTGTTTTAAATGGGAGGGTGATCAGAGCGTTGAGTAGTTTTGTATTTCATTTTCATTGAGTGATCTTGATGTTATTTTTCTTTTGCAACAAGCATCTAACCAGAGCTACTGTTAGCTAGAAACGAGACAAATGCTAAAACTCCATCCCACACCTGCTTTTTTGGTCTTGAAGAGCTGTGCATGCATTGAGTGTGTGCATTTGATGGCTGCTGGGCAACTTCTGATTCTGTGACTTTCAGGTACCCTCAAATTTTGTTCCTTGAGTTTGAGCACAGAGATGCCCAAGATGGGAGGAGGATGCTCATGAGTTTCCTTGGTCAGAAAAGCTCTGTGGAGACATAAGGAAAGCAATATTTTCTCTACTCTGTATCTTGAAAGCTACTGAAGCACATACGGAGCAATGAAGTTTCCTTGGAGAGCAAGCAAAGGTTGCTTCCTGGGTGGCTTTTCCACCAAGCGTAGACCAGTGTTTCGGAGGGGTTTCAGAATACTTGGGCCAAACTCAAAATGAATCTCTGTTTTTATTTGTTTTATTTGGAAAACTCCTCTAGGCTGTAGGTGCTGCATGTTTCCAATCTGCCTCTGGTATTTGCTTGGAGTCTTTGGGCCCGTTGGAATCCCAAGCCAAGCAGGTTCATGCCAAGCGTTGTGACCCAGAGCGGTTTGATCTGAGATCTGCGGTGCCGGGCTCTGCCGCTCGGCTCGGATACCTGATGAGTATCAGCTGCACAAGCAGCTCGGCCCCGGCTCCTCTCCGTGAACCATAAACTTCTTCCCTCGGGACCCGGAGAGTAAATAGACCTTTGTGCCGGAATGGCCGGGGAGGAGAGAGCCGCAGTTCCTGCTGCTGCAAAATTCACCTTCCTCTTTGGGGGAAAAAAGGTGCTTTTCTGAGAGCAGCTGAAGCAACCAATTTGTTTAGGCTCTTTTTCTGCATAACTCATTTTTAGCCTGAACGTGGCTGATGAACATGGCTTGAGGAGCAAGTAAGCAAAAAGGAGAAAGGAAAAAAGATTCTAAACGTTTTCAAGCCCTTGGAAAAGAAGCAAAAGGAAAAAGTCCAAGCACAGGAGCGGGTTGGTTCTTTAAAATGATGTATAACTTAGCCCCATGTTTGCCCAATTAAATGAGAGGGAAAGGGAGAATAAGGATAGCAGTATGTGTTGCAATGGGGGTTCTTGGTCTCGATGGGATTACGGAGTTCATGGAGCCTTGGTGCTCAAGGCCTGCTTTGCCCTTCTCTTCAATAAAGCAGTTCAAATAGGGACCACTTACTGCACTATGAAGAGGTTCTTGGTTTGAACACTTGACAGTAGATGATCTGAACCATAATGTTGATTTTTAGTACCTCATTCACCAGCCCATACTAGACGGTGTAAGTAGTTGCTTGTAGGAGTAAGGCTAAGCCTGTGCACTTTATTTACCATGAACTTTTTACCTTGGTCCTGGGGAGCTGCTCTATAGTTGCACCTACCAGCTCTTGCTCATAGCGTTCCCAAACAGCCCCGCTTCTCATGCCCTTCCTTCGTCTTTGCCTTACTGGGTCTGTCATGTCACTGCAGAGCGTACAGCCCCGTCAGAAACTGCGTATTATGCCTGGATTAAGGCTGTTTAGCTTGGAAGTGACAAGCTGTTTAAAAATAGCCTGTTTTATGCTTTGTATTTATTCTCTTTCCCAAAACTGCCTTTCATAAAAATGTAAATAAAGAACTCCCAGCCCTGATAGAGCAGAGCTGATAGGGTCAGGAGAGAAGGCTGAGCTTTTACCCGAATGACACTAATGCAGCATAAATCTTAATTATACTGAACAAGCATCAAGCGCAAGATCCTAGGAGATGGAGTCATTAGGTAACAGTTTATAGTTAAGGAGGACTGCAAATTTGTTTGCAGATAACTTTTTTTTTTTTTTTGTGGTCTTATAAAGAAAGCTGAGGTGGGAGGCACGTTAGATCTGAGCTTCATGCCAACCAGGAAGGTGCAGTAGGGTCTTCTCATCACATGAAGGCTGGAGATGCCCTGGATGCGCTGCGGAGATCATTGGTGGTGAAACATTGTGGTGAAAAATTTTATTTTCAGATAAAAACAGCAAATAAATTAGATTATGCTTTTTCCTTTTTTTTTCCCTGAGGGAAATTGTTCACTTTTGGCCTTAATTTTGATTTGTCTCATGGTTCCTGCTAGCATGGTGTACTTGTGATTTGTGTTACATGCAAAACCTTAGAATATTTCCTCCTGGAAAATGAAGACCATAGAGAGATGATTTTAAAAAATTGTCAGTAAGTCATTTTTTTCCATGTTGAGGCTAAGTATTAGGAATTCCCTTTAAAACTAATGTTGATTAAGGGATGTTTTCTTTAAGTATCTTGAGTTTCTTGGAAGTTTCTTGGATTGTCAGTGCAGAGGTTTCTGAACAGGCTGGGTCAGCAATTGCTAATAATGTTTCTGTCTATGAAAGTGTGTTCTTGTGGGGGAGCAAAGAAGTTTCTTAACAGAAATCTATGAGAACAATGTAACTGGAGATGCTCTTGGTGCTGCTGTAGAACTCGAGCCCCTGGTCCAGCCTGACTGCATCTAAATTACTCCAAAGCCTGGACTCCAGACTTAGTCATTTGTTAAAAACTTGGCCTCCCAGCCTGGCGCATCAATTACTGCTCAGCAAAGCTGGCAGCCTGTGATGGAACCGGCCAGTGTGCCGTAGGCACCGATGCTCCGTGATGCTCAGCAGGACACCGTGACCTGTCCATGCGGAGCGGCTCTCGGCCCAGTTCCCATCACCAGGGTGAAAACGGGCTTTTCCTTCCTTTAGCAAGTTGAGGCCCAATTGCTTAGGAAGCTCCAAAAGGTGCCTTCTACCATGTCCTTGCAGGGGTAGGACATTGGTGGCAACGTTACCCTGCTTGCTCGCCCTGCCCTTGTTGGAAGGTCTTGTTGGAACGTGTCCCCTTGGTAGCAAGGGTGGCCCAGCTGCAGCTCCTGGTGTTTGATGCAGAAGGGTGGATTGGTCCTGAAAGCTGCCTGAAAAGAGCCTGTGGTCTCCATTAAAGACACGGGAATGGCTGGGAAGGGGGATTGCTGCAAAGTTTACCGTAATGTTAAAGAGAAGAAGTCCAGGCCGTGGCCAGGGGCAGGAGCGCGCACTCAGCCCCAGAAGTGTTTATACAGGAGGAGTGATCGTGATAGGAGCGCAGAAATATTTAATCATCTCTGTTTATTATCCCCTTCCTTGAAAACCAGAAAAGCAACAGAAAGGAGAGGGAATGTTGGGGTTTCCCACATGAAACGCTGGCTCTTGTTTTTTCCATTGCCAGCATTGCTGTCACTCAGCAACTGCTCTTCCAAAACTGGCCGAATTGGCTGTACAAAAGCAGCTCGTGGTGCCCAGCTGGCAGCGCTCGCGATGCACCGCGCGGAGAGGCTGCCGGCGCGCCGGCCGGAGGGGATTATTCCAGCAGGGAGACGGCAACACGTTGGTTAACGGCACAGGAACCGAGGCGCTCGGGCCGGCTCCGACCCGGGGATGCCTGGGCGCTGGGGTGCGGGGTGCTGGAGTCCCACCCGTGTCCCTCTGCTTGGCTAAGATGACTTAACATTTGTCCTATCGGTCACTTAGCTGTTGTTACCTGAAGATGAGTGAATAACTTTCTACCTGAAGCCTGGACCTGAAATTCTAAGGATGTGATCGGATCCAGGGTGCTTTGTCACTCTGTGCAGAAACTTCTTCCGCCCCAGGTGCTCTTGGTAACTAAAGGTTTCTGTTCTTCCTTTTGATGCTTTAAATGTTGTGATTTGTGAAAGTGGTCACTGCCACTAGTATTGCACCTGGGTGAGTGCTGCGCTTGGACCCTTGCAGGACACAAGTGCTTGTGTGGATTCTGCAATCTGTTTTTTTTTGTTTTTTTTTTTTTTTTTCTCCCAAAGCTGGAGTGTTTTGGGCTCTGGTATTGTACACAGTTCTCTCTACCACGTGGACGACACCCATGGGTTCAGAATGTCTTTTTCTATCTCTTTATTCTTTTTCTGACTTCTGCTTTTTAACAACTGTGGGGGAAGAAATCCAGAAGACATTAGCAGTGTGCAGCCTTGTAAAAGAGAACAATCATCATCCTTATTTAAAATGAAAGCGCAAAAATAAGTGTTGCTCCCTCGAGGCTCTTCGCCCAAGAGATAAGGGTGACATTTCCACCAGGATTCAGTGCATTTTGCAGCAAAATGCTTTTTAAGAGCATGTCTTTTTACATTCTGGTGTTCTGGATGATCCCAAAGGGAGGCAGGGGGGGTGCAGAAGGGGGTTTGGGTCGAGCCAGGTGCCTAAGTGCTCTTTCTGCTTCCTGCAGGTCCGCCGGGAAGGCGCGGGAAGCCGGGACGACGTGGAGAGCCTGGTAAGTGTTGTCCGCCCTCGGAGCGGGATGCGGAATGTGGGTCGGGCTGCACTGGTCCCGGCCAGCACTTCAGCATCGGGGATAACCGCATTGAGGGCGTTAGGGCCCGTGCTGGTCGGTGCCTGCGGAGCTCTGACTTGCGCGGATCACTCGAATAATGTGCCCCTGTTTTGGTACCTGGGGGCAGAGCAAAGCACATGGGGAAAAAAATGGAAATCCCCATGCAGCTGGTTGCAATATAGCTTAGAAAGGTGACGCTCCAGCAGGACCCAAGGGCCTATGATGCTCCAGCAGGACCCAAGGGCCTATGCATGGCCTGGTCCTCCAAAAAAAAAAGGGGGGGGGGRGGGGGGGCAGAATAGCCTTTGTAATCATCAGTATTTAAAACTATGTTTTAATCAGGAGGAGCTCTTATCAGCCAGGGCATTTCCCACCCAGCTTGTGAGGTTTCTGCTACATTATGGCCATTGGTTTCTTCCCCATGGTAAGCACAGGGCATCCCCTTCTCACGAAGCAAAAAACCTGCCAGGAAATTGGGGCAGAATCAACATGGAAAAAAAGAAGCAGTATAAAGAAATTAGGGATCATTAATGACTTACCCCTTTAGACTTCTCTGCAGTGGTGGAAGAAGTTTGAGGAGCATGAGGTACAATTGGGAAGGGCGAGTGGATTTGCCACAAAGTCACTGCCGTGCTTCAAGACAGTTTCTTCCTTCCAAACCCAGCAAAGTTGGTGGCAAACCTGTGCGTGTGCAGGCGGGCGAGCACGTCCAAGCGTGGGACTGGGCAGGACTGCCTCATACATCTAACACAACGCGGCCTCCAAGAGCCGTTCCGCTCTGTCAAGCCTACAAAGCTTCCCAGAGAGCAGCCTCCCCCTGTGCATTGCTTTTGGCCTCACTGCCAGATGTTTGTTTTCACAGATAGCTGGGTTATGTATGCATATATTTGTTGGAGAGCCTTACGGCACATAAACCAGGTCCTTGTGCCTTGGCTTGGGCCGGTGGTCGGGCCTAGCGCTGAGCTTGCGTGGCGTGCTAGCATCCCGCCCTGGAGGGAGGGAGGCTCTTGCAGAGCCAGCAGGCTCCGCGCTGGCCTCGGGCTTGCCAAAGGGAGCGATTTTTCTGGCAGTTGTTAAAATGGCAATTGTGGAAAACTCTTTTTTGATCCCTATTTAAGCTTTCAAAGCATATCTCCCATAAACGAGCAGAAAAATTTTTAAGAGCGCATCCTGTCCCTTTTCAATCGCACCCTCCTATTGATTTAAGACAAGCCTGTTTTATTTTTTTCCTTCCTCCGATGGATTCAGATCATAAGAAGATTAATCCAACAGCTCTGCATTTCTCCAAGCTCAGTGTTCATCATCTTGGAAACATGCTGAGACCACAGGTGTCTAGCACAGAAATACACCGTGCCTTGAAAAGACGCATTTGAAATCATCTCTAGCCAAGCTGAACTGCTTAGACTGGTTTGAAATGAGGCAGTTGTGGGTCAGGTCCTTCAAAAAGGACTTGCCAGAGTGGAGGGAGCCCTGGCAAGAGGGTACCTGGGTACCCCAGTGTCACCTTCCTCCAAAGCCTGTAGTTTTGGAGAGCAATGTTATTCCTGCCATTGCAAACATGTGGCGAAGAGGCTTCATTTAGCATCCGCTGGGCATTCTTGAACTACTTGGGGATCAGATCCAGGCTTGGGAATTTAGGGTATCCACATATTAGCTCAGCTCCAGACCTTTGGTTCACCAGCTTGTGGGAAAATTGTTGTAGCTTCTTTCTTGCTGACGAGGTTCTTTTGCCTTGAGCTTGACAAAATCAGTGCAAAATGAGACCTCTTACCAACAGCCAGCAAGAAAATACACCTAAGATTTGCAAAGTCTGTGGAGAGTCCAAGTATCTCCCATTGTCCTGAAGCAGGAGCCAGTACCCCCCACACAGGGTCTAGTCCTACTAGTTGCAACACAAGAGTATAATACAAGTAGTTGCCTGCTAGTACAGGCTGAGGCTATGGAAAAAGGGACCCATGTTGGGGCATAAAATGCTGCTTTCAGGTAGGAATGGTAGGGGGAATTTTGAGGAAAAACATCTTACAATGGAAAATGTTGACTTGGCAAATCCACAGTTCCTAGCAACCATCCAAGTTTTGTTTACCAAAATTTTTCCATTTCAAAAGCCACTTGTAGGGAAAGTGTTTAGAAATTGTTGAAATGGGATGAAATACTCTTCTCTCTTCCCCACTCTCCACCCTGTTACATCTTGTTCTGTATTTACGTTGCACTAAAAACATTTCTTTAATTTGAGCTTCTAACCAAGTTTTGATTCAAAGTAAATTATTATTTATGTAGAGCCGTTCAGTTTATAGAAATACCCTGGTTTGGGATAAGGAAGAATCTGAAACTCTTTTTTAAGAGATGAAACCGAAGAAAATTCCCTGTAGGAAAACATTATTTCTCTCCTGACCCCACAAATACACAAATCCCATCCTTTACCCGTTAATTCACTTTCAAAGCCCTTGGCCTTGGGAGCGTGGACAGCTGCCTGCACCGTGGGTCTTGGGGAGCATGGGTGTGTGTGCATGCATGTGGGTGGTAAATCATATAGAGCTTTTTATTTATCTGAGAGTTTTCAGTGCTCTCTGCATTTGTCGGGAGCAGTTGCATACGCATCTCCTAGGAGAAGATTTCTTTGGCTTCTACTGAATTTCAGGCAAAATCTAATCTGTCCCACATTTGCTCTCAATAATAAACTTCTTTGCTATTCCCTGTACAGCAGCACTGAAGCACATATAGGGCTTAGGTGCATTTTTTTCTATGTATTTATAAATACATGCACAAATGTATTTTGCAATTATTTGCAAAGCCAAATTCATTTTTTGGCTAGATTCCTGCCCATTGAGGGCAATAACGAAGGCCCCACCAGTTCTGCACACAGGACGATCTCCTTGGGTGGCGTTGCAGAGCTTGCTCTAGTTTTGCTTTCCCTGCCAGGCCCTGTCCTCTCCTTTCATGGCAGGAAAGTTTTGGATGATAAATGATCTACACATTACATAGAAATGGAGCTCATCCCCAAATTCCCAAGCTGCAGAAATATTTGGAAACAAATGGCTGTGACCTGTCCAGGAAAGGAGCTGTCATCTCCCATTACATTTATGTGCTGCCCAGGATAATGCTGCTGTGCTCTTTGGAGATATATCATTATATATATAGATATATATAATTATATATATATATTTTTAAAGCTCGCCAAATGATTCTCACTAGTCAAGATTAGCAGTAAATTTTGGCACATTTCTCTGAAAAAGTGTCTTGTGCAACGTGCATCCCAGAGATGACTGGTGAGGGGCAGCGCCTTGGCACGGGGCTGATGTCTGTGTTTACTGCTGACTCGCAAAATATTTGACTCTCTTCCATAGGAAACAAGTGCCTTGTGGCTAATTTAAAAAAAAAAAAAAAAAAAGAGCAATCCAGAATGTTATGTTGGTCTTAAGGGGTGAAAAATCAGTTCAACACACTTAGACCTTAATGAAGATTTGTCTTGCCACGTTTTGCCAGCAGCGTGCCTGAAGATTAGTGCAACTCCACGGCTGTCCACCAAGCCTGTCCCGTACTGCACACACAGAGAACATCCAAGTGCAATTCCTGTCCTTGAGAGGAAAGCATTTCAACAGAGCACTTGTCTGCATGTGCTGGGTGAAAACAGAAGCTTTGAGGGGGAAAGAAAAAAAAAAAAAAAAAAAAAAAAAAAAGGAAAAAAGGCAGCAAATTCCAGGGAGATTATAATTGGTACATGATTGAAATCCCATATTAAAATAATTTCCTGACCACTTCTTATTTGAGGCTTAGTTTTTACTTTTATACAAAAGGACCTTTGTGGGCAGCTTGGCATAAGTGAGTTAATAAATCAGGTTTTATGTCGAGTCAGATTCTCAGTTAATAAAGTGGCTGAGATCCACTGACTTCTGTATTTGTAAGAAATTAAACGGAGGGAAAGGAAACAAACGGGCCTGGATGTGTTTTAGCAGTAAAGAAATTGGGCTTCTCCAGGGATCGGGGAGGTTTTCAGGTGGTCTCTCCCTCCCGGTTGTTGGAGCAGGCGTGAGTGGAGATGAATGGGCCAAGTTCAGTGTCGATTATCAGGCCGGTTCTGGGCAGCAAACGCTGCTTGTCATTCATTGGGTTCAGCCCTAATTTCTTGTCTTTGTTAGGTTTGCTTTATGCACATGTAATATTTCCCTGCCGCTCTAGGCACAGCTTTATACACCAGGCCTGATGCTCAGACATCCCAAGCCCATCCAAGACAACAGAGCCTTTCCTAAGGGTTTAATTGCACTTGCTTCCATGTTCCTGAGGAGTTTGGCAGGGGTGAAAGCTCGGTGGGGCATACGAGGGATTTGGAGGTGTGAGGACAAGATGGTGCTGGGGGTTCATATGATACAAGTGGCCTCTGTATGGGCAGCTTTGCTTTTCCCAAATCTTTTAATGCTCCTTTTAATGCCACAAGATGAATAAGAGGTGCAGTAAAAAAACACTTTTTTTGCCCATAAAACTCTAGGTCTAGGGCTTCTGCTGGCAGAGCTCTGCTGGTGAGTGGTCAGATACACTTAAATTCTTATTTAAGTAAATCTGGAGAGTCACCAAACTGGGGATGAATGGCCAACTTCTGTAACATTCCAGTGCTTGCTTTTATTTTCCTGTTATGTTATCAGATTATACTTTTTTTTCTTTGTAATGAAGTGACTGTTCTCTTTGTTTTTCTTTTGTTTTGCAGGACCTGCAGTAAGTATCGTGGATTTTACTCTTGGATCAACAAAGTTAAGGCTTCCCCCTGCCTTCCCCCCTTCCCTTTCTGTGTCATTGCAAAAGAACAGCGTTTTTTGGTAGAGGTGCGTCGGAGAATGAAATTGGTACCAGATGCTGCTGGATTTTTTTTGTTGTTTTCATTATTGTAGACAAATAGAATAAAAAAAAAATTAAAATGTTTAACCTGCTGCCTGTAGGGGCTTCTAGTAATTTTAAATCTAGCAAATACTGAGGAAAAGCTTCTTAGCTTCTATTTAGCTAAAGAGCACTGTACTAGGATTTTAACATTTCAATGATTATTGGTTTTAAAGTTCTACCTTTTCTTACCTGGTGTGTTTCCATCATTTAATACTGTCCTGGGGAGCCTTGCAGATGGTGGCAAAGACAGGGTGCAGCAGCTTTTCCTCTCTTGGAAGTTCTTGGGAGAATAGTGAGCTTTCCTACCCAAAACGCAGGGGGAATTTGCTTTTTGGAGGGGCAATAGCTGCGAATGCGTTTCCTCCATCCACGTGTTCCAGCATTCCCTTTGCTGCCTCACCACCATTTCCAAATTTGTTGCTCACCCACCAGTTCTGAAGTATGAAAATGGCATTTAATTTGTGACCTTCAAGTTGCTAGGCGGTTTTGAAAGAAATTATGGGTATTTGGTGTTTCTGCCTTTGTTTCTGTGAAGACAGGGGAGGAGTTTTGGCCTGCATGTTTTCTTACCAGGGTTGCATGGGGAAAGTGAGGTTTCTTCCTGCTGTTCTCCTGCTCTGGAACATTGCTGAATTCAGAAAGAGGTTATTTCCATAGAACTGAGTTTGCTAATGACCCTTGGCCACATTAATTTCCAATTATGCAAATTGGTTTAAAATTCAGGAGTAGGGAAATACATGGAAGGACAGTGGTGTCATTGCTTTGGTTCTCCTGGGCTTGACAGCGTTTTACCTGTGGTTTCCATGACTTTGAGACCTTTGAAGTTTGCTTTTATGTCAAGTGATTATTACTATTTTTTATTACTACTATTTTTATAGCTTTTTTCTAACCTAAAGACTTAAGAGGAGTTTAAGCACAGTTGTTGTTTGGCAAGGTTTGGAAGTAGCAAACCATGGAAGTTAGAATTGGTGGCTTAGGCTTAACTATCCTTATAGGAGAGCTGAGACTGGTCACAAAGTTGTGCCCAGTCTTTAAGAATAAATCCAAGGCTCTGAGTGGCTTGAGCAATGCAAACAACCGAGTTTGTCTTGTTCACTTGGGTGCCAAAATTAAATCTGTCAATTAATTGGCTTTGCTGTAAATATTCTGTAATTAAAAACTGTAGCAGAGTTGCTTTGCCCACACAATAAAAATGGCTTTGGAAGAAGTGTTGAGTAGCAGGCATTCACTGCCGCGATCTGCAAGTGAATTCCAGATCCCTTGGCCAGAGCAGAGGTGAATGTTGGCTCCCCTTCTCCCTACCACGTTCCAGGTGCGTTTTGCTGCCTCAGCAAAGCCTGGATGTGCTGTAACATCCAGGAGCAAAATCGGGAGCTTGTAGCGAGCGGCCTCTGGGCTTTGCCCTGGGCGTTAGAGCAGGTCCCTGCGGAGCAGCGGAGGTGGTAGGAATTAGGCTTAGTTGGAGGAACTTCATTTAATTGCTCTCTCAATAGCCCATTATGAATGATGGGGACATTGCCTATTGCCACTCCCCAGAGACATCCTCTAAGGAACTTTTTTCCTCTTGCTTAAAGTACTTTGGATTATATAAGTGGGGTTTATTTAACCCTTTAGGCTCCGACCCTGCCCCAGGGCAGCTCCCAGCCCACCCGCAGCCCGTCCTTGGGCTCCCTCACGTGCACTATCTGCTCACTTTTATTGTATGCGGTTCAGCTCGGGCGACATATGGAGCAGGATTAATTTTTCTTTGTCTCGAGTTGGTTTCATTTCCTGGTTCCCACGGCACTATTGAATTGCGAACGGGGAGCAGGGGAGATTTAACGCAAACAAGGCTTTTTCTTGCTTGTTTCTCCTTGCCCTTCTTAAAAAAAAAAAAAAAAAAAAAAAGCCTGCTGGTTTAGTTTGTTTAAAAAATATATTTTTGTAGCATAAACAGCATTTGACAGAGTATTTTAACATAATATGTAACAAAACTAGAACCCACAGAACCACAATATTATTTTATTTCAACAGTGCTACATTTAAGTCTGTTAATTTTTTCTGTTTCTTGCTTTTTATATCTTTGTTTTTTTTAAAATTTTTGGCCACGAGGGACCGCTTGTATCCTGCATGTCCAATATCTGCTGGAACTTGTCTTCTCCCTGCTGCTGGCCCCTGGGAGCAGTTGTTGTGGCATTTGAAGGGTTGGTGGTCAGGAACCGGTCACTTATAGAGACGTGCAAGAGCTGCGGCTCTCGGACGCGGCATCACCCCATGGATGGATCCAGGGGTCTGGATTCCCCCGTATTCCTGGGGCATGGATCCAAACCTCTGCCCTGGAGGGTGCCAATACCGTGTGCCCAGGTACAGAGTGGTGCAGGCTGGAGTATGGACTCACCCTGGCTATAATTAAGTACTTGCATCCCTGGGTGTTAGGAAACCTCCCTGCAGCAGCCGGCGTGGGCGCCTGCTGCCCACGTTTCCAGCGTCCTTTCTCTGCTCCCTGCCATGCACCCCCTAAAGCCCTCGCTGTGCGTTTCTCTGGGATTTGTGAAGCCAGGAGCGTTTGGGAGGGAGGTGGCGCCCGCACGGTGGTGCTCCCGGGTGACCTGCAGCGTGCTCGTGGGACTGCTGCTTCGCTGCCTGCCTGCGTCCCTGCCCATGCTTCGCTCCGGGCCGCTGCCCTGCGGGGACGGCAGCGATGTCTGCAATGGCAGCGCGAGCTGCAAACGCCTCCCGCGCGGCCCCCGGCCCAGCGAGGAGAGGGGAGCAGCCCCGAGGGGTCCCCTTGGCCTTTGTGCTCCCCTCGCAGGCGTTTTTAGATTGAGGTGCTTGCCCGCAGCATTGCCTTGCCTTCCTGCTGCCTTGCAAGCAGGCACGGACCTTGCGAGGGCGGTGGGAGAAGCACTGCCCTGGGACACTAATGAAAGGGGATGTAGGAGGAGGGAGCTCTATTTGGGGCTGGATAAGGAGCTTCAGGGTTGTCCTTGGGAATGGGAATTGCTCTGGCCTGGGCAGATGTGCCCAAGAGCAGAGAATCCCCCAAAACAGAGCAGCTTCCCCTCGGCGCGCAGCCCTGGGCATGTCTCCCACGTGTCTGCCCCAGCATGGCCATGGCCAGGGCACGCTGGGCAAAACCCTGGGTAAGTAACCAAAGGAAAGCACGAGGTGAAAGTCTGCAGCAAGAAAAAGGAAAATCAGGTAGAGCTGTGACCCTTTCCATAGGAAAAATGCCCTAAGAGGCTCTGCCAAAGAGCACTGAGTGCCTAGGGCTGGCTGGGGACGGAGCAGCCCGCGACTCCGCGTTGCGTCTCGCTGCATCACAAGAGTTGAATCTCACTGACTTGTTGTCTCGCTTGTTCCCCCACCACAGGGGCAGTCAGGACGCGATGGTTACCCGGTAACTCTGCTATTTCTTTTATTTTTATTCTTTTAAATTCTCTTCTAATCTGTGCTCCGTGGACCCTTCTCTCTCCCCGTGGTACTCGCCTTTCCTTGCCTGTCTCGAGCTCTTTGTTACTTCTTTCCTTCCTCTTCAGCAGTGGCAGCATTCATGGGATTCAGTCCCCAGAACTCATGAGTTTATGCAATATTCACCATTAATATTTATAAGGGCAACGCACTTGAGCTTTTTATAATAGTATTTGGACTCCTGTCTAAGAGTTGGCTGGAATTCAAGGTCAGTGGCAACCTTGGGATTTGCCTCCATGCACAGGTGTAGATGACTAAAATTTGGGACACTAGTGGAAAGAGGATTAATTTGTGGAGATTGATCTTCCCCTGCCCATCTCTGATGGTGTCTGGTGTCACACTGAGGCAGCAAAAGGAGGTTTTGCAGGGACCCCAAGGAGGAGCAAGGGGAGCGACGAGCAGTGATGTGCGGAGCTGCTTCAGCTCTGTGGGGAGCACGCGGTGATCCCAGCAGCACCCGTTCTCCCAGGAGGGGAAAGGCCGGAGCGGGGTCGCTTTAGGGCAGCGGCCTTTGCTCCTGCTGCACCGCTGGTATCGGGGTGAGCGGCAGCGATTTTGTCTCCCTCGGATTTGTCTCCCTCAGGCGGTACCTGCAGCGAGCAGCGGCCGCGTGGAGCAGGAGGGTTTGTGTCAAAGCCGGGGGCTTGTATCCGCTGGCAGCGTTCAGGGGCGCTTCAGTAGCGTTATGGGGCTTAGCAGCACTTGCCTGGTGCTGCTAACTGGTTAGGAGGGAGCAAGGGGGTGGATTTGCCCCATTTTCCCTCTCTTTTGAGGTGTTTTTGCAATGCAGAATTTTCATCGCAGGTGTCTGAAAGGCAGCAACGCTAGAGGGAAATAATCATTCATTGCTTTGGAGCATCGCCTTCCAGCCTGTCCTCACAGGGCCGTGCTCAGCAGCCACTTCTCTGCCACCTCCCTATGCTGGGAAATGGAATTAATGCCCCCATAACATCCCTGTCTTTACCTTACTCTGCAGAGAGCAGAGGCCAGCGTGGCTCGTTCTGGGCTTTGCAAATCGTTTGCAAGCACATTGAGTTTCCCCGGCGGCAGCAGCAGGCAGTAGCTGTATTTAATAAGGAGGTGGAGATCATGGCTTTTCCCAAGCCATTTGATATCCTGGGGAGGGAAGAAATCAAATATAAAGCAGGCCCAAGAGTCAGTGGATGTATATGACTGAGCTTTATTGCCTCCAGTTGCTTGGTTGAACTTATTTAATTAATCAGCTCTCTTCAGGGTGGCCAAATATAGTCTGAGCAGGTAAACACTCAGGGAGACGGGTTTGGTACTCAGCCAGCTGTGGTTGACTCTGCTAATAGCTTGTGGTTTATTATAGATAAAAATAACAATAATGAAGCTGGCTGTGTCCTCAAAGCAAATTCCCATGGGGCTGCATCGGGGCGTCCTCCCATAGCTGGACATGCCTGGGGATGGGGTGAGGGCGGCTGCTCGCTGGTAATTTCATCAACTTCAGGGTTTTTTTTTTTTTAGGAGATGAGGCAAGCCCATGTAGGAATGGTGCAACTGGCCTTGCCACGTTGCTGACCACGCTTAATGAGGGAATAAATTGCAAAACAAGCCCTCTGCTCGGCATGTGATGCAGCTGCCCCCTGTGGAGGCTGAGCTGGCCCTGGTCGAGCAGGAGGGACGTGGCAGGAGCTGCAGCTTCTCGCTACCCTCTTTGCTTTGACCTCGGCCAGGCGTGGCCTGGTCCCTCTTCTTGCCCCTGTTGTGCCCATGTCTTCTCTGGAGACCTTGGCAGGTAAAACACTGCTGCATGCCACGTTCAGCACCGTTGAATGTGGCCACGTCATGCTGTTCCTTAGGAGGTGCCCTTTTGGAACAAGGTGGCCAGGGTAGTTTTGGGTGCCCTATCTTTCTGCTTAGCTCCAGAGGCTTGAAATTTTGACGCCACCATCTTTTTCATAGTTTGGGGAGGAAATCAGATTAGTTGGCAATCCTGACTTGCACCTCTCGCAAGATGAACACGCTTGTGAGAATATGGTCTGCAGCGCTTTGGCTTCAAAAACAGTAAGTCTTGGAAATTGTTCTGTGAAAAAAAGACCTCAAGCAACACCTATGGCAGCACCTGATTTCACAGAAACATATTTGTTGCATAGATTTTCCTGTTCTTCTCTCTCGCCAAACAGGTGAACTGTAAATGGTCTCTTGACGCTCCTGTAACTGGAGATGAATTTTTCACTGTTTTGGATCCTGATTCTGCACAAACGCTGCACAGCACTTTGCCTCTGTTGGAGCTCTGATGAGATTTGATTTGCAATAAGCAAAGTTACAGGGTGATTTAGGGCATGCAGATGCTGGCTGCAACCTGCCGGACAGTGAGGGCCTTGCAGGGCTGCCTTGTCCTCGAGAACCAGCTGATCTGCCTTGGGAGATGGATTAAAATGGGTGGCTATGAGACAGCTCAGTTACCTGGCAATTCCAAGTACTTAATTCCTTGCTCAGGGCAGCAGGTTAAAAACTAGAAGGCACTGAGCTGTTGTGATAACAGGGAGAGCATATGTGGACTTGAGATAGTCGAAGCAGATCTTTGACTCTGGCTGGGCTTCCAGGTTTAGGTTCAGCAATTAAGCATTTGCCAACAGCAACAATGAAGCATCTTGCCCCAAATACTCCCCAGTTTGCACTCGGCAGCTCTTCCAGAGAGACAGCAGCAGCCTTTGGATCTGCGCGAGGAGGCCGATTGGGATGGCACCATCCGCGCTTGCCAAGAAAGGCCTGGCCCAGCCCCAAGCTGAAGCGCAGCCGCGCGGCTTGCGTTCGCACGAGCAAAAAGCAGATGTGCGAGCGGGGGGACAACCTCCATGTGCTTCTCATTCGGAAGAACAGAGCGATGGGCTCCCCTTGGCCTGGTGCTGAGGCCTGTGAGGCTGCGACGCGACTGCGCGTGTGAGGGCGGCAGCGCCCGGCCTGCGCCCCTCTGTCCTGCTGCCCATGACTTGGTCATTAAGAAGAGTTGTCCATGGGCAGGCATGTCCACCCCCAGCTCTATACACGGTCAGTGTGCTGGGCAAAGCTGGGGCGGAGGCGTGTGGGTCGCCCACGAGGCTGGTGAACGCAGGGCTGCCGGTGCCGCTTGCGTCAGCAACGTGGTGGCCACGTCTGGGGCGGCTGAGAGAAGGGCAAACGAGGAGCAGATGGAAGAGCCTCCTTCCAGGAGGCTTTGCAGCTCACCCTGCGCTCCTGTCGGGTCTTCCCCTTGTGCTGCCACTTGGTAGAGTCGAATCATCTATGGGTGGCAAGACTTGGCAGGTTGGTGCTTTCAGAAGAGGTTCCCCCTTTCCTCTTCCTTGCATTCCTGGTACATCATCTTCTTCTTCCCAGTTTTAAGGGTTTCTGAATGTCATCTGATCAATGAGCCTGGCTCGTCCCTCCCCCGAGCCAGGCTCCGCTGCACCGTCTGAACGTGACATCCAAGCGGAGAGCTGTCACTTCAAGTGGGGAGAAACCAAAAGGATGAAGTTGATTAATGAGGGGAATTACTTCATGTGCATGTCTTCATTAATACAAAACAGAGTGGAGAAGAGCCGTTGCAGGGGAAGGAAAGTATGATATGAAACAGAGTTGTCTCCTGTACAATTTTTTTGTAATATTAGTGTCTGTTTTCAGTTGAGCGGTGTTACTTGTTTGGTTCTTACTTGTTTGGTTCCTCTGGTTTATCGTGTTTGCCTTCCGAGTTTGTGGATCGGGCTTGTGGTGATGCCTGAAGGAGCCTAAGGATCCCTCTGCCCATCTCCTGCAATGATGGGGATCCTTTAGGAAGGCAAGAGTAGGCAGGGCAATGAGATAATGAGAGTTTGACTAATAAATGAGTCAAAATATAAATATTCTTTTGCAACAGTGATGATTTTTACAGAAAAAGACAAAGCAAGCACATTCCTCATTGAATGAAGAAGTGTAAAACAGATTAAGGATGATCCAAATAGCTCAGTCAAGACCTGCTTCGTTTTAATCCCTGCAGAAATCTCTGGTTAGCGTTGAGATGGTGGAGCATAGGTTTCTGCTTTAACATTAGGTCTGGAGGGCTTCAATGGGAAGAATGTTTTATAATGTAAAGAACCGAAGTGAGACAAAGTTGGGGGGAACATCCATCTGGGGAGGAAACAATTTATTTTGGATGTGTAAACCTTGATACTAGAGAACCCCACAGTTGGGAACCTGTGATTCTTTATGGGAAAACAGTATACATCATGTAAGAAGCCCGTACGGTTTGTTGGTAGCTTTGAAAAGGGAAGAGCTTTTCCCCTGTAATTACAGTGTGGCTCATAACGAGGAGCACTCAGAGGTACGCAAGTCAGCATCTTTAGAAACTATTCTTTTTTTGTTTTGTGCTTAGTGAGCTCATATCTTCCTTTGGCCACAGCGTCATAAATCCAGAGTTATCCGCTGAAGTCATCTGTAACGTGTGTAGCCGGAAATCAACTTGTAAGGATGGTAAACTCTGCTTTTAATTAATTTTAAAGGAAAAAAAAAAAAAAAAAAAAAAGTGAAGTCAAATGTTATTTCCAAGCTTATGTCTGAAAGAGGGATGAGAGGAACAAACACAGTAAGGACGTTGGCTCCTTGGCTTGCACGAGCCCCATGCAGCAGGACTGTGGTTTGGTACCATCTCCAAACCTCGGACATCACCAGTTGAGCTTTGGTTTGTTTTATTCTCCCCTAACCAATTACAATTTTCAATTAGCGGAGATAATTCAGCAAGGGAAAGCCCACGCAGGCCATTTATGTAAGACTCATAAATGTGTTAGGAACACAGATGGGCTGATGTGCAAGAAATGAGTAACATCTGCCAAAGACAATTCCTCGCGGCGCTTCCCCGCTCTCCTTGCGGTCGCTCCGAGCACACCAAAGCCCTGTGCTCATCTAGGTGCTTGGAAGCCGCAGCACCGGAATACCAGACATGACATAATAACAAACTGCTGGGACAGGAGAACGTCGGGAGAGACCTGGAATTTGACAGTCTGCTGCCTTGATGGATTGACTACACCTATGTGGTTATCTCCAAGTTCAAATAATCCAAGTTTATCCCCTGGAGATCAGTGCTTGGGCACGCTCAGGATACAGTTGTGTTATGTGTTCCAACCTTGTGGACTGTCGGGCTCTGGAGGTTTTTTCTTTTCTTTTTTTTCCTTTTTTTCCTTTTTTCTTTTTTTCTTTTTTCTTTTTTTTCTTTTTTCTTTTTTCTTTTTTCTTTTTTTTCTTTTTTTCTTTTTTTTTCTTTTTTTCTTTTTTCTTTTTTCCCTTTTCCCTTTTCTTTCCCTTTTCTTTCCCTTTTCTTTCCCTTTTCTTTCCCTTTTCTTTCCCTTTTCTTTCCCTTTTCTTTCCCTTTTCTTTCCCTNTTCTTTCCCTTTTCTTTCCCTTTTCTTTCCCTTTTCTTTCCCTTTTCTTTCCCTTTTCTTTCCCTTTTCTTTCCCTTTTCTTTCCCTTTTCTTTCGTCCCTTTTGCTTTTTTCCCTTTTCTCTCCCCCCCTGCATTTTGAAAGATGGAGATGCTTTCCAGGCGCTGGTTGGTGGCTCATGCGCAGGCACGGAGGGCCTGTGCGTCGCACGGGTGTTTTGGTTTGTGCATGCAGAGCTGCAAAGTTCACATTTAACATCTGGTATCGCTAGACTCGGGTATTTTCAAATGATGTGTCATGTAGTCGGCATCCGTCCTCCAAATGAAGGCTCCTGTTATTAAGCTAGGTATTTAAGGATTTTTTTGGGCTCGGTTCATCAAGGTCATGGCTGTTATTTAGGGTTCAGCCCTGTAATCATCCTCTCGGGTATCTTCATTCACACGCTTTGCTTTGAGGAGGGTGCTTCTCACGGGAAGAGCCCCGAAGCCGGAGACAGAGCCAGGCAGACACAGCTCCAATCTTTCTATTCTAACCTGAATTCTGTGGCCAGTTCACATGATTATTTTCCTAGTAGGAGAGACTTTTAATCTTCTTGTTGTGCCCATTTACATACTGCCTGTCCTGGCAGCAGCATTGGTTCTATAAAGAGCAGCTCTCAGGGCAATGTTTTCCTTTTCTTTGCTTTTTCAAAGGTAGTTTTTCCATGGGAGAAAGGAAAAGTTGTCTTGCATCCTGCTCAGCAGGAAAGTTGCAGATGCGTTTGTTTGTGGGCTGTATTTTCCACTCCTGGACCAGTGTTTCTGGAGAGACCAAGGAGGCTCTGGTTCCACAGCGGTGCTCACGATGGTGCCACCAACTGCAATGGGTGTTTTCCTGGCCAAATTGTGATGCTGTCTTCACAAATGGCCTCCTTGCTTGGCATCCTGGCATGAGGCTGGTGTCGTGGTCCAGCTGCTGCATCCCAAGCGATGAAGGTGCATGGTAGGAAAGGTCTGCCCACTGAGCATCCTGACTGAACCAGCACCTTCGTGTGCTACTTACTTTGGCTTTATGCAACATGGAGTTGCCGAGTTTGTTTATTAGCCTGAGGAGAGATGATAATGTAAGAAATTGGAACTGGGAAACTGGAGTGGCGCTCACAAGGGAAAGATTTGGAGTCAAAAGGCTGTAAAAGCGGCCCAAATGCTTGCCCAAAACGTCAGCGTTCCTCCAAAACAATCGCTTGCTGACGTTAAAATTTCCTTCCCACCGCAGAAACTGTCTCCTCTCTTAGAGTTGGACATTAAATAAAATATCCCAAAAAACCAATTGGGTACCAAATGCTTGGAAAAAAAAAAGGGGGAAAAAAGGCAATTGCGCAGTACACATGGAACTCATTTAAATCTCAAAAATTTGAGGGACGTCAGGGGATGCTTCTTCTCCCCCTCCATAAAAGCACTTTGTTCTGGAAGAAAATCAGTGCAATGTGATGCACAGATGGGTGAGCTCCTTCCTCTGCCATGGCTGGGCCGGGCTGATGTGCCCGTGCGCGAAGGCACCAAAACGGGGCTGAAAGGCCGACTGCTCAAACCTGGCTTCAGAATAGCTGCTTTTTTCCCCTTATTTTTAATTTTCTTCCTCCTAAGGGTCAAAGAGCCCCTTGGCATGCCCCATGCCACCTTGCACAGTGCCTCTTTCCTGAGGTTCTCCATGGCCAGCTGCCGCAGGAACAGTCCCAGCCACTGAGGTGGCTGCTCCCACGTGGAGCCTGTCAGTCTGGTTTGGATTACGGGAAAAGCTTTTAGCAAATTACCGCTCCTTTCTGCTCTGTTTCCACCAAAGAATGGATACAGGCTGCCTGCCGGTCTGAGGACGGATTGCTTTTTGGGAACAGAAAAAGGATTTTTTTTATTACTGTTGTTTTTTTTTTTTCTCCTTTTGGTTTGCTAAGGTGACCTCGGCGCTTGCTGGGCTCTTGTTCTGCATCGTTCAGGTGATGCCTCTGTCGGGGAATTTATTGCGCTCAGCTTTGGACCTGTCTTGGAGCAGGATATCGAGGGAGGAGGGCTTGGGGGAAGCCTGGTTGCCCTGTATTCCAAAGCA
Source organism: Nothoprocta perdicaria (assembly GCF_003342845.1). Classification (NCBI taxonomy): domain Eukaryota; kingdom Metazoa; phylum Chordata; class Aves; order Tinamiformes; family Tinamidae; genus Nothoprocta; species Nothoprocta perdicaria. Next base: position 9,525,584 of record NW_020455754.1, read on the forward strand.
AAACCCAGTCCCTTAGCAGGGTGGCAGCAAAAGAGGGGAGAACCGAAAATGATGATGGCTGCACTCAGAAACACTGGGGCACTGAGCTGCCCCTGGGCTCGGACATCACATCCACGGTGGTGGAACAGGCAGCGTCTGGGGCTCATGGTCCTTCCACAACAGGGGCTGTGTCATGAGGAGCTTGGCGTGATGAGAACACCACTCACCTTTCCTAAAGCAGCATCTCTGGCCGCGCTTGTAGAGCTGGAGGTGTTGCAGAACGAGAGATGTTGCTGAGGGTGGTGACTTCTGCTACCTGCTCCTGCTGTGACAGGTAACACCAGAAAGGTCTACAATGAGGTTAATGCAGCTCAGTGCTTGGACTGTAAATCCCTTTGTCTCACTGGAAGCCTCTGTGCAGGAGGAGGGGGTCGTGTCCATGGTGCTGCGGTGGAGGATGCTGGTTCCTCTGCCCGGATCTGGTTGGTTGTGGTGGGGCTGCTGCTGGTTGTTACGTGGTGACTTCAATAGCATCACAAGTGTCTCGGGTCTGGATGCACCAACCAAATAACAAAGGCCTCTTCTGCCAGCACAGCAGAGGGGAGGACTTGTCCACAACCTTTTCCAGAGCTTTCTCCTAAAAAGCATAAGGGAGAAGTGCTCCCCTGCAGCTGTGTCCCACCAGCAGTGATTTCCAGCAGGGTCGATAGCCAGGGCTGTTGCCAACATGGGCTACACTGTGAGCCCCATTATTTAGGGTGACCCAGGACCCTTTGCAGTGAGGCTGATGCCTTGTTGTGCTCTTCTGTTCTGACACTTTCCTTCTTTCCAAATTTAAGGTTTGTCTGCTTCTCTTCTAAACCACAGAGACAGGGATTGAAGTAAGGCCTTTGAATTTCCTAAAATTTGACCACAGGGTTCCTTCCGAGCCCACCACTAATTTCTAGTGGAGCAGGCAACATTAAAAATAACCATGAGAGGAGATTTCCCAACTCAGAAGGATTGTCCTCTTAATAATCTCCGGCTTTGTTTTCACTAGATATTTTCCCCCCTTGCAATTCCTGCGGTGTTGCTAGAGCAAGGCCGTCCCTGCCAGCGCTAGGGATGGCACCAGTGGGGAAGGGCTGGGGGCCAGGGCCCCAGGCCAGTGTCCGGGTGTGCTCTGAGAGACGTGGAGGAGAAGTATTTATTGGAAAAGCTTCTGCATGACATTCTGAGCTTAAAAACCCTGTGTCCTGAGCTACAATATAAATAATCTCATCACAGGCACTGGTGGCAGGGATGCAGTGGGTGCTCGCTCGTTGCTGCAGCAGGAAGGCTGCATCTTCGTGCTGTTTGTGGGGTGGTAAAACCAAGGAGAGCGATCGCGCCTCGTGTTCACCTCTGCTCCATGTCACCAGCTCTCCCGGCTCATCCATCTCCTCGCTGCTCCCAGGGCCTGAAACCTGAGGGCTTCAAGCAGATGTGGCGGATATATTTTCTTTATCAAGCTGACAGAGAAACATTTCCTCTTTTCCCTTCAAATGCGGATGATGTCCCACAGAGCTGTGCTGGCCTGGTGCCAAGCACAGGCACTAGTTACTTGTGGATGCTCAGAAAATGAGGTTTTACTTGATTATCAGCTAGAAGTGGCCGTTAATATCTGACAAATATATGTTGGTTCACTGCTGGGGGTAGGGGTGCCGTCTTCCTGGGACCACCTGGGGTTGCACATTGAGCGGTTTTGTCCGTTTTGTTTTGCTTTGCAATGATGGTTTTGTTCAGAACCAAGTTTGGCAGAATTTGGCCAGGTTCTCAAAGCATTAGGTTTGCTCTTTACAAAATAGTTCATCCTCTCTTAATTTAGTGAATGGTTAGCTCTGTACAGAGCCATCACTGCATACACGTGATTCAGACCAAACAGCTTGGCCAAGAAGGTGAGAGAAATGTGTCCTGGGCAAAAATATCATCATGAAGCTGCTGTGATGCTTGGCCTTGTGCAGACCCAAGAGCAGGGCATCAGACAGATGATGTGTTGCCCTCCTAAGCGTTTTTGTCCTCAAAATGTAGACTTGTACAGAGAGCTTTTTGTGACTGGGTGAGTAGGAGTTTACTTGTTGTTTTTCTGCTCCTTAGTTATCAACTAAGCTAGAGATTGCTCCATCTTTGATTGACGTGACATGGGCCAGAATTCAAATGAGTCGATAACGATCTCAACACACGGATGCTTTGGAGAATTGCAGGCTGTGAATTAAGTAAGCCCAGGTTTCCAGTGCTGCCTCCTAATTTACACGTGCTGCGTTTTCTGGCCGCTCTCCGAGGCGTCATCCCAGCGCGGGGAGGTGCTTGGCTGGGCAGGTAGCACCGAGTCCATTAAATCTCCATCCTCCGGGAGCAACACAGCAGTTAAAGGCTGGAGTTACAGTCATGCCCATTGAACTGTAGTGGCTTCCTGTACGGCTCCTTTCAAAGCCTGATGAATGTTGTTTCTCTTGAGCGTTTAATGGTTTCCCTCAAACCAAGCTCCCTTTGAATAGGCCATTGTTTTCACTTCTGGATGGCCCTTTGTGGACAGATACAAGAATAGCTGAGAGCTGATGAATTGCTATTGTAAAATTTTATTTAGGCCCTGGGACTTCTGCTTCTTTGAGGACTTGGATGGGTTCTAGGTTCCTTGTTTCCCTAGGTGCCACCTTTTCCTTCTGGGGATCCCCAGTAACTGTGGCAGATCCATCAGCTCAAGCAATTGTAGTTTGATGGAATAAAACCTCCTTGGAGATGGCACCTATCTCAAGTACATTTGTATAAATTCTGTGACATGGTTTTAAAATTAAAAAAAAAAACAAACAAGTTTTGTATGGAAAAATAGTATATATTGTGTAAGCAGACTGTACAAATCAGGTCTGGCAGCTTTACACACAAGATTTCCAAAGAAACCCATGTTTATTTTCTGGTAAATACCCCTTTCATATAGTTTCTGGCTCCTTATAACATAAGTGTCAATGCACAGCACCTGCCCCAGGCTGGGTTTAGCTATTTTCCTAGTGGACTGGGGATATCCTGGAGCTTTGTATTCCAAGTGTGGCCAGCGCAGCAGCTGCAGGCTGGTTTATTGATGCTGGGCGGCTGGGGCTGAGCGCTATTTTACACGTGGCCGTTAGGCTTCCTCTCTACAAATCTCCCTTTTTCTCTTTGTTTGCTCAGTCATCTCGTGCTTCAAGCTGAAGTAAAACACACCCAGCCTCATAAGTGTTGAGGAAAGGCAGGAAACGTTGACGCGTTGCTGTTGGTGTAAGCAGTGGTCTGAACCGGGCGCGTTTCAGTGGTTCCCGCAGGTTCATGGCGCTGTAACATGCAGTGAGATTCCCGCCTCGCAGGCGTGTGTCGAGGGCTCCCAGAAGCTGGATGTGAAGCACACGGCTGGGTGCAAGATGTCAGTGGGGACATGGGCTGGGGGTACCGTTTTGCACATGTAGCCCTTCAGTTTGCAGAAGAAGACAATAAAAGCAACCCCAGCTTTGTGTTTGAGATGGTGACGTGGCTAAGAACCGTGTGTCAAAAGGGACACAAGCTCTTCCCGTCTCCTGTTGGGCATGGCCCTATGGCTCGGGCTGAGGTTTAGCTGTATCCTAGTGGATGAGCTTCTCCTTATCCACCCAACGTGTGCACATGGACTGGCTCTTGAAATCTGGGCAGTGCATGCAGGTGTCCAAGCGCTTGGCTCACCTGCAGCTCCTGTGCCACATCTCTTCAGGAAATGTTGGACAACGGCTTGATGCTCTTCCAGCACTGAGCTCCAAGGTGACCATTGATGAGATTTTCCATATATATATCCTGTGGCAACCCTAGGAGAAGGGAGACTTGGGGGAGAATTAGCGACACTAGGCGTTGGATCCCTCAAATACCTGTGCTTTTCCCCTTTGCACCTGCCTCACCCAGGACAGATTTTAGCAAGTCCCTTTGAGGAGACAGTTCGGGGTCCCAGGTTGCCTGCAAAGGACTTCAGGGCGCTGTTCGCTTTAACCCCCGGGCATGTTTTGCTGCTTTTAAAGCCACGAAGCCAACGTGGGCGTCCCGGCGGCGTGCCGTCCTTGCCGCTCCGCCTGTCGCTGCTCTTCCCGCTGCTCTGCTGCGCGCTTGACGCCGCTCGCTCCCAACCGCATGGACCGGGCTTAGGCGGATGACCCGCGTAGCCAAAGGCGGTGCTGTCTGCAAGTAGAGCCGCTTCCAGAGCATGGCTGCTGCTGCTATGTTCATAAAGTGATTTATTTGTTGGTGTGCTTTTAATAATGCTGCCTTTTTCTTCCGTTTTTAGGGCCCTCTCGGGTTGGATGGCAAGCCGGTAAGTAGCACTGAGTGCTGAGCGTATTGTGTCTTTATTCCCGCTGCTCCACGGTAGCTGGGCTGAGGCTCAAATTGTTTCTGAATTGCTTCTCTCTATATAACTGTTTATGAGGCCAAATTATGCTTAGAAAAAAGATGCTCTGGGGTCTGTAGCGCATGTGCAGTTGAACTGTGAGCTGGGGTTGGATGGCATCTCAGCACGTCCCCTTTGGGCCATGGGGATGGTCCCATCGGAGGAGATATAGTATCTGGAGAATCTGAAAGCTCGAGACGTTCTTGCCCAAGGAGCAGTGACAGAGGCTGCTGGTAGGACGGATAGAGCAGTCTGTGTCACATACTCCTCTTGCAACTGTTAGCTCTGAGTCCTCATCCCAGCTGGAGCACCTGATACACAGCAGGATTTGGGCTTGGCTAACGGAGCCTTCGCAAGCTGGATGCAGACCAGGTTTTGGAAATGAGCTCCAAAAGTGGCTTGGAAGAAGCAAAGCCAGGAGTGTTGGTTGCACAAAGCTGTGGTTTAAAAAACCTGTTTTGAGGGGAGTTAGGCTGCAGAGGAGCACAGGCAGCAATTGCTTGGGTGAGAGGGTCTTTCAGCTCAGGTGCAAAGTTCTCATTTTTCATGTCGTGCTTTGGGGAGCGTCGTGAACCTCATTTTACAAACTGTTATCTTCATTTCTTTTTTGCTTGCAAGCCTTTGGGATAATCAGGTACTCCACTGTTTTCCTACTGCCTTTTTGCCTTTATGCTTTCTGAATTTACGCTGAGCAGCAGTTGCCAGCTGCGAGTCCTTCGTCCAAGACTGTTGCTGAGTGAGGTTGTGCATCCGTATTTTGTGCTCAAGTCCCATTTTAGCCCATGTTCACCAGAGGGCACCATTTGAAATCTTTTCAAGCTCCGGTTCCTAACGCAAGATTTTCAAAGCAGGCAGAAATGATTTAGGTTTTGCAAAGGAAGAGTTAGCCCAGGTATTTATGTCTAGCCAAAAGGGAATGTCTTAATGTAGCATTTTTTATTGTTGCCATGAGAAATAAGGTAGCCTTTCCTCACTGGTTGGCAACAATACGGGCAACCCTGTGAATCTAGAGGTGCACGTTTAACTTGCCCAAAGTTGAAGCAGGGCCACAGCATCCTTAGGAGGATGCAGAATAGGTGCCCTGCTGCCATCCTGCTTTGGACTCGCTGTTTTGTCGCGCTTGCCTTAAAGCAAAAACCAGCAGAGGTTTCCCGAGTGAGCCAGTGCCTATGTGTTTTTCATTCCTTTCTTAAGGAGTTTTCCAGGCATTGAAGGAAGCTCAGGACGTGTTTGCTCACGTTTTCCCTGAAAGTCTGTGGCGTTGAGCGATGTCTAACACTAGGTGCAATGTTGCTGGGTCCCGCATGGTCTCACAGGACTGCTTCCAGCCAAATCCTTGGCAGGAGGGATGCGCACAAGGATGTGGGAGCTTGCCACCCTCTCCGTCCATTCCCACATGGGTCTCGCTTCAACCAGCACCGGGAATGGGGCTGAGCCAAGAACCAGGATTTTTCCCCATTTTCAGGGGGCACATGGAGGTGCCGCAGCCTCTTGCTGCCTTCCCGAAAGCTGTCAAGGAGGGAACATGACTTATGTCTTCAGCAGAGAGGCCAAAGCAAGCAGCCCGGCCTCCCCGCTTATTCCTAACAGATGTGTAATTGTTGTAATGATATGCTGAGCATGTGTTTTTCTAGAAGTGATTTAGTACTTTAGGAGATGGCTCTCATCTCTTGGGAGTCACGTGCAGCTGAGCCGCCGGCTCGCACTGCCTCCTCGCATCTCAGTAGGGTTGGGATGGGACCTGGTGGGTGCTTTGGGGTGACACCACTCGTGGGAAATAACAGTGTGTGTGACCCTGGTGTGTGAGTGGGGGACTGCAGCCTCTCGGGCTTTGCTGTTGCAGAAGAGACCTTTGATTCTGTTGGGTTTTAATCATAATCCATCTTATGTATTTACAGGGGCCTCCAGGACCGAAAGGGGAGAAGGTAAAGACTGGCCTAGCCTGCATCTCTTTGGGAAGCAGAAGTTTGTCCTCCTTGGTCTTGTAGTGCTAACTATCCCAACATGCTGTTATCCTTGGATTTGGGGAGATGCAGAAGCAAGAAAGTGGATTCTCCAGTGGCTTGTTGAAAGAGCCCTGGGAAGTGGGAGGGAAAGAGCCCTGGGAAGAGGGCAGAAAGAATTTGGAGAAATGTTGGAGGAGCAAGCGTGGCCTTCAAGCTCCTGCAAGCCACGGGGTTCATGGTGGCCCCGTGGGGGTTTGGGTGGTACCACACAGTTCTTGCCTTTTCCTCCAAGAGCAGGAGAGCTGAATGGCTGTGCGCTCCATCGCTGCCTATGCATGACATCCTCCCCGAAATTCGAGAAGCCAGAGAAGGTCACGCCTGTACCAAAAATGATGTTAATCCTTGCATGCATAGGGCATAAGCAGTGCTAGGGGAGCCTTGGAGTTGCAAACAATCTGCTCTTTCTGATTTATTATCTGTTTCATCGCCTGCCAGGGCAGAATCATCCCCATTGTATTGTCCCAAGTCCTTCTCCTTTTGAATACGTTAAGCAATAGGACTCTTGCCACTTCCCCTGAGTGCAGTCCCTGAGTCCAGCTGACCTCGCGCGGGCCTTGGTGTTTGAAATCCGAACTCTCACAGCTGACCCTTGCTGTTTTGCATGACGCGCAGGGTGAAGCAGGGGACATCGGCCCAAGGGTAAGTACTGACAAGACGTGTTACTTTATTCCAAACTCTGGTTGGGCTTGGTCATCGCAGAAAACAAGGCTTTGTGCAGCTTTGTCATGCAAGCTGCAGAGCGACCGCAGCTCTGAGGACGTTTTGTTTTGCTTTGAAGCTCTGTCTGTTGGTGTTCTCCCTAACTGTGAATATGGGGGGGAAAGAAGTTCAAGATTTCCAGGCACTTAGTGAAGGGCTTTGCTTTTCCTGTTCCTGATTCTCCCTCCCAAGCAGCAAAGACAAGACAGTCTCCGAGCTTGCCTGGTAGCCACGATCCTAGCCAGCATTTCAGCAGGAACACATGGCACTAAGACCCCAAGGCAAGGCCTGACACGCCACAGTGCCCGATGGAAACCTTGTTCTCTCTGTTACTCTCATGGGAGTGGGGCCACCAGAGGAGCTCAAACTCATCTTGGAGTCCCCTTGGGCTTCCTTAGAGCCAGATAGGGGCATTAAAGTGCTCCATTGCTTAATGCTAGCCTGAGTGCTTGCATGGCTGATGAAGCCACATGTGAAAGGTGGAGGAAGGCCTCCCAGCCATCACCATCGTTGCGACAAAAGCCACTCAGGGTCTGGCTCCAAAGGCAGGAGAAGATGAGGGCCATCTTGTCCACCCAACTAGAATGGGACATGGTCTGGTGGGAGGTTTTCTGGTGGAACGTGACTTGTGACGTTGGCCTGGATGACTTTCTCTGCCCTGGGTCATCAGGACACCGTGTTTCCTGCTATGTTACCATTTAGTACCACCACACAGATGTTTATTGCAAAGACACAGCCTGGTATTTACAGTTTGTAGGCGGGGAAGGTGACTGTTTTACGGAGTGCTTTATCACTTCCCACCAGCTCCTACTGAGGGAAGGTGAAATGTAGGCTGTGCTCCGCAGGTGAACATAGCGGGCGCTTGGCGGGTGAGGAAACTGCTCTCGGAGTCGGTCATCGCCCTCGGAGTTGAACATGAGCATCCCATGGCTAAAGGTTCAAAACTGTGACAGGTCTAGCCACCTTGCAGAAGTGTGTTGGATTTGGAAGAGTGGTTGCTGTGGGGCCAGTAGGGTGGTTCTGGTGGTTCTGTTTGGTAACGGTGCACGTGCAGCTTGGAGAGCCCTATGGTGGTGCAAGACACAAGCCCAAGGAAGGGGCAGAGCTGGGCTCGCCAGCCAGAGCTCATGCTGGTGGGAAACGCTGAGCCCCGTGCAGTGCCAGATGGCACGAATTGCTGGTTAGATGCTGGTCTGCAATTAAAAAGCTTTGAAATGATTCAGTGCTCTGCATGCCGAGGAGCTCCCCGGGCACTGCTGGGGCTTGAGGCACCCAACGCTGGCAGCACGGGCTCCAGAGCCAGAGGTGGGATTTGGAAACGTGGCTGGGGTCTCACTGGTTAATGTTGGGCAGCAATGCTCTGTGGTCCTTTTCCTTTTGTTCCCTTAGAGACTTCTCAAAATCACTTCTCAAAATCGGTGTCATCTTCTGAAACAGCTCCCAACTGCCCTGGGTGCCTTTAGAGACGTTACCCTCCTCTTCTCAAAGCCAATAGCTTTTCAGATAGATTTATCCTCTGCTTGGCATCAGCCTCCAGTCTCAACTTCGCTTAACTGCCCACCCACATATTCTGAGCAGGCTTTAAGCGCGACTCAGCTGCACCCGGATGTGATTTATTTTACTCTTGGCCCCGGTTCTGGCCGGGGATCTGGGTGGCTTTGGGAAGGCAGCAGCCTGGGGGCCCGCGCATGGCCCGACCGAGCTGGGGACTTGTTCACTGCGCAAGGAGACCCCCTTCCAGCTCGGGAGCCCCATGGATCGGCCTGGACAGCGCAGGAGGGTGGGCTTGGTCTGGGCTCCAGCTGCAGGTGCTGGCTTCTAAGGTAACCCTTCTCCAGGCTCTTCATTTACTGTTAAGAATATATGCTTTGTGTTTCAACTGATATGCATTTGTCTAGCTTTTGCTTTTACATTTAGGGTTTTCTTATGATTCATTCTCTAAGAGGAAGAAAATTGCTCACAAACGATTTGGCAGGAAAGAGGGAAGAAAGCTGTGGCTAGGGCTAGCGACCTGTGTCCAACTTAGGCACATGCTTCTGCAGCCCCTCATGGATATAGTTTGGATATGAAACTTCCTGATACTATCTGGCCTAGATTATTTTTTGTTTCTTTACCAAATCTGTCTTCTTTCTGGAGTTTCTTTGGCGGCTTTGTTTAGCTGATTTTGAAAACTGTGTCACAGCCCGTCGGCTTATCAGCAGAAAGATAAATAAGCGTGAGTGTTCTCTGCCAGGGTGGTAGAGAAGGGATAGAGTGTGTCAAGGAGCACAAATACATTATCACTGGGAAGGATGGATTGGTAGGGACTAATCTGTGGGGTTTTGGAGGGCTTTGCGAGGAAAGCGAGGTCAAGATGATGAAGAAACAGATTTTGTTCCCTGGTAGCCTGTGGCGGCTGCTGAATGGTCCCCATAGCCTGAGGAGCTCTTGGCTGAGCTCTCCGAAGCCTGGGAATTGGCAGCAGGAGGCTGAACACCAGGAGATGGGACAGGCGGAGCTCCGGCACCAAGGAGGCAGGAGAGAGCAGAAGCAGACTGAGACCACCGTGTCTTGCTACCTGTGCTTGCCTTTCTGCTTGAGAACCAAGCATATCATTACACCTCTAAAAGCCACTTGTTTTTTCCCTGCCAGAGCTGAGCTGGCTCTTGGGTGACCTCCCTGGCTGGTGTGATCTTGTTCTCACTGACGAATGTGCCCACAAATGGTGGGACCGATGACTTCTTGCACATCTGGGCTGGATTCCTTCTCACAAAGGGAAATGACACTTCAGCCTGTGCTTCTCCTTGCTCAGAGAGCCTGTGCATGACGTCCTTCAGGAAAGGAGAAGGAGACAGCAGGGTGTGAGCTCCTGGAGGAGGTCAGGCTGAGGGAGAGCCAGGAAGAGCCGTGGGCTTTGCCCAAAATTACCTGGGTGCTTCCCAGCGGTGAGGGCGGCTGGCTAAGAATGGCTGGAGCGACGGCCGCCTGGTTCAGGGTTTAGCTGATCCGAGCTTGACTTGGTGTCCGAACATACCATAAAAACCTGTTGTCCCCGAAGTGTTTGGTGCTTTCCTGCTCGGTTGCGAGCACCGTTGAAGAAGTCTGCAGCAGGCACTGTGCTCCGCGAGGCTCTTGGGGTGGGTGCTGGCCTGGGGCAGGTGCTGGCAGCTGCCTGGCTAACCTGGCACGCCGATGGGCTCCCGGCGCTGCGATTCCACAGCTTCTTCCTTCCTGCAGACAGATAAGTGCTTGCCAAGCTGGGATTGCACATAACTGCGCTGCACTTAGCAGCGTTCGCTGCGAAAGCCAGCGTAAAACCATGTGGATGCTCTTTTATTTGTTTATTTTTGACAGTGTTAAAATAGCTGAATCAAGTAGTCTAAAGCTGGAAAGTGCCAGCATGCAAGGATTCTTTGCTATGAGAGGGATTTTTTCCCCCCGCCAGGGAACTCGGTAATTATAGGAGCAATCTTCAGAAGGGAAGAGCACTTTGCCCAAGAGGTGAAGCTGCTTCTTGGATGTCTCAGGTTATGAGCTTAGAAAATGAGGAGCAGCTGGGCTGCATCCAGAGCCATCCTGGCCTCTTTCCTCCTTACATGTGTGGGGATGGGACCCTTGGGGCTACAGGGGTGCATTCGTGGGAGGCAGCTGGGTGCTGTGGGATCCTCTACTTGAAGTGTATATAGTGTTGCACTTTGAATTTATAAATAATAGGGAGGGAGGCAAAGCTGGTCAAGATGAGGATGCTGCTTTCTGTGACCTTAGCCGTAAGTTACCTTACCTGTTGGCTGTATAAAAGCAGTACCAGGCAGATAAAAAAAAATATGAATAGTTTCTAGCTAGCCCCATTCCCCGTGACCAGATGCCCATGGGAGAGAGCGCATTGGGAGCAGGAACGTGGTTCTGTCGCGTTCCTGCACCGGAGATGGTGCTTTGTGTTTAGTAGCCCCTAAGGACTCTTTGTCTTTCATGGGCCCAGCTGTAGGGGCTTGTTTAAAGCAAGCTGGGAGACAGCTGGTGTGATGGGACATGGGGTGTTTGGTCTCGAATGAAATGTAAGGGGTCATTCCGTGTTCCGACAGACACCGCCGGCTCCCATCCGGGTCCGGGAGACCTTTACTGCATGGGGTTGAGTCGGTGGTGTTCGGAGAACGAAGGATCCTCCTGCTTTGCTGCAGATAGATGAAGTAGAAAGGCTAGAAGACAATAGCAATGACTGATGACATGGCCTGAATACATTGTTTTTGCATTGTATAAATCTGAGAGATTTATCAGTATTTTGTGGACTGGGGAGCACATCAGTATTCATTTTAGCCTTGGAAAAAAAATATAATATTTAGTCTCTGGAGAAATGCTGGGGTCTCTCCCGTGGGTTGTGCTGGAATAATGCTCTTTATTCTGCAGAAAGGCCCTGCAGTGGGGGAAGCTTCTATCCCCCAGCAGCGCTGAATGCACTATTGTGCGCTAAGCTAATGAAGAGAGATTTGCTTTCCTTGCCTGTGCGCTGCTTACGAAGCCTCCTCTGAATCCAGAAGGTTAAAATGACCTTTTTTTTTAAATCTAGATTATTTCCTACTCTTACACCAATTAATTATTGGAGATAAATTGTTAGGTGTTGTCTATAGCCTGTAGAACCCACTGTCTGGCTGCACTTTCATCATAAATCCTCCTTCTCTCCTGTCCTGCCTCCTGTTTCCCTGGCTAGATGGTTTTCCCCCGCCTCAACCATGGATTTCTGGCTAATGATCAGCTTGTCTTTAGCCGACGGGTCCTCAAGGTAGACGTGTCCAGTCTGCTGCTGCTGGTTTGCTGTGGAGTTGGCTTAATGTCTGGGTTTTTTGGACTGCTCGCATGCTGTTGCTGTTTTCAATTGGAGCTACCACGAGCTGCATTAATAAGGTGCTTGTTTTGGGGTACACTTGGGCAAAACTTTGGGACTTTGGGGGAGTTTTGTCAAAGTAAGAAGAGCTAAAGTCACTTTCTTAAGCAACTGAATCCTCTCAGGGAAATGGAAATAAAGAAGCCAAATCCTATAGATGTTCCCAGGACAGTATGAAGAGTGCTGATACTGTTAAATTAAATGCATTAAAAATGTGATTGTCTAAATCCTCAGTCCTTGAAATGTAGCTCTTGTAATTAGGCAAAATTCCATGGGAGCCCCTTGGCATAATTGGATGCAGCGCTCAGGATTCGCAAAAGCATCTTTACCGGTGATGTAAGTGATTTAGGAGCACGGCCCCTGCTGAAGGGCGGCGAGGTTTGTGCTGTTAAGTCATGTAAGGACTTCTGAAAATCCCCGACTCGTCCTTTCTTTGAGGGCGGCCCACGTAGGAGCTGCTGCCTCGCCGCCCTCCCGGCCAGACGTGGCCGGCAGCGTCACGAGCCGCCCTTTCCGGAGGGTTTGGGTTGTGACCCCCATGTCGGATGCTCCGGGCGGCACCGCGGCGGAGCCTGGAAGCGGCAGGGAAGGCGGCGCGGAGCCGGGAGCGACGTGGCCGCTTGCGCCCTCGGCTGCGTGCCGCTGAGCGCTGCTCTTTGGGGCTGTTTTTGGTGTGGTTTGCTGCGAGTGTGTGCATGCCCCAGTCAGCATGCTCTTGGGTGCCCGTGATTTTTGGGTGCTACTAATTCAGGGGTTGCAGCACAGAGCTCAAAGGGAAGAGATAACCTCTTCAGGTGGCGTTGACCCAACCCTAGTTGAAGAACAAGGGTTCTTCAACTTGGGCTTGGACCAGCCGCCTTGGGCTGCAGCTTCGTCTCACAGTGTCTGTGTGAACTTCTTGCAGGGCGACCAAGGTCGAGATGGAGCCACTGGCCCCCCTGGCCCACCGGGACCCCCCGGTGCCCGGGGGCCTCCTGGTGATAGAGGCAGAGATGGCCCAAGAGGACCTCAAGGCCCCCTTGTAAGGACCGTCGATGTGGAATATTGGTGTTTGCGGTTCTTGCCCCACCAGCTGCTCTCTGGTCTGCATTGCAGCTTCCCCAGAGCCAGAGCTGCACTGTGGATTTGTGCCTGTGGGTTGCGGTTTGCAGCAGAGTCCAGAGGGTTCCTTGTCAGTGATGGGTGGCCTTCAGACCTGCTGCAGATCTCCAGATCACTAGCAATTTATTGGTCACATAATTATGCAGAAATGTGGTGCTCTTGACCATCTGTAGGGATCTCTGATACCTACAGATTTTGAGCATTTTGAACATTTTCGAGACCATGCAATATTAGCTCCAATATTGTCCTTTTCTGTTTTTGCAGGGTTTTAAAGGAGAGCCAGGAGAGGATGGTCCCGTGGTTAGTATTGCCCAAAAGTGTCCATGTTGGCCTTAACCAGCTACCTGGCTGTAGTGAGGGCAGCTGGGTCCTCTCTTGCCCGTGTTGCTTTGCATCAGCCTCTCTGCAGCAAGAGGTTTAGTGTCGTGGCTCTCTAAGGCCAGAAAAACATGGGAAATTATAGAGGTCCTCTATGGACATTGGTCCATCTTAAGGAATTCCCTGAGCCGGGGCACTTGCACCCGCGGGAAGGCAGGTAAGCTCTGCCCCCATAGCTCTCCAGGGTGATTTTCCTCCTAAATGACCCACTCCTGCCCTGCTCTGCAGGCTCCCAGGGGTAGATAGTGTGGGTTAATAGTCCTTGGGGCTGTTAGTCCCCGTTATTTCCTGGGAGTGCAGAGAGCTTGAGGCTGTGTTTGTAGGTGAACATGAGATGAGGAGTTGGCATCTGTGTCGTGCTTCCATGGGGCTTAAAGTACTCTGGGAAGATTTTTATCCTGTTAGACTTTATTGGCAAATAAATATACCGCCTAATTTTATGTTCAACAGGGTGCCAGGGGACCTCCAGGACCAAAGGTGGGTATTAAGTAATTAATTATCTGTCTCTTTTTTACCAAGTCAAGAACTCTTGAGATATTGCTATGCAAGGGGGTGGAGAGGAACACATTTGTTTCAGCATCAGTCAGATGAAGCCTTTCCAAGATATAAAATTAATTAGTGACTTGAAGCTGCAAATGTCTGTTTGAACGGGCCAACCAAGAGCCCCTGTCCAAGCTAAAACTTGGTGCTTGGGAGCCCAGGGTCACATCGCGTGGGGATGGGACATGGGGACACGGGGATGGGAAGCTGGACTCTGGAGTGTACTTGATTGCATTTTGGGGAATACAAGAGAGAAAATGCAAGGCTGGTGTCTTGACTTTACAATTAATATTGGGTGTCTATTCATTGGTTTTGTTTTCTGTTGTTTCCCTCAACTTCTTTCCCATGTTTGGTGGTGCTGCAGGGTGAGCCCGGCGTCCAGGGGAAACGGGTAAGACGGGGCTTTGCTCTGCTCTGCTCGGGGGACCTGTTTGTGGAGCAGAGCGAGGGGCCGCGGTCCCGAGGCGCTTCCCTGCGCGCGATCCTGCACCCACAGCCTGGTTTTCATTACCACGGAGGGGCTGGATCTCACATCTGCCCGAAAGACAAAGAATAAAGGGGCGAATGCCAAGCAAAGCAGTAGGTCCGAGCCCTTTTACTGGAACGCTGGAGCCGGCCCAAGCGGCCGTCGGGAGCTGTTATCTCCCGGCAAGCCCTGGCTTTGGAGCCTCCGGGTGGTCCCTTCTCGTGGGAATTTCCCCCTGGCTTTGGGGCAGGCTCTTGGTGTGGCTCGTGCCTCCCAGCCAGTGGAGGTTCCCATGTCCTCGCTGTCCACGTTTTCCTCGCTCGGTGCCACCAAGCAATAAATAAATCAGTGCCTTTCACTGCAACCAACGTGCTGACAGCCCAGCCTCGCTCTCTTACCACTCAGCCCCAGAACAGATGGGGCCCTGTGCGTTTTTCAGGCCAGAATCTGGCTTAAAATCATATAACTTCCCAGCAGAATTAACCTTCTCTGGACCTACCAACCGGATTTGCTTCGGGCACCATGAGCTTGGCAGTAACGTGGCCCATGGCACCGGCAGGTCTCTGAAGGCAGCGGGTGCAAGGAGCCGAGCTCTGTGTTTCATTCATTGTGTTTCTATCCATCAGGGTGATGATGGGATCCCAGGGGAGCCAGGACTTGCGGGTGCCAAGGTAGGTTGCCCCTAACCCTATGTGTCCCGCTAACTGGATGTGGGAAATATTGTGGTTTGTTTTAGGCTAAAAGCAAGAAGTTTTGCTTATTCCTAACGGTAAAACTAAAGCATGAAAATGTGTAGAAACCTGCTTTCCACCCTACCCATATAGCTTTAAATCCTACTTTCAGGGAGAGAAAGGAAGCCCTGGTCCAGTGGGAGAGAATGGCACGGATGGTTTACCAGGAGCCAAGGTAAATACGAGTCCCTTAGCCTGGGAGTGGGGGGCAATGATGTGGGGCAACGTGTTTCTCCTGCATAGGTGTTTTAGCCCTTGGTTTCCAAAAATAAAATGCTCATTTAAAAAAAAAAGCCAAAAATGCAGGAAAAAATGGGGGTGTTGTGAGAAGCATGTTGCTTTTTTCCTGGTAGTTGATTAAAAAAATATTGATTCAGAGATCAATAAAAGAGGCGTTAAGATCACAATCTTAAGTTCTCTTATTTTCCTTGCTGTTTCTGAATCAAATCGTGATGTTCTTTTCCAGGGTGAACCTGGGGAGAAGGGAGGGATCGGCTCCATTGGACCACGGGTACGAACATTCGGGTTTTGCTTGGGTTGCTTTGGCATCATTTGTTTGCCTGGTCGGTTCACCACCACCTCCATCTAGATAGACATTGTTGAATAATTGAATTATTTCATTATTAATCATATCATTTTTGAAAGTACATATTATGCATTGATTACATATTAGGTACATACATTATTAGAAAATACAGCTCATTTAAATGAACTTTGCTGCTGGAGATAGCACTGGGAAATGCAGTAAATTCCCATTTTCTTACTAATGTAGTCAAAGGATCTCTCTTTAATTTTATTTAATTTTATTTAATTTTATTTAATTTTATTTAATTTTATTTAATTTTATTTAATTTTATTTAATTTTATTTAATTTTATTTAATTTTGCAAGAGGGAAACTGTGTGTAGGGTCTCATCAAGCAGCAATTCAATGTGCTTCCCAATTGCATGCACGAGATGCGAGTCCCTTTGAGATGTGGTTAGGCGAGAGGTATGGGAACTGATTTAATCAGAGGTCATTGCAAGGTGATAATTGGTAATTAATTACTGATTAAGGTGTGCAGATGCACACCTGCAGCTGCAAAAGCCGCCTGTGGTTTTGCCCTGGCTGCAGGGTCCGCCGGGGCTGAAGGGCGAGCAGGGCGACACGGTGGTGATCGACTACGACGGCCGCATCCAGGACGCGCTCAAGGTGAGCCCGGCCGCGGGGTCCCCTTGGACAGGCGGTCGCCCCGTGGGGGTTTTCGGGGGGCTGCGCTGCGGCCGCGCTGACCCCGCTGCCTTTGCTGTGTTTCAGGGCTCGCCGGGACCGCCGGGGCCACCGGGACCCCCCGGCGCGCCAGGGCCCAAGGTCAGTCGGCCCCGCGGGTTCTTAGGGTTTGTCCCTCTGCCCCCGTGGCCCAGAACTGTCTCCTAGTTCCCTGGAAACACGGATGTAGTGCAGCCTGCGAAGGTTGGGACTCCAGGTGCTAAAAAAATGTTGTTTAACACGTCCCTGGTTGCACAAAGTGGGTTTTCCCATCAAAGGCCAAGGTTAGTGGGTCTCTTCCTCCATCTTTGACCTCTACCAGAGGAAGGTGTCCCTGAAAGGCATCCCCTTTCCCCAGGAATCCCAGCTCCTCTGGACGTTTTCCCATTGCACATGGTGGGAGTTGGAAGTAAATGGGAAAACAAGGCCCCAACACACGGGACCTGCGGCTGCGGCAGTCGGTGCAAAACAAGTGTCTCGTTTCCTTGCAAAGCGCGTTCCCGACATGCTGTGCTGACTCTCTTTTCCTTTGATTCCCTTGCTCCGTGTCACTGCAGGGAGAGCTGGGGCTGCCCGGGCCGCCCGGACTCGACGGTGAAAAGGTGCGTGGTGCTCAGCGGGCTGCAACGCTGCGGGGTTGAGCAGGGTCTAGCTGTGCTCTTAAAAGCCAAGCTCAGCCTTATTTGCAGTCCGTATCCATGCGGATTTAATGGTAAAACACCAAATTCCTGTGAGCTCACGATGCAGTCTGCAGCAGAACAGCAGCGGAGCAGGGGAGCCCGCGGTGCTTTGGGACACGCACGCCTGGGCTTTGCTCCTCAGCAAGGTGTTTTCTGCAAACTTACAGGGTCCCAAAGGAGCCAAAGGTGACCAAGGAAGCGCAGGGATAATGGGACCGAAAGGCGAGACGGGAGAAATGGGTTTATCTGGTCCCCCGGTACGTCAGTCTGTCTGTCCGCGTGTGTCTGTCGCTTAGTGTCTTAGCTCTTAAAGGCATTAGTTGCTTGCACAAAACTGTAGCATGGGGAAGAGAAGTACATTTTTCCTTCCTGCTTTTCTGGAAGATGCATGACACGAGGTTTGAATTCCCCTCTTTTAGGGAGCTGACGGAGCAAGAGGAGAGAAAGGAGAGAAAGGAGAGACGGGATCCCCGTGTTTGCAGAATAACCACGTAAGGCCAGGCACGGTGATGCCTCTCCAGCGAGCAGAAAACAGCTCTTTTCCATGCAACTTTGCAAATCCCTCTAGCAAGTTCATTCCTTAGGGAGTACCGTTTTGCAAAGGTAGTTCAGGTTTTGCATTGATGGAGTCATTCAATGCCACTGCTGTAGTTATGTTTTGCTCTAACAGAGTGCTGGAGCTTCCAGGCAGTTTTTATAGAGTTTCTGCATCTTTTCCTTGCTTTTTTTGTGTCTTTTTTTTTTTTAATGGAAAAGTTGATGGATTTTGGTATTTCTTTTATTATTATTGTTAATGACATGAGAGCTCCAATTTTGTTCTTTTTTAATCAAAGAGGCCACTCTTCTTGGGTCTGTGTGGGAAATGACATCATTTTCCATTGCATTTGGTTGAGAGCAAATATATGGAGTAGCTTGCGAAACTCCTCTGATTTGAGGCCAGCGAGGTTTGTGTGCTCAGTAATAAATGCATTTGTTTATAAGCATTTTGGGGAGGAGCTGCCCGGGCACCCTGTGTTCTGGGGGTCGTGGTGCTGCTGTCCCCAGCCCCTCTGATGTGTCCCTTGTTTCCTTCCTGCAGATCATCCCAGAGCCGGGACCTCCTGGACTGCCCGGCCCCATGGTAGGAGACCGCAGAGCAGTGTGATGAGCAGGGCCGGTGGTTTTAGAGGGGCTTCCCTAGGGGCTTGGAGCCCATAGCCCTTCTCTAGGGGCCTGGGGCCACAGCTCTGAAGGCTGGAGAGGCTAGTGGGCCACAGTGATGATCCTGATGATCCCCTTGGCCCACCAGCCTCAGCACAACAGGGCGTAGCAGGGTGTAGAGCGTGTTGCTCTACACCATCACAAAAGCTTTGGCCGCAGTTGCTCTCCAGAGTTAATTTTCTAAGATGTTCTCTCTGCATGTTGTGCAATTCAGCAGTTTTCACTTCCCCTTCCCACCAGTTTGACGCTGGAGAGCCAAATAAACTCCCACCTGTCTTGAAAGGCGCAGCATGGCTGCTGTCAGACACGATTGGGGAAGCAAAGGTCTTGGTGTGCTTTCAAATCCTGCTTTTCTCATGTGCCATTGTCTTCCCTGCAGGGTCCTCCCGGAATCCAGGGACCTAAAGTAAGTCAATAAGCTAAATGTCACCCACTTCCCCCACTGCCAGGCATTATTTGCAGGATCACAGGGGACTGTCAGCTCCGGGGCCTGATGTGTGTGCGTGACAACACATCCCTTGATTGTGCTGTTCAGCAGCTGGCGGTTTTGAAAATGGGCCATTTTTCCTCCAAAATACATTTCTGCTCTTAGATTCCCCTTCACCATGGAGTCCTGGTTGTCTGCAGTACATTCAAGTCAGGCTTTCCATGCTCACAGGCTTTGACCTTCATTTTGAGATGCTTCTCCTACGGTCTAGTCAAAAAGGAAATGTTAATGGCCATGAGGGTGTAAACTTTGCCCAAATCTTGGGGTTTTAGTTCCCTCTAGCTCCAACACGAGGTAGCAGTGCAGGCTGGTTGTCCTCACCTTGGCCCTGGCATCCTGCTGGTGGCCCATGTAATCACTCGTCCTCCTTGGGCATGGTCCTCCTCACCTCGAGCAGCTCCCTGGAACATTGAGGGCCGTTTCGGAGGCCTCCGTGGCCTGTTCTGGGGTTGACATCTCTTTCTTCACACAGGGCTTGGATGGTGCCAAGGGAGAGAAAGGCGACAGCGGTGAGAAAGGGGAGCGTGGTGACGCTGGGCCAGCCGTGAGTAGCGCTCTCATATCCGATTAATGATGGAAAGCTGCCTTTCAGCAACCGTCCAAATGCTTTTTTTCTTTCTTTCTTTTCCTTTTCTTAAGGGTCTCCCTGGTGCTCCAGGACTTATCGGTTTGCCCGGCACCAAAGGCGAGAAGGTGGGTGCTGAGAGGGGATTGAGGGCGGCAGCGCTCCCGGCTCCCGAGCGGGACCCGATGCACCGCGCTGCATTGGGCACTGAGGACCTGCTTTAGGGTGGATTTACTCACTGGAGTCACTAGGAGTTGCTCCTAGTTAGAAGGCTTAACCTAAATGTACTTTAGGACACTGTAAACTTGGAGCTGGGAATTAATTTAAGTTGGGCTTGTTGTGGCTGCCGTTACCCAGGGGTTACAGGACTGAGGAGTATTGGCCAAGCTGCCCATCTGAAGGGTGTGCAAGTTGTGGGCTGCAATTGCATGGCCTTTCAGGGTCCCTACCTACCTTCCCTATTCAAGGCCACTAATGCAATAGATTTCTTAGTTTTGCCAACGTTTGTCTCCATAACTGTAGTGTCAGAGTTGCTCCCTTCAAGGACCTGCCTCTTCTTTAGGGCCTGGTGTTGATTGAATGACTAATCTGTGGTGTACTGAGGCCAAAACTGCAAACCAGGAAGGTCACGGAAAGCCATGCAGGCGCCAGCGTTTCAGTAGTATTTAACCAAAAGTCTATCAGTCTGCCTGCAACGTTACACTCAAATATGGCTTTTTTTTTGTGTTTTATTTTTCGCTAACTGCAGGGAAAGCCGGGAGAGCCAGGATTAGACGTGAGTATGGAAGCCCTCTCTGTGCTGTGGAGAAACATGAGCAACGTGCATGTAAAGACCATCAAACTGAGGGACATCTCATGAAAATACACAGCTAGCATTACATCTACATTCAATTTACTAATTTCAATTTACAATAAATTCAAGGTGCCCTGTGGATGCCAGCAGGAAATACTTAATTCAAGGCAGCTCTAGTTCTGACACCCCACGTATTATTTCCCAACTAAGGTGCTGGGGGAGTTTCTCTTCTTTTTTATTGAGAATAATTTGGCTGGACTCAGTGCAATGTTACCAATAAAGCGCAGGCTTTCCCAAGGAGTTGCTGAGATACTGAGGGGAAAAAGGAAGGAACTGTCACGTTCCTCATCCTGGGAGGCCGGGCTGAGCACTTGGGCTTGGCCGTGGGGACCAGGGAGACGGGGGTGCTGGGACCTCTACAAAGTCAGCTTGCAAAACTCTCTTTCTTTTGCCTACAAATGGCTGTGACAGGGCTTCCCGGGCCTACGAGGAGAGAAAGGAGAAAGAAGTGAGAGAGGGGAGAAGGTGAGTGGCAGGGTGCGATCACCACCGGTTCCCCTGGCCGTGGTGGGAGCGGGTGGGAAGCTTCACGGGGGGAGCTGGAGGGACCTGGCAGCTCTTTTGGGAGAAAAAATATTGGATTTTGGTTTCCCAGACCTCCAAAAGGCATGTGAACCAGAGGTCTGTTACCTCAAATAAAGCAGAGCCGAGCAGGAGGGCCGGGAGGGGACAGAGCTGCACTGAGGAGCTTCCTGCAGAGCAAGGGCTGCCCGAAACCATCTACTGCCCCGCACTGACCTCCTGGCCAGCAAGATCCAGCCAATCTGCTACAAAATTAATATAACGTACCAGAACATTCCCACTCAGCTCCGAAAGAAGATCTGCACATTTGTCCTGTTCCACAGTTGAGGTTGTGTTAGTGCAGATGGCCCTGGGTGGAACAAGGTGTGGAGCAGGGTTCTTGCATTCATGGTGCTGCTAGAATTGAGTCGTCCTTTCCTTTCCTCTCGTCCTTTCTGCCCGTGATGTGTTTTCCCTTTGGCCGCAGGGCGAGCGAGGAATTCCAGGGAGGAAAGGAGCCAAAGGGCAGAAAGGGGAGCCGGGCCCTCCGGGGCTGGACCAGCCGTGTCCGGTGGTAAGTCCTGCGTTTCATCCCTGCTCGTGGGGTGCACCTGTGGGGTGCATCTCGTGCCGGTGCTCGTGGCCCTGCAGCCGGGATGGCCGCGCGCCGGGGGCTTCAGCGACGGCCCGTGGAGAATGACCCTGCCGAGCGCTCGCTCGCGTGTTCGGGATAGGGGACACGGGATGGAGGCTCTGTTCACCTCGTAGCTCCTAGCAAACACTCATACTGGTTTGTATGGAGTTACTTGGTATTGTGGATTTACCCCCTTTTCATTAGTGCTCTTCGTTTAGTGACTGCAAATGGGGGCATCCATTTGATAACCCGCTTTGGGACTGCGAGATTAAACCTGGAGGTAATTTCTACCAACCATTGCCCTGAACTGCCAGTTGTGGTCCCAAACTGACTCCGGATTAGCTTGTAGAGCTAAGGAGAGCAACAGGAGCCCGTGGTGGTGGGTACCTGCCCCAAGGCGCTCCGCACACCCCCTTCTCCCACAGCCTGGTGCGGACGAGTGACGTCCCCCTCGCTTTGCCAGCACCGCTGCTGACAAAAGCAGTCGTGCAGCCCAAAACCCCGCGTTTCCCTTGCTCAGCACATGAGCCCCGAGGGATTCCGCTGCTCCGAGAGCTCCCCTGCCCTTCCCCGTGTGCCGGCGATGCTTCTCCCTCCTCGCTTCAGCTGCGACGCGCGCGTCTCCTCGTGCTGCGTCCCAGCTCACAGCCCTGACGGGCTCCGGGGCTTCCCGGCCGCAAATCCGCTCTGCTGAGGTGCCACGTCATCGGGATGTACCACATTCCAAACCTGCTCTTTCTGCGGAAACACAGACGTGTCCCTTACAGTCCTCCACAAGCAGTTATTTCTTTAAAACAGGGAGGTCGTAATGCTGAAGGCAACCGAGGGGAGCCAGGTCTGCCAGGCCTGGCTGGTGTGAGCGTGCCCTGCTCTTTGGCACAGTGAGCTTGCTCGTTTTCCTTTCCTGCATGGTTTTTGTGTCTGTTTCTGCGGCTGCCAAGCCCTTTCCCAAGGACCAGGTCCCTCTAGGGAGAGAAAGGAACGTCCATCAGCGGAGCACAAACAAGATCTTTCGCTGGGGTCTCCTGCTCCGAGTGCCAACGTGCTGTGCCCGCTTCCCACAGCTCAAGCTCCTTAGTGCAAGGAAAAGGAACTTTTGGGAATTTTAGGAACATTTAGGAATAAACACTAGAAGTTCTTCTTGGTTGTCTCACTCCCTGCAACCTCTCTTGGGAGCCCTGTGCGTCCCACAGCCCTGCGAGGGCTCCCGCTGGCTCCGTCCCGCTCCAAACGGCCACGGGAGCCGCAGCTCTGCTGGGCTCAAGGGCTTCCCCACTCGCCACGCGGCCGCTCATGCTCGGCAGGAAGCTCAGGTCCAAGCCCAGAGATTATTCCGAAAGGTTCATGCTGCACAGCTAGCTAAAGGAGGTCATTGTTTTATTTCCCCCTCTCTTGAATTGAGGAAAATGCTGCGTGTCGGATGATTTGCAGTCGTCTTCAGAGAAACAAAAGGGCAGCGAGCTGTCTCTTTTTCCAAACGTCAAATTGCTTTCACATGTGTGAAGAAGTCAAGTATTAGCAGCAGGCCCTTTCCGACGCTTCCCAGGAGCTCCCCAGGGATGTCGTGTTTACCAGGCATTTCCCACCCTAACCGTGCAGAATGCACAAGACCTACCTACCCTGCACTGTAAACAGCTGGAGGTGGTTCCTCCTATAGAGAGCTACGAGGAGAGTGGTTAATAGAGCACCTTGCGTGTCCCCGTGTGCCAGGGTTAGCTGCATGTTGTGTGCAAGTGTCCTTCTGCACCCTGTATGGATGGTTGCTGTGCTCTCCTCATTGCCTTCTGCTCGTAGCACGGACCTGACATGCTGTTTGCAAAGACTTTTGGGGCCAGTTGGGGGAAACCTGGTTAAAAACGTGGCGCGTTTCACGAGACACGGCTGTTGAGAGCAGCCAAGGGAGGAAAGGGCCGGCAGTCAGCCCAGCAGCAGGTCGGGACGTGCGGCTCTTCCCGGGGCAAACGCAGAGCGCTGCCCCTTTCGCCCCTCACCCCAGACGACTCCGATAGCAATGCAGGTTGGACTTTTTTTTTTTATTAATAGATACAGAACAAAATATTGACTGGTGGCAGCAGAAAAGGCTGTAGGAAACCTAGCTACAGTTTATCTGATAGGGAAGTACGTGAAAAACACTCGGTTCACGGCTCGGTGTACTCAATTGGTGCACTAAGAGTAGCTAGAGAGGGTAGCCTTACTTCACTGTGTCTGTTTTATTGGGCAGAGGCTATTTTTTACATATAAAATCAATACAGAATACAAAAAATGCGATGACTTGACATTTACAGTAGAAAATGTAGAAAATGCATTTTGACCTACAGTTGCGCGAGCAGTTTTCTCCGCTGCGGTGCATCCGTGCGCCTTGCAAGCCCTAGGGGACGTGGAGGTGGCTCTGAGGGAGGTGCAGGGCCCCGCGCGCTCGGTGGCTCTTCTGCACGTGCAGAAACTCGGAAATCAGAGATCCAAGAGCCTTAAAGCAAAACCCCACGGGAGGAAAGGCAAGTCAGCTGTTTCCTTCTGAAGTATCTTGAATGACAGTTGGCCATACATAGTCCATTCTGCTCCTAAGGGTTTCCTTCCATTCACTGTTTTCCTCCTGCTAGGAAAGCGCTCTTGGCTTTCGTACTTTTTTCATATATCTCCATCAGGAAAAAAAAAAGACAAGTATTTCCACGCTTACTCCCTTTGCATAGTCCACAACTCATCCTATTCCAAGCAGTTCGGCAACCCAAGGTTTCTCAAAGAAATTAAGCACTGCAGAATCAAATTTAACAACCAGCGTATCATTTAAAAAAAAAAAAAAAAAGGAAAAAAAAAAAAGAAAAAAGCAAATTTCGCCCCCCTGCAGTCTGAAATGCACATATTAACAAAAGGTACATTGCCACATCATGTTTTCAGTGCATATGCCTAATCACAAATAGTCTTTTAAAGCAGATTATGAAATTAATTAGCTGTGGTTCCAGTTTTTTGTTTACATTTTCTTTTTTGCTTAAAGAAAGAAGTGTGGTTATTTTTTTTTCTTTCCCCCACCCTGGGCTGTATTCAATTTTGCGTTACGCTTGACACACACATTACATTGCCTGCATATTTTTCTGTTGGTTTCTGCATAGATAAAGTACATGGGGTTTTGCATGGTAATTGTTTTGAATTGTGCTGCTGAGTCTTTCATCGTGGTGAGGACTGGACCTCAGGCTTTGGGGTGTGACACTGAAGTCAGCAGAAATTAAAATGTGTAAATTTGCTTTTGCAGGGACCAGATGGACTGCCAGTAGCAGGATGTTGGCACAAGGTACGGTAAAAATAACTATTTATCCGTGAGGAGGCAGAGCAGTTTTGGCTGCACTGTGACTGCTTGTCCTGCTCTGTTTCCTTTGAACCCTATGGAGACAGTGTCGAGCCTGGCAAGGAGTTCATCTAGTTTGGCATCGTGTTCCCCACACTTGTAGGGAGGTTTCTGCCCAAGAAGTGGGAAAAACGCTTCCCAAACTCACTAACCCTGAAAGATCCCTTCTCGTTAATGCTGCCAGTAGGGATGTGTGCAGACTGGCGCAGACTGGGCCCGTGTTTGGGCCCGCCTGGTTTAGGGACCGGCCGTGCGGTTCTGCACTCAGACAGCCGCACTTTGCACTGTCTTTTAGCTGGGATTTTATAGCCAGTCACCCTTTTTTTGGTCACAGAGTTAGAAAACGCACACGTTTCCTCACAGACTTCCCAAAAACCTGGGTCAGGGACATGGAAATGTCCCTCCTGACATCCCCAGCAGAGCTGGTCCACAGCACGGCCAAGGACGGCTCCCGTAGGAGCCACCAGACAATTCTCCTCCCTAAGCTGAGCTTTTGGATCCCAGTTTTTGCTAGGCTGCGGCAATCTCGTTCTCCATTGAGGCTGCGCCACTGGAGCAGAACAGAGTGACTAACCCCCGTTCAAACATATGGGCCGTGGACATAATTCAAGTTAATAGCGAGCATGTTACTAATTGGTTGCAAACCCTCAGCTAGAATGTAAGCACGCCCTTGGACTATAAAAGATTTTTAATTCTGTGGAAAGTCATTTGGATGTCCTTTAGTGCTAAGGAACAAAAAGAGCATCAGTTCTTACAATATTAATGTGAAAACTAGTAAATGTAATGGAGCAGTTCTCTGTTTGAAATGCTTTTTCTCTATGTGTTTTTTTCCAGTGATCTCTTAAGCATGAAGCAGTGTGTAAATAATGTGATATATTTTGAGCTTTCTAATTTTTGTGTAAAAAAGGAACAAAAAAAAAACCTTCAACAGTAATATATTGACCTTTTTTATACTGGATTCTGTCGTTTATGGACTTGGAAAATATTGTAAATCCCCCAAACCCGTAAGATCTGCATGGTAGAACCGGGATTTGAGCGAGGTTCCAGTGACAGCAGCTGGGAGTGAAGAGCAGTCGCTGCTGCTGTTGCTGTGTGGACGAGCACGGGACATTGCGCTGCCCTTGCAGCGTGCAGGAGCAGGGACCCCCGTCCTGATGAGGCTCCCGGCTCTGTATCTGCCCTGCACATCTAAAGAATGAAAAAACCTGGCTGAAAACACAAAAAAAAAGAGGAGGCAGCCTGGGCCATGAAGGAGGCTGCTCTGTGCTGCCTGGCCAAAGAAATGAAGGGCTTTCGACTTGCAGAGGAGACAAAGCCAAGCTCCGTTCCTCGCTGTGGTGGAAACAACAATCCTTCGGTTAAAATAACTGTCCTGAGTACCTATGGAGATTGGATGCTATCAGCAGGAACTTTTATCTCAAGAGCAGACAGCCCAGGGCCCCGTTACGGTTTCTCCAGCTGAAGATTTGCAAATTTTCTGTTACTGCAAAACTCGAATTCTTGAGCTAGTCTCGACTGCAATATCGCCAAACACAAAACACAGCAGCACCTTCGGTGGAGAGAGCTGCGGGATGGCGAGGGCTCTGCTGAGACCTTTCCTGAGAGCTCCAGAAACCAACGGAGCTGGTTAACTAACACTGCAAACAGAGCAAATCATGTTGCTCGCCCCTGAGGTTCTCAAAACTTGGCAGTTTGGAGTATTTAACACTCCTGGTTTGTAGGGTTCACTTATATTTGACTTTCTTGGTTTATGTGGTTTAATTGTAAACTCTCTAACTGTTGGCACGCTCCTCTCGCCTGCCTCTTTCTCCCTTCTTTTTGTCTTTTTCTTTAAACTATCTGGTCTCGGGAACATCCTATGCAGAGTAATGAATTATGATTTCTATCTCTGCATATGGCATTAGTGAGACCAATAAAAGAAACTGCAAACTCTTCCACTGTTAACATTTTTAAAGATGCTGAAAAAATTACAGACTGTGCAGAAAAGAGCCATAAAAAATATTTCACGGAGAAAGAAAATTCTTTACAAGGAGTCTGTTCAGCTTAAAATGAAGATCAGGACGCAATCGAATGCCTTTGGAGGGAGGAGATGCTTTATATAACGAGGTCTTATATTGAACTGAGAAATATGCACAAAGATCCATCCATTGGCTGGAAGCTGAAGCTACAGAGAAATAAAAAAAAAAAGCCATGGATTTTTAATAGCGAGGCTGATTAATGACAACCAGACCAGTGATTGGATCCCCGTTCCCTGTAATGGCATTTTGATTCCACAGATCATTTCTGGAGGAAATGCTTTAGCCAAATGCAAGTTGCTAGGCTGAGTGTAGGAGGCTGCAGTGGATGCAAGAGCCGCTCCGTGACATGGAAGCAGCCAGTGTGAAACAAATCTTTGTGGCCTGACCTTAAGGAATGCAGAGGAAGGGGAACGGGAGGCGTTTCTGCTGTATGCGGAGTAGATGTGAGCGCTCCCTCGGGTCCCTGCTCCGCCGCATCCCTGCGGGCAGCTGGAGGAGGGTTTGAGGGAGGATGAGAGCCCAGGGCAGCGTGCCCCGTTCGCACTGACCCAGCGCCGCGTTCCTTCTCGCTCGGGTGCCGTGAGCAGCAAGGCGCTCCGAGCGGGAAGTGGGCTCGGTGGGAAGGCCCCTCGGTGCCTGCGTGCTGCTGTCCTCGAGCTGGGTCCTGCTGGCGGCAGTGGCTGCGGGTCACTGCTGACGTGGGCGTCCAGCTCGGGCACGAAACGCGTGCGGCTCTGGGCTGCTCTTTGGGAGCTGCCCGGGTTCTGCGCCTCCTCGCTCGCTCTGCGGCTGCACTTTGCATCTTTGCCAGCTTATTGCCAGCTGCTCACTGTATTCTCGGTTGCCATTTAGGTTAAATCTGTGCAGATCAACTAACAAATCGAGAAGCAAGAATTATGTAACTCAAACAGCAATGAAAATGCATTTTATTTACTTCCATTTCATGATGTTAGCTATCGCTTTTGGTGTGGAGGGGGGTTTAAAGGCATAAGGAGCAGTTGGAAAACAGGCTCCTGCTGGCTCTAGTGCTTTTGAAAAAACCCTTTTCTGTCCCAAATTAAAGCTAAATTCCTCTTCTGTGGAAGGTGGAAGGCAAATCTCTCATTGATGTCACTGGGAAGAAGATCTGTAATTGTTCCCTTAATGTACAGTTGATCTTCCCGTGTCCCCAAGTCCTCTCCAAACTAAAGCAAGGCGCTACTCCAAACCACACTGTGGGCCTCTACGCTCAATATCCTGCACTCATCCTGGTCATGGACCTTCTGTTGGTATCAATGAGAGGTCAGTCCCCAGAATGACTGCAGAAAAGCACAAGAATCTGGAAGTGTCCACAAACAATCTACAATGCAGATAGAAAAGTCTTGTTTTACATATGCTGGCAAAAACTAAACAGCTTTCTATCTAGCTCCTACTCGAAGAAGTTTGATATCACTGAAGCTACAAGACAAGCTAACCTCCAAAGCTTATGAAATTATATTAAAATTTATATTTTCTCTGAGGAAATACCCCGAAGTCCTATTATCTTCAGGTAAACAAGTCAGTATTCCGTCTTCAACTTGTGGAATATCCAGTGCTTGTAGGCATCAACTGTGACCACTTGCCAGGCCTGCAAAACATTGATACAGAATACCAGAACAGTGCTTTACCTAGTGCTCTGTCAGCCCTGCACGGCAGCCTTCCCCCTCCCAACACAGAACCCCGATGTTTGCTCACAGGGGAGGAAAAGAGGGCTCTACGTTGACTGAACCTCTTATGTGGGGTTTTCCTTGCCCATTCCTGAGGCACAGCCTGACCACTCAAGGTTTGCATGCCAGTTGAGGAGGAAGGCTGGAATCCGCATCCTAGCGTGGCACTTGGTGGCTGCTCTCCGTTTGTGCTGGCCGAATCTTTCATTGATGCCCCCTGCACAGGTTAAATCTGAATCCTGAGTCCAGGAATCAAATCTGAAGTACAGATTCACCCAGGCACTTGGAGCAGGCTGACACAGTCTGGATGTCTGGTACGAGGCTGCAGCCGGAATGCAGCAGTTTCTCTGGACTTCTGCTGCTTCCGTTTCCATTAGAAATGCTGGCAGAAAGGGATTCTGCACCATGTGGCAACTCTTGCCCCTTCAGCTATGAGGAATTTAACTAGCAGATCCTCAGGGAGCTGCTAGGAATAAGCCTGGTCCCTAGGGCTGAAGCAACTGAAACCTGTGCAAAGGAGAGCCCCAGGTGAGGCAGAGATCCCCAAGGGCAAGCCTGTGGATTCCCACCTCCGTATCCTTATTCCGTATCCTCATCATTTAATGCAGACTGATAAGCTCTAGTAGCACAAGTGCCCATTTCACATGGGCACTTCATATGGGGTCTAAGAAAAACAAAATCTGCTTAGACTTCTGTGTGCTTTCCAAACACACGTTTAAAAGACTAGGTTGTTAAGTGATAAATTGTTTCAGGACAGTTGTAATCTCGCTGGGAAGACTTGAAACGATTTTCTTTGCTCAGCAAATTCATGCCAGATCAGCTGATTATTTTCCTCTTCCATATGAAAATGTTTATATAGGCCTTTTTGAATACTTTGAATTTGCAAATAGCTCATGAAGATCCATTTTACTTCCAAGAACTACTAGCTGCCTTACTCCAGACTCAGTAAGTATCTCAGCCCTTACAAAGCACTTTTATTTTTCTCCCCAGAAAAACCCCTCTCTATTCTTCCAGCTTGAGGGAATGTAAATTTATTTTACAGGAATTCAGAAATGCAGCTAATTGCTACCACCAGATGTCAGCAGCAATAAAGATGACTGACAGGGAGGCTGCAAATGCTTAGGAAATATAGGTCAATCAGAGACCAAGCAACTGATTTATGTTGATCCCTGAGATTCTTCACGTTAGTTTTGTGAGTTCATCAATAAACAAGGATTTTGGTTAAAACACTTAAGTTATTGGTCCTGGAGAAATCTAGAGCATGGCCAAATTCATGTTTATCTTTGTTTTCTTGTTTATAAAACAGGAAAAAAAGGTCCTTGGCGTAATCTGCACAGCTGTTAAGAACAGGGCCATTTCCCTTATGCTCGGAGGACAAGCCGCTTGCTTAAAAACCAACTTGTTCTGTTCAAAACCATAGCTAAAAATAAAAAAGCCGTTTTCCGGGTATCACGAACATGCTCCCTCCGACACAGAGCAGCCCAGGGGCTTTGGGGGCCAAGCTCCCAGCGGACCCACAGGCTGCCCAGACCCCCGCAGAGGGGTCTGTCCCCAGCACGTGCTGCCCTGGGCTGGGAACACCCCGGGGCAAATAAATGATCTCTCTTTTCTGTATAAATGGAATATTGCGCTTGTTTTAACTCCAGCTCAGTGCTGATAGCGCTGTGCAGCTGCGCTGGCTCTGCTGGCTTGGCAGGATTGCTCCAGGTTATGAAACGGGTGGCACAGGAAACCCAGCCAGGCTCCAGCCTGAAAACGTTTCCAAGCCTTAATGCATTGGGATTTTGGTTAACTTTTTAACAGGTATTTCCACACGCTTTAGTTTTATAAAGGAGAGGCATCTCTCTCGTATACGCTACTTCTAACGCTTTCTGTGTATCTAAGGATGAATTTATTTCCATGGGGGTTTTCCTCTTGTGTATTTAAAAACGTTTCTTCTCGTGATAAAATGCAGAGACCTTCTGGTGTGTTTTTGTGAGGGAGCCAAAAGGTGAAATATTTGAGGGAGTGCTTATGTTTTCTCATTCCGTATATTTAGCATGTGAAATTAAGCAAAGCAGTGAAACGTGTGTGAGGTTTCAGCAGTTTGGGCCATCTTGTGTAATGATGAAGTGCAGTGGCTGAGTGATGTCCAAGATAAAATATTTATTAAGTGTATTCCATGGAGAACAGCATAAGTCATTAGCCAGGGTTTTAAGGACTGTTACAATCATCCATTACATAGGAAGCTGCGTGTTTATTATGGCCAAAGCTTTCATGTTGGAAAACCTGTTTTCTAACTGGTTCCTTTTCTCTCCCAAAGTGGCAACTCGGTGTCCAGCATCAGCTGGTGAAACTGCACAACAGTCTTGACTGTAGTAGCTGCAAACCCGTTTACACCAGCAGGATTTGGGGCTGCAGTGGCTCCCCAAAGGCCCCACAGCTCAGAAAGCAGCGGTGATTTTTGTAGGCTGCATGCACATTTGCACGTGGAAATGGCAAAAATGTGCACAGGCCCCGGTCAGTTGTGTGCATGGGGCTTTGGGGCTAGAATGGAAAAGACTGGCTCCCTGATTTGTAATGCTCAGTTTAAGCTGTCACTGGTTTGCTGTGATGCTTGAAACTCCCAGCTTTACTGTAAAGATAAATAATCATCCTTGGTTAATGTAAGCCTGTCCCTCAGCCTTGCAAGGCCAGCGGTTTGGCTGCATGGCCACTGACTGCTGTTTAATGCTGCCCTCTAGAGGACATCTCTTAAATACAGATTTTAAAAGTAATTTTAGGCCAGGAGGGAAAATAAACT
Source organism: Nothoprocta perdicaria (assembly GCF_003342845.1). Taxonomy (NCBI): domain Eukaryota; kingdom Metazoa; phylum Chordata; class Aves; order Tinamiformes; family Tinamidae; genus Nothoprocta; species Nothoprocta perdicaria. Next base: position 9,556,730 of record NW_020455754.1, read on the forward strand.
TTTATTTTTCCCTGCCCCCTAATTGGCAGGACACCCAGGGTGAATCTTTTGTGTTTTGAATGGCTCTTTGTAGAACAGAGGTGTCCAAATAGAAACTTTAACTTTCTGTCCCCCCCAGGTCTTTTATTTCTCCATGGCAATTCCATCATTTCTTTTTTTAAAATCTCATTTCTTTTTAATCTCATTTCTTTTTCTTAGTCCAGTTGTTACCCAGACAGTAAGTTTATGGTGTTGAACCAAATCTAGCTGTTACGAGCCAAGTTTCCACTTGAAACTGTAGAGAGCGGAAGTTTCAAATTATTTTCTTTGCAGACAACAGATTTATATGAAGAGGCTCAAAAATACTCGTCATAACAAATGCTAAAAATGTTGAAGAACCCTAGAACTGTTCCAAGCCACTTCTTGGGGATAAGTGCTGTAAGTATCCGGTCCAATTCTGAGGAGTGACGTTGGTTCCAACTTAGGCTATCCCAGCTAGAGTTGGTCCCAGTGTTGCATGTGCCTGAGGATGGAGTAAAACCTCAGTGCTTGCTCGAAGCCTGCAGTGAGATTTACTTGGTATTTGCTTTGTTTTGCTTGGTAGCCCAGCTAGGCTTCCAGTTGTGGAAGCCGAGAGGATTTCCCAAGTGAGAGGTGAATTGTTGGGAGAGCTTTTTGAGAGGCCTAAGACACTGGAGCTGCAGGGCAAGCAATGTGACGTGCTGCCCTTGGAGGTACTGACTGCAGCTCTGCAGAACTGCCTTTATGCAACAGCAGGCATTGCTTGCAATCTTTTGCAACAGCAATTTTAGAAAAGTTACTGCAGATAAAGAAGAGAGTAACATCTGGTCGCTATGCGTATGGTGTGACCAAGTCTTGGGGTTAGTTTTTGGAGTTGTTATTTTGGTGTTAGTTTTTGGAGTTGTTGCTTTTTGGAGTGTCCTGTATTTTAATGGTGTTCCTGGCCAGCTACCAGTGCAAAGTACAGTCTGAAATATTTCATAGCTCCATTTTGGGAGATCTGTTGCTCACTGTAGTAAGCCAGTAAATACAAATCTCAGACTATCTTCCTGAATTATAGTTTATTTTTGTAAGCTAAAAATGACCTCTGCTAGTGTTTGCATTGTGACTTTGCTATCTGTCTGTGGATGGTGAGGTGGCTAACAAAAAAGATGCCCAACTGTTGTATAAAGCGCCACTGATAAGTGAGGAAAACCTGTTTCTTGAAAACGAATAGCAGAAAGACTTAATAGTTTGTAGGCCTCTATAGTAGTGTAGAGACCCTGGGGAAAACCACAGGAACAATGGGAAACGTGAGTCCTGACTGCCCAGGAGGTGCCAGGATTGGCAACAGAGCCGAGTGGGAAGCACGTGAGTGTTTGTGGGTTTTCTGTGTCTTAAAATACAGTCACTCAGTTCTGGTAGGAGCTGCCTTGTCATTGCTTAGTTTAGTGGAGCGCTTGGCCAGCTGCTTGTGTGTGTCTGCGTGTGGTTTCGTCTATAATGCAGGTATTCATGAAAAGGAGGTTAAAATGGAGATGTCTCGCGCAACTGGAATGCATTTCTCAGCAAATGGCACTAATAGTGTTTGCTGCTTTTTTTTTTTTATGTGCTGTTAGATACGGAATTGTAAGATTGTGTGCTCAGCTTTTAAGAGGGTGTTTTACATGGTTTTGTGGAGTGGATGCCTATCAAATCTGTATTTCTGTAATTGATTTTTTAAAAAAGAAAATAGGTACCATTTTTGCAAAACGCTAAGCACCCATATTACCCACTGAATTTTCAAATCAGGCAAAGAGATAAAATGTCATTAGCTGGAAAGAGAATTGGAGTCATGGGGTGTTGGCTGGTTGGCCTCACAGATGGCATGAAGCTTTGTAGAAAAATTCATAACAAATTATTTGCAGTACTTTTTCACTATCTTAAAAAAAAAAGCAATGAGAAGATGGTTCAGCACAAAATATCTCAGGTGAAGCTGATCATCAAACCTGAAACAAAGGCACCTGCTCTGTTGTGTTCATTTACTTAGACACACCAATCTTTTAAAACTGGCCTACATTGTAGCATTGAGGCGTAATTCCTGAGGTTACAAATTCTGAAAAGCTCTAATTGCTGGTGTGTGCTTAAATTTTAAATGAAAATGTGATTTATTTAAACGGTTTAGGAAATTACATGCAATATGTGCGTTATCTGTCCTTATTTGTTTGAAGTTACGCTGATAAGGCTTGATCCTCTGCCACGTTATTAAGTGTCCCTTATTTATGTGAGTGTTGGCCTTACTTACTGACTGCTTGTAAGGGCTTGTGTGTGCAGTCTGCATGTCTTGCAATAGAAATAGTTTGTCTGAATGTACTTACATGGTGTTTTTATACAAAGCTGGCCTGAATTTCTGTTAAACGTATCACCTTAAAAATATAAAACATATATATATATATATAAAATACAAAATGTGTACTTAACACCTTTATTTGCAAAGTCATTGCAATTTTTAATCATGTATGTACCATGGAAGGTATTCTATTTACTCATTTTGGGCGGGGGGGAACAGCTGCTTTAAAAGTGAAGGCATTATTAACAGTATTACTTATGTATTGTTTAAATGTGTAAAAATTGTATTAATTAGTACTGCATCATTTATTCTTAAAGCTGTAATGGACATTGCATTTGCTTGAGACCTCTGAGACATACTTTCTTGAGCATTCATGGGTTATAAAAGTGAATACTAGATTTTTATAACAGTGGTCTCTCTGTACAGATTGCCTTTACAATTGTGTGAATATGTATAATGAATTCTGCATTTGTAACCCAGAACAAACTTTCCAAATTGTAAATGTTCAGGTTCGTATTATAAATAGCTAAATATCTTACTTGGACAGAGTTCAAATAAAACTATCCCTTTTAACTTCTTCTCTACTGTCTTCTGCTTCTTAAAAACTGACTTCTACGCAAACAGTAAGTTTTACTTCCTGAGTTCAACATTGTTTTAAAGTATGTGGTGATTTGGTTTTGGATCTTCGACATCACACAAACCTTAAATTTCTCCTGTGTTTATCAAGTAACTTGAACGAGAGTTAATTATCATTGACTTTGGTCAGCACCAGTCTGTCAAAGCATGTAATTGAGAAAGGCTTGTTCGTATTTTCTGGAGTGCTCTTAGAAGATGTTGTTAGTTTAAAATAATGTAAATATGTGTTTGGGGGAGGTGAATTTGCCTGCTTTTAGAAGGAAGCTTGCTAAGTTAATGAGCTCAGGTACAGGATAAGACACCTGCAGGGCTGGGTGCGCCCCAGGATGTCCCTCTCCTGGTTCTGTGTCTGTGTCCTCCTGTTTTCCTTAGTGCTTCCAGCCCTGAACAGGAGCCCTGTGCCTGCTGGAGAGGAACTGCTCTAACGGAGGCTGCTGCTCCTGCTCCTCTTTAATGCCAGCCCTAAGCGATGGAGTCGTCGCTCCCCTGCTCCTCTGTCACCGACCGGCACAGAGCGCCAGGTAAAGGGCTCGTTTAAACTCTCGCTTGCAGGGCGGCAGATGCATTGGACACTACTAGAGCTAAACACGCTGCCATCCTGAATTGTTTTCTGAGGTAAAAGAAACTTCCTGGGTTTATAAATAGCTCAAAAGAGCAGTTAGGGGTGCACGGGCAGGAAGGGCCTCGCCAGCGCTGTTACCTGTGAGGCACGGGGTCCCCGGGCGGGTGCCCGTGGCGCACGGCGCGCACTGCAGCCTGCTCAGGGGCTCTCCAGCCCCGCGGAGCGCGGGGGCCGCCGCCGGCGCGCGCTGTGTGCCCGGCCGCCGAGCTCGGGCTCGGGGAGCGCTCCCGGCTGGGTCGAGGCCCCGCTCGCTCGGGC